>NC_140633.1:2806224-2931224 GCF_057382275.1 Copadichromis virginalis
CTGCATAGGAGACGCATTGCACCATTAAACCTAAATCGACAATTCATGTGCTATTACTTATGTCTGAGTAAAGGAGCAACCAATCACACAACTGGCTCCGCCCTGTCTCTCTTGATTGACAGACAAAGTCATTCTGCTGAAAAGTCGCATTATGAAATAAATAGACCATCGGGAAAAACGGGATTTTGAAATAAAGACTGACTTTGAAAAAAGGTCATTTTGGACTAAAAACGGCTGGAAATAAATAAAATGCCTCAGGAATAATCTCTGTTATTGTGAAAAATAATGACCATGAAATAATATTTCACAATAATAAGTAAATTTATATAGCAGAATGTAATATATTTCACAATAATGAGCATTGTTTTCAAAATGTGTTCCATGATTTCACAATATCATTCTCACATTACATATCTGTGTCTTATTTATTCACATAGTTATTTATTTCATCTTGACCTATTTATTTATTTAATTTTGAACACTTTGGAGTTCCATACCTGAGCACTTTCTCCCAACCATTCGAAGTCCCAGTTGAGTTCAAGCTCCTTGCAATACAAGGCAGAGACAAATCAAGGATTGTATGAAAATTTATTAGAACAAGACACATCCTATAAATCAAGCTCACCTCAAATAAACATAAGTATGTTACTTAAAAAAAAAATACAATAAGATACAATAAAAAATAAAAAACAGTGAAGAAAGAGAAAAAAAAATAGAATAGAATATTTCACAGAAATTAACCAAGATGGACATATCAGCCCAATGGGCTAAGACATTTATGTGCCCTGAGAGGCAGGGCCCCCCAGGATCTTATTGGCAAAGTCCGTGGCAGACGCAGGATCAGTAAACTTACGTACAACTCCATCTGGAAGTGTCACCCTCAGTTCCGCAGGATAGAACAGGCCGAACTTGATCTCAGGACAAGAGTGCAGAAGGCGCTTGACCCCAGTAAACTGAACGTTTTTTAGCCACTGCAGGTGTGAAGTCTGGAAAGATGGAGATCCTTCTGCCCTGGTAAAGTAGAGGAGAGTTTGCCCCTGCAAGACGTAGCAGCTGTTCCTTGACATGGAAGTAGTGGACTCTAATGAGGAGTGGGCGAGGAGGCGCTCCCTCTCTGGGCTTTGGTCCAAGGGACCTGTGAACCCGATCTAATAGAGGTGCTTCATTCAGCTTCAGAAGATCTTGCAGGAGATGGGAAATAAACTCCCTAGGGTTAGAAGTCTCCAAACCCTCGGGGATGCCAATAAGACGAATATTATTGCGCCTTGATCTTCCTTCTAGATCCTCACATTTAGCTTGCAGTTGTCTGACCTCCTCCGTTAGGACACTTACAGCACATTGAAGAGAAGTCAGGTCGTCACTGCAGGTTGTAGCTGAAAGCTCCAAATCTTTAATGGTGGTCCCTTGAGCATTAACTCAGTGTATGGGTAACCGTATCAATCTTGCATTCAAGCTTGTCGCAGATGTCCCGTTTCAGAACCTCCAATGCTCTGGTAAATGTGACTTCGCCGAGCGGTGCGCCCGCACCCTGCTCGTAGCTGCTGCTGCTCTCCGTGATAGCCGCGTCACGTTGAGATTCGCGACCCAGCTCCGGGCTCTGTGAACCACCCGCACCGGCCTGACCCCGTTTTCGACGTTGCTCCCTCTTATCTGCCATTGTGCAGAAAAAGAATAAAGGTTAAATGGTGGGACTTTTAGTGAGAGAACTTGATTGTCCGGACGGAGCCGCTAAGGTTACCACAGCCAACCAGGAAAGAAACTCCTGCGGCCTTTCCCAGAAGTTGTCAAAAGTAGCTTTCCCGACCTCAGAGAGTGAAAAAGTGAAAATAAATAAACAAGCGGGTGCCCAGCGGCAAAAAGGGTTATTTAGAGCCCACAGGGCTGATATAGAAAGTGCGGATGCATTTTAAAACAATATTTTTGTCACTGCGTTGCGGAGCCCCGGGAAACACGTCTTCACACCATAGTGTAGACGCCAAATTTTGTTGTTTTCGTTCAACTTCCGGTGTTTTCATTCAAATTATATTCTTGTCATTTTAATTCTGTTGTTCTCATTCAAGTTCTGTTCTCTTTTTTTCTAATACTGCATTTTCAATCAAATTTTTTGTTTTCATTCAAATTCCGTTCTTGTCATTCTAATTCTGTTGTTCTTGTTCAAATTATGTTCTTTTCATTCTAATTCAGATCTTTTCATTCTAATTCTGTTCTTTTCATTCTAATTCTGTTCTTTTCATTCTAATTCCATTCTTTTCATTCTAATTCTGTTTTTTTTCTTTCAAATTCTGTTGTTTTCCTTCTAATTCTGTTGTTTTCATTCAAATTTTGTTGTTTTCTTTCAACTTCCGGTGTTTTCATTCAAATTCCATTTTTGTCATTCTAATTCTGTTTTTTCATTCAAATGTTGTTCTTTTCATTCTAATTCTGTTCTTTTCATTCTAATTCAGTTCATGTCATTCTAATTCAGTTCTTTTCATTCTGATTCTGTTGTTTTCATTCTATCCATCCATCCGCTTTATCCGAGGCCGGGTCGCGGGGGCAGCAGCCTAACCAGAGAGGCCCAGACCTCCCTCTCCCCAGCCACCTCCTCCAGCTTATCCAAGGCGTTCCCAGGCCAGCCGAGAGATATAATCTCTCCAGCGTGTCCTGGGTCTGCCCCGGGGCCTCCTCCCGGTGGGACATGCCCGGAACACCTCACCCAGGAGGCATCTTTGTCAGATGCCCGAACCACCTCAGCTGGCTCCTTTCGATGTGGAGCTGCAGCGGCTCTACTCTGAGCCCCTCCCAGATGGCCGAACTTCTCACCCTATCTCTAAGGGAGAGGCCAGCCACCCTTCGGAGGAACCTCATTTCTGCTGCTTGTATCCGCGATCTCCTTCTTTCGGTCACTAACCACAGCTCGTGGCCATAGGTGAGGGTAGGGACATAGAGCGACCGGTAAATTGAGAGCTTCGCTTTTACACTCAGCTCCCTCTTCACCACGACGGACCGGTGCAGCGTCTGCATTACTGCAGCTGCAGCCCCAATCCGTCTCTCGATCTCCGGCTCCCTTCTCCCATCACTCGTGAACAAGACCCCGAGATACTTGAACTCCTCCACTTGGGGCAGGAACTCATCCCTGACCCGGAGTGGGCACTCCACCCTTTTCCGGCTGAGAACCATGGCCTCAGATTTGGAGGTGCTGATCCTCATTCCCGCTGCTTCACACTCGGCTGCGAACCGTTCCAGTGCGAGCTGGAGACCCGATGAAGCCAACAGAACCACATCATCTGCAAAAAGCAGAGATGAGATTCTGAGGCCGCCAAAGTGAAAGCCCACTCTGCCACTTGGCTGCGCCTAGAAATCCTGTCCATAAAAATTATGAACAGAACCAGTGACAAAGGGCAGCCCTGGCGGAGCCCATCACCCACCAGGAACAAGTCCGACTTATTGCCGGCAATGCGAACCAAGCTCTTGAAACAGTTGTCCGTTGCAAGAGATTCTGGCAAACCGTCAGGTGTCTCAAGAGGGGAAAGCGGTGCTCTACCTGCACTGTGTATAGTGCTGGCGGAGCACTGCTGACGTCGACTGAGAAAATTGTCAGGCAGTGGAAGGAATACTTCGAGGACCTCGTTAATCCCACTGACATATCTTCCGAGGAGGAGGAAGAGTCTGGGGATGAAAAAGATTTTCGGACACGGTCGAATGCCTTCTCCAAGTCCACAAAACACATGTAGACTGGTTGGGCAAACTCCCATGTACCCTCAAGTATCCTGGAGAGGATAAAGAGCTGGTCCAGTGTTCCGCGACCAGGACGAAAACCGCATTGTTCCTCCTGTATCCGAGGTTCGACTAGCGGACGAACTCTCCTTTCCAGCACCCTGGCATAGACTTTCCCAGGGAGGCTGAGGAGTGTGATCCCCCTGTAGTTGGAACACACCCTCCGGTCCCCCTTCTTAAAGATGGGGACCACCACCCCGGTCTGCCAGTCCACAGGTACTGCCCCTGATCTCCACGCAACATTGCAGAGGCGTGTCAACCAGGACAGCCCTACAACGTCCAGAGCCTTCAGGAACTCGGGGCGGACCTCATCAACACCAGGGGCTCTGCCACCAAGGAGTTGTTTAACTGCCTCAGTGACCTCGCCCCCGGAAATTGGCGGGTCATTCCCCTCATCCCCAGACTCTGCTTCCTCCTCGGAAGACGTGTCAGTGGGATTAAGGAGGTCCTCAAAGTATTCCTTCCACTGCCTGACAATTTTCTCAGTCGACGTCAGCAGTGCTCCGCCAGCACTATACACAGTGCAGGTAGAGCACCGCTTTCCCCTCCTGAGACGCCTGACGGTTTGCCAGAATCTCTTCGAGGCAGTCCGAAAGTCTTTTTCCATGGCCTCTCCGAACTCCTCCCACACCCGAGTTTTTGCTTCAGCCACTGCCCGAGCCGCATTCCGCTTGGCCTGTCGATACCTGTCGGCTGCCTCCGGAGTCCCACAGGCTAACCAAGCCCGATAGGACTCCTTCTTCAGCCTGGTGTCTCCCTTCACCTCTGGTGTCCACCATTTGGTTCGGGGATTACCACCACGGCAGGCACCAACCACCTTGCGACCGCAGCTCAATGCAGCAGCTTCGGCAATGGAGACGCTGAACATGGTCCATTCGGACTCAATGTCCCCAGTCTCCCTCGGAATGCTGTTGAAGCTCTGCCGGAGGTGTGCGTTGAAGATCTCGCGGACTGGGGCCTCTGCTAGACGTTCCCAGCACACCCTCACATTCAAATTCCGTTCTATAAATATTAATAAAGATTTCTATCAGAGCAAAATATCTGTCTCTCCTAAGTATTTGCTCCTAACCACGTCCTAACCTAGCAGTCATATTTAGCCTTTAATTAATCCTGCATTTTTTTTTGTCAAAGACATTTGTCACCATGAAATTACCCGATAGCTTAAAACGGCAACATATGAACAGATTCACGGAGTAATCAGAAAAGTTTAGCATGAATCTAGACATTAGATTTAAGCTTGAAGTTTTAACCTTATCAAATATCACTTGGTAGAAGCTCCTTACCGTTTGAAGAAATCTCTTCTCAATCTGCTGTCCTCTTTTTCTTGCATCTTTTTTTTTCCCATCTGAGACTGACGTTATTCCATGTTAATTATTTTTTCTCCATGAAAAACACAGCAGCTCATCTGATCCCAGGCCGCCAGGCCCACGAGCTCCGGATCTCAGCAGAAAAGTGCCAATAAAAGTTTCAGACTGATCCAGGTATCAGTCTGACACAGGTATGTGACGTCACTGTTGGAACACTGTTACGCCTCTGCGTAACCATGGTTACAGGGGAAGCTTTGGAGCTCTGCTGCTCAGCAGCAAAAGATTTCAGGTTAAACTCTAAAACCAAATAAAATCAATATACTGTATATGTGTACGGTGTACCGTGTAAGCGTTCATTTTCTGTAAGAGGCTGTAAAACGGACAGTTAAAATGTGACCAATGGCAGCCATACTGAGGTGAGTTGTTGAGGATATGTCGAACTGTCGAGCTGTCGATAAGCACGGCTGTTTTTGTGCTGTTATTTACTGTTAGCCTGTTTTGGCTTGCGTTACTGAAGCTCTTTTCAACTGGATGTCACATTGTTGAACTCTGATGATTAATGAATAAACTCTCGATGTGACGATGGTAGAATGTAATTGTAACCCTGTGTTCATTTAGTCGTTTGATACCGTTTAATATCCAGTCCATCTGTTTGGTGTTTTGTTTTTAACATGCCCTGGAATAATTTAAAGTTTTACAATGCCGGTGATTTACGACTCTTTCGCGACAGTCAGCTGGGGAGTAAACTCTCAGAGGTAGCTCATGTGAGCCAGCAGTGACATCTGTACATGCAGTAGCCTTAAAATACTGATTATTTATTCTCCTGCTAGGTAAGAATTGGTGTTTTATACGTATATTGTTTCTTTATATATGTTATCGTTTGGTTATGTTATGATGTGCTAATCGTGAATAAGCTAGTAAGCTTGAAAATTAGCAGCCATGTTAAGCGGACTTTGGTGATCAAGTTCGTGTGTCACTGTTTGGAATATAAACCCATATGGCTTGCACTACTTTCAAGATGTAAGCTAAAGGGATGTGTTTTTAAAAAGGTGCAAGAAGGACCTAACTCAGTGAGTGATGTGTGTTCAGTGAACAGTAAGTTGTCATTTATGTTGTGCATTTGAACTAACTATATATAAAGCATATAAACAATCACAGCAATATGATGCAACAAACACAGCAGTGCTACTGATCCAAAATACTCAAAGCTTCATAGAACTGAAACAAACATTTTTTTTTAGCTCCATTCTGCTGCTGATACATACTTTAGGTTTCTGAACATTAAACTTGTTGCTGCCTTTCATAGTGTGTAACTTGAAGGCCCTGAGTACTTTCTCCCACACTGGAAACACTGGGATGATAACATTATTTGAACATTACCTAATAAGACTGATTCAGCACAGACAGTTATGTTAAACTTTCCTAGCAGTCCTTCACAAACAGGGAACAGTCTGTCTGTTCTCTCCATCTGTCAGCTGCTGCTGGCTCTTCCTCCTCCTCTTCCTCACACACTGCTGAGTTTGTCCTGGTGGATCATCAGGGGTGCAAAGCCTCACAGATGATGTGCAGCAGTGGGTCCCTCAGTCTGTCCTCACTCTGGACACTTGCAGTCGTCACACATGGAAATCAAATGTGTGATAAGCTGCAGGATTCAAACAAAAGTGTAACTTATAAACACATATTCATACTTTTATTCCACAATCAGAGAGAAAGAAACAGAGAGAGAGTGCAGGACAGACAGACAGGTGACAGTCTCAGGTGTACACACTGCTACACAACAGCACCAGAGAAGCAGGATTTAGTGTTTGTGTTATTACGAGTGCTAAACAAGAAGAGTTCCCAGATGGTACAGTGGACACATGTGTGACTCCTGTGATTGACGCATCTTTCTTTCAGCTTAACGAGTGAACCGTCAGCTCGTTCAAACACACGTTAAAGTCCGTTTGGCTCGACACCACCGAGGCAGCAATATAACATAGCTAACATTAACAGTGCAGTGGATCCTGCTTGTGCCGTGATGTTCAGGACTGCAAACCGAGCAGCATCACTGACTTTCAGCTTGTTGTGTTTGTGGATATATGACTGACTTTAATTATCCACAAAATCATCACATTCTCTGTAAGATTAAGGTCGACTATTGAACGGCGTATATTTTAAAGGCTTTAAAACCAAGTTAGTACAAACATCCCTAATGTCACATATCTTTGCCGACATGTGGCCAACAGCAATGTTTCAATGCTCTTCATTATTAAACATTGGCACATAAATAAGTGACATCATATACAGTAAACTTACTTTTGAAAGTTTACTCTTCGGCCGCTCCGCTTCTGCCCTCTGCCGTATTTTTCGGGAAAATTATCCACACCCACCACCGCGCTATGAATTGTGGGATATATGGGACCATGAAGTGTACACCGGACCACACTTCAAATTTGGGGAAATCGATGGCACATTTGGAGTACACTTCGGATTGGGACAGCCGTCGTGTCGCTGTGAAGTAATAGGTCTCAAAATGTGTACTCAGGAGCGTGCGGTCGCTGGATTGGGACACAGCCAAGGTCTGTAGCTGTGTCAGAGCAAGCTTGTGTGAGCCAACGGTGATATCTGTACACGCAGTACCTTTAAAATACTCATGTGTCATTCTCCTGCTAGCAGTGGAGGAGACTTTTCTGCTGAGGAAGAGGCCCTGCTGTCCTGCCGTCTTACTGGTGCCATTGAGGGATCAGCGGCTGCTGTATATTCTTCTCGACCTCGAGTATTTGGACTGAAGGACTCACAGACACGTTTCATATTTAGCTCTATACAATTTAAAAATTAAAAAAAAAATTCCTGGCCACCCATTTTCTTATTCACGAAGGCTGTATGGAGACATTTTGGTTATTGCCACAGACGCTTTCTCTTACTACGGATGGAGGATGTTGCGGTTTTACAACCCATGGACTGAGAAAGGACTCAATAAGTAATCTGTTCACATATTCCAAGGTTAAACACAAGTGAGTCTCAATTAAGTGAAATGTTGGAACTGATGCCAACATTTTCTTCTTTCTCCCTGTTTAAATCCCATTCATATAAGGGACCCTAATTTTATCCTGCTACAAACATATTCAGCCAGTGTTATTTAAGTTTCCTGTAAACTACACATGTGAAGCAGATGTGAGAGAGGCTGTGATGAAGTCCTGGAGTTTTTAAGGATGTACGTGCTCCAGTCCAGAAATTTGTATGATATGTTGGCCACAGGTGGTAAAGTGCTGTCACACCCTGAATAAACTGTCCTCTGTTCTTCTTCTAAGCTGACATATTTGTTACATAATCATGTGGTTTATCAGAGGGGAAGTGGGGATTTCAGAATACTGGAGCCCAAGGTTAGGTGCAATAATATTCAACCATAATATTAGCTTTTAACTAAGTCTTGTCAGTTAGCTGGTGTTGTGTCAAAAGGACGATCTGATATCCTCGTGTCAGCATTGTTCCCACATCATCATAATTAATGTTGTTCCAGTTTCAACATTGCAGGTGACCAATCACCTTCTTGTGACGTCATTCCTTTGCGACTTCGAAATACCCGCCTTCGAGTATTTCGAAATACAAGTGAAGAAGCGAGAAACCGCCGCCTGTCCGCCGAATTTGAAGTCAATTCGCCTGTCCGCCGAATTTGAAGTCAATTTAGAATACTTTTCTTTAATAAACGGTAAGCATTATACATATGTTCCTCACTTGGCTTGCTGTTTGTTTGCTAGTGATAGACTACTTGACGACAGCATTAGCTAACCAGTGTTACGGTAAGCATTATACATATGTTCCTCACTTGGCTTGTTGTTTGTTTGCTAGCGATAGGCTACTTGACGACAGCATTAGCTAACCAGTGTTCTCTAGACCAGCGTTCCCCAACTTTTTGGGTGTTTCGTGGCCCGGGGGTTGGGTCAGGCAAAATTGCACTAGCTTCCCTGATCATTTTACAAACATAAGTGAAGAGAATCTGGACTAAAAGGCCTAGACTTATGGTTGTGTGCTGAATCTATGAATCAAACTATCACCTGGAAACATAATTAACTGGTCCATAGCTGTGAAACTTGACATGAGTTCTTGATTCTATGGAGATTAACAGTAATCCAGATATTTACAAATTTGTCCAGGGACATCGCGTAAATGTTGTCCCTGGGACATCGCGTAAATGTTGTCCCTGGGACAAAGTGTAAATGTTGTCCCAGGGACATCGTGTAGATGTTGTCCCAGGGACATCGTGTAGATGTTGTCCCTGGGACATCGTGTGATAGCTTGTTAATAATGGAATGAAAATTATTGATTGTTATTAACTTGTGAAAAAGAAGTGTAACAAATCCACATGTTATGTTCTTACACCCTTACAGAAACTGTGACTCCTTCACAATGTCAGGTAAATGTCAACTCATGTTGAATAATCAACCAATCAAGCCTTTTATTATCACATGCAATGTTACACGTACAACTGCAATGAAAATTTCACCCCCTTCTGACCATACATATATTGCTTAAACATCCCATTGGGAAGGAAGGTCAGAAAACAATTTAATTCATAGATGAGGGGAGAGGAGGAGAAAAAAGAACTACAACCAGACAAAGCTCCTAGAAGACTGAAATGGATGATGGTTGCAGCATGCAAAAAGAAAATGATATCTGTTGACTACAGCATATGCTTTCTCACAGATTACCTTGTGGGAGTAGCTGGACCAAACTCTATTGGTATTTCAAGTTTGAAATCCCTGTTTGACCAGACAAACATTTCAGATGAGGTACCTCTTGACATAAAAATCCTTTTATGTTGTCATAAAACTAATGTTAAATTCTGCTTTAAATACACTTTATTGTACAATTTACTTAATGAATCGTATTCCTTAGTTCTGTTTTTATTTATATGTATTTATTTATTTGTTTTATAAGGTAATAGATGGCCTAATCTATTTGCAGTGTGAGGTATGTTGAAAAGCTTGTTTGATCATAATGACATAGCATGTTTACGTTTTTTGTAATGTATTTGAAAACATAAGTGTATTTATGTTATTTTTATAGAATTTCCCTCACATTTATCCAATACCAAGCCAAATCACTGGAAAAATTTTGGATGGGTCCACAAGAGCACAAAGTGCATACTTTTTGAAGGTATGACTTGGACTGTGGTAACTATGTTCTTATCACAAAGGGTTTATAAGTTGCCACTATAAACAAACAGCATTTTCCAAAATTGAAGCCTTGTCAGAAGAACCTGAAAAATACCTTTCTGAAACCTTTTCTGTGTAAAGACTTGCTCAAAAGCAATGCACACAGATTAAAACATTTCTGTCTTGGCCAACTGATAAAGAAAACCAAAAATTGAGTGGTGCGTGTTGAGTCTGTGGTCTTGATTTGTTTCGTACACACTATAGAACTTAATTAATGTAAACAAAAAATGACACTTTCTATATGTTTGTGTATCTGCAGAATTAATTACAAGTCTCACCTGACAAGCTTTCGCAGTTTTGCAGTGTCATTCTTGACAGAAAAACATACTTGTCACATTATTTTTATTTCCAGAAAAACATCTTTCAGATGTATGAGAAACTGATTGGAGCCTGTCTGGAAAACGGCAGCCACTGGACCTTGTTTGTAAGTTGCACAGATTTTGCACTCTCTCTAGTGCATGATACTTTTCAGTGTCCCTCATTAGGAAAGCTCACGGCCCAAGCCTACCATATCCATCTTTTTACAAAACAGTTTTGTGACATACCCAAGAGGACCATAGCCTATATGAATTCATTTGGCGAGTCGGAGGTCAGAAAAAGTGCGGTGTTGAAAAACTGGAGGTAATTAATTAACATATTTAACATAACATATTTAATTTAATTGAAATCATTACCGAACGTGGTTATTGATTTCTCTATATGCTTTTTATTTGTAATAACTGCGATCTCTCAGCTCATTTGCTTCAGCAAGAGGCTGCACTGGAGAGTGGACTTTGTCACATGTGAGCCACCCACATCAACAGGATGGGAACTCATGTGGAGTGCATGTCATAATGGTACTGAAAACTATAGCTTTAACCTATATAAGTAATGTTTACATTTTTGTCTATTCAGTTTTTAAAGCCTTAGAGGCAGGATGGTAAAATCTCAATTTTTGTTGTAGATTGAACCATTTCAGCAGTAATGCTTTGGCTTTGGTTGCTCTATTTTTTTTTTCTCGGGGGGTGTAAAAAAAACCCCATTTCTTTGTTAATCTAATTCTTTTTGTTCTTTTTTTTTTTCTTCTTCGTCAATTATTAGTTTCCCCAATCTCTCATTGACGGTAAAACACAAGTGGAGGAGTACAACACTGAAATCACAAAGCTCAGGTCCCGACTTTGCCACTACTTATTTTCCTCAATAGGTAAAGATAAAATTAGCCGCCTTCTTTTTCTCTAACATTGGAAAATGTAACTTGTACTTAAACAAATTATATTTTGCAGAACGAACTAGGAAGTGCAGTCAGTGCTGGTGTGTGATTGCAGCCAAAGACCGGGTACACTATGACATGTCCTTAGCCATATAGATTGTTTATATAATGGACTTTGTTCATTTGTTTTTTGTTTGTTTATTTCTTCTTCTTTTTTTTTTTTTAATTCACAGGTGCAGTGCCAGAAATGTGGTGCATACAAGCACATGCGTTGTTCAAAGTCTGTTTGTGGCATCTGTATCTTCTGTGAGAGTAAGTCACAATATACAGTTGTGGTCAAAAGTTTACATACACTTGTAAAGAATAGAATATAATGGCTCTACCGAGTGTCCCGTTATTTCTAAAACTCTGATTTTTCTCTGATAGAGTGATTGGAACAGATACTTCTTTGTCACAAAAAACATTCATGAAGTTTGGTTCTTTAATGACTTTATTATGGGTTAACAGAAAAAAGTGATCACATCTGCTGGGTCAAAAATATACATACAGCAGTGCTAATATTTGGTTACATGTCCCTTAGCCATTTTCACTTCAATTAGGCGCTTTTGGTAGCCATCCACAAGCTTCTGGTTGAATCTTTGACCACTCCTCTTGACAGAATTGGTGCAGTTCAGTCAAATTTGATGGCTTTCTGACATGGACTTGTTTCTTCAGCATTGTCCACATGTTTTCAATGGGGTTTAAGTCAGGACTTTGGGAAGGCCATTCTAAAACCCTTATTCTAGCCTGATTTAGCCATTCCTTTACCACTTTTGATGTGTGTTTGGGGTCATTGTCCTGTTGGAACACCCAACTGCGCCCAAGACCCAACCTTCGTGCTGATGATTTTAGGTTATGTTGAAGAATGTGAAGGTAATCCTCCTTCTTCATTATCCCATTTACTCTCTGTAAATCACCAGTTCCATTGGCAGCAAAACAGCCCCACAGCATAATACTCCCACCACCATGCTTGATTGTAGGCACGGTGTTCTTGGGGTTGAAGGCCTCACCTTTTCTCCTCCAAACATATTGCTGGGCATTGTGGCCAAAAAGCTCGATTTTTGTTTTGTCTGACCACAGAACTTTCCTCCAGAAGGTCTTATCTTTGTCCATGTGATCAGCAGCAAACTTCAGTTGAGCCTTAAGGTGCCGCTTTTGGAGCAAGGGCTTCCTTCTTGCACAGCAGCCTCTCAGTCCATGGAGATGCAAAACACGTTTGACTGTGGACAATGACACCTGTGTTTCAGCAGCTTCTAATTCTTGGCACATCTGCTTTTTGGTGATTCTTGGTTGACTCTTCACCCTCCTGACCAATTTTCTCTCAGCAGCAGCTTGCGTTTTCTTCCTGATCTTGGCAGTGATGAAACAGTGCCATGCACGTTATACTTACAAACGATTGTTTGCACTGTTGCTCTTGGGACATGCAGCTGCTTTGAAATGGCCCCAAGTGACTTTCCTGACTTGTTCAAGTCAAAAATTCTCTTTTTCAGATCCATGCTGAGCTACTTTGACTTTTCCATTGTAGCGTTTGTGGGCGTTTGTATCCAATGAGCCCTATTTAATTGGCCTAAGAGAAGTCACCAACTGTAGTCACTCATAATCACTCGCAAGAAGTGAAGAGGCCATGCTATGAAGCTCAGTTCACTGACAACTTTCTAAGTCACCAAAATTGCTAATTCATGTTGCTGTATGTATATTTTTGACCCAGCAAATGTGATCACTTTTTTATGTTAACCCATAATAAAGTCATTAAAGAACCAAACTTCATGAATGTTTTTTGTGACAAAGAAGTATCTGTTCCAATCACTCTATCAGAGAAAAATCAGAGTTTTAGAAATAACGGGACACTCGGTAGAGCCATTATATTCTATTCTTTACAAGTGTATGTAAACTTTTGACCACAACTGTAACTAAACAATGTCCAAAAATGTTTAAAGTGAAAATTTTTTTCGTAATTTTGCCTTTGCACACCAGGACTGTGTAATTAAAGTGGACGTTTCAAGATCCAGTTTTTACACAAAACTATTTTAGACATAACTGTGTCGTATTGTGGGGATTTCTCTTCACAATTAAATTGATATAGTGCTGTTTATATCATTCTTCTTTATGTAACAGCACAGTGCAGCACAGCAGAGGGAAAGGAGTTGTGCAGCATAGTAGGTGGCTATACAGGAGGAGCAATAGAAGTAGCCAGTGAAGAATGTCATCAGGGAAAGCATCAGGCAGCGAATGACAAAGGAAAAGTTCCTAAGGGAGAGGACATCTGCAGCAAACCGACAAGTAACAGTGAGATAGGAAGACTGACAGTCAGAGATGAAGGTACACAGACTGAAAGAGATGAAGGTACACAGACTGAAGACAAAGAAAAAGAAGCAGAAGTATACGGCACAAGTCTGAGTACAGATAATGCTGCTGCTGCTGATGTTGACAGGATCGATGCAGATACAGAATTCCAAACTGATTCAGAAGGAACTAGTACAGTTTACAGAGTGCATGGTCGCTTATCTGTACCAAGCTCAAAAAAGAAAACCTACACAATAACAGAAGACGAGATCAAGCGCAGAATCAACGCAGAGAACATGTCAGTTCATGTTTTCAGAGGTTTGATTGGGGTAGGTATACATTTCGTGATTTTGATGTCACCTGAAATAAATCCGGGTTACTCGTATCAATGAAGTGACAATGTGGCTGGAAATTGTGCATTTGCTGCAACATATACACAATTACACCATGTAAACAAAAGCATTTAACTTTGTGCGTGTGTGTGTGTCTCTCTCTGCTCTTTTGGTGTTTGCACTTTTTCTTTTTTAGGTCCGTAAAGCCAAACTGCCCGCAATGATTCTTGACAGGCCTAAGAAGGCCAAAACTAAAGTAACAGTGTTTAGTGTTCTGAGTGAAGAGGAGGCTGGGGAGCTAGCCCTCGGGTTTGCCGGAAGATTGGCCTGTGATGTCACAACAGACATGGTCTGTAAAGGCATCGACCATTCAAGTGCTGATATGACAAAGTAAGTTAGTAAAACAATATGAAAGTTGTATCTTTTTTGGTATTATTTGTCATTTCCCCGTATTTGGGTTATTGGTGTAACATTGTTAATCTTACTTTCTAATAACAGACAGACTCTTCTCAAAATCCAACACAACCTTAAACATGAGCTGACTGATTCCTCAACCTTCAGTTTGCTGACACACACCTTTGGCCCCGCTGCACTGGATTCTGTCATTTCATTCCTGTGTGAAAAACTTGATCTTGTCTCTTAAATAATGAAACCTTTTGTGACTTTTGTTTGTTCTGTAAATCAGAATCTTGAAAATTGTTCATTGTTGTTCTAAGTTTGTGTTAACTATTTGGCAAAAATGATTGGTTCCTAATCCAAACAGGATAATGACTGTTCTAACACATATCTTAAAAATTCTACAAAGAAAGAAAATTATCACATATGTTTCAATATGAATGTATTTGTGTCACACTTGGTTTGTAGTAGCTTTCCTGTTTTATTTTGAGTTTTGGTATGTTTACACTGTTGTCATTTTTATTTCCCGTGTGTTCGTCTTCCCTTATTAGTTTTACTGTATTTAATTAGTCTGATTTAATAACTTATAATTATTTACTTTCCAGTGTGTATATAAGCTCCTTGTTTGGATTATTGTTTGTTTGAGTTCTGCCTGTCTTTTCTATTAAAGATTTGGACTTTTGGACTATTATAGTCCATAACTCCATGGACTCATAACTCCAACAGTTTTATCGCCGATCTCCGACTCATCCCAGAGATCTCCAGAACACCGGAGGCTGCCCACTCTCCCTGGCCAGGCGGAAGTGCACGCAGACGGCGCCGGGATCGTAAACAAAGGCGAGGTAGGCGCGGAGGGCTACGGGCTACGGGCTACGGGCTAAGCTAAAGCTAACACCACACCGGCTGCCTTTACCCAGAATTTTCCTCGCCAATGTCCGTTCTCTGGCAAACAAAATGGATGAGATACGGCTCTCCATCACTAACAACAGACGGATTATGGACTCAAATGTCATGTTTTTTCACCGAAACATGGTTGAACAACAGCTGCCCGGACAATGCTATCGAGTTAGCAGGACGCCACACACACCGAGCCGACAGGCTAGCAGATGACTCCGGCAAGACCAGAGGTGGAGGTTTGTGCATTTATATTCACAATGGTTGGTGCATGAACTCCACTACTACTGAGAGTCACTGCTCACCTAATGCGGAGTTTTTAATGGTCAAATGCAGACCTTATTACCTCCCCAGAGAACTCACTTCTATCATACTCACTGCCGTGTATATCCCCCCCAACGCTAATGCTAGGTTGGCCATGAAAGAACTTTCTGCAGCCATTAACAAACACCATGAAAGAACTTTCTGCAGCCATTAACAAACACCAGAATAAACACCCCGAGGCTGCTTTTATTGTTGCTGGCGACTTCAACCACACCAACTTAAAGACAGTCCTCCCCAGATTCCACCAACATGTCTCCTGCCACACCAGAGGAGACAAGACTTTAGACCATGTGTATTCCAACCTGGCTGGAGCCTACAAAGCCACACCCCTCCCCCACATTGGACAATCAGACCATCTCTCCCTGTTCCTCACACCTCGGTATTCACCACTCATCCAACGTGTGAAACCTGCTGTGAGGACAATTAAAGTGTGGCCAGAGGGGACAGACGCAGTGCTCCAGGACAGATTTAAAAACACAGACTGGAATATGTTCACCCACACAGACCTGGACCAGTACGCCTCATCTGTATTGGATTACATCTCCGAAACCACAGACAGTGTCACCACCCAGAAACGGATCACCATGTACCCCAACCAGAAGCCTTGGATGAACCGGGATGTTCGTCTCCTCCTGAAGGCCCGCAACACCGCCTTTAGGTCAGGAGATGCACATGCCTACAGTACAGCCAGGGCTAATCTAAAGAAGGGCATCAAAAAAGCCAAACACCATTACAAAAAGAAGGTAGAAGAACACTTCTCCAACTACAACCCCCGACGCATGTGGCAAGGACTCCAGATCATCACAGACTACAGGACCACCAAACCCTCCCCCGCATCCTCTGATGTCTCCTTCCTCAACAAGCTCAACAACTTTTATGCTCGCTTTGAGCGAGGGAACCCCACAACCACAACCAAAGCAGACGTGACGCCAGACCACCAACCTCTGACTCTCTCCCCCACCAATGTAGGAGCGGTGCTGAGCAGGATCAATGTCCACAAGGCTGCAGGTCCTGATGGCATCCCCGAGCGTGTTCTCAGAGCGTGTTCTGGGGAGCTTGCAGGAGTGCTCACAGACATATTCAACCTGTCCTTGGCCCACGCTGTGGTACCGGCCTGCTTCAAATCCACCTCCATCGTCCCGATACCCAAAAACTCCAACCCATCTTGCCTCAATGACTACCGCCCAGTAGCACTCACCCCCATCATCACTAAGTGCTTAGAGCGACTGGTCCTAGCACACTTCAAATCCTGTCTCCCCCCCACCCTGGACCCCCACCAATTCGCATACCGCCAGAACAGGAGCACAGAGGATGCAGTCTCCATCGCACTGCACTCTGTCCTCTCACACCTGGACAACAACAACACCTACGCCAGAATGCTGTTTATAGACTTCAGTTCAGCATTCAATACAATCCACCCCTCACAACTCATCAGGAAACTGACAGACCTGGGCATCAGTTCCCTCATCTGCAAATGGTTACTGGACTTCCTGACCAACCGCCCCCAACATGTCCGGCTGGATAACCACTGCTCATCTACCATCACAATGAACACCGGTGTACCACAAGGCTGTGTGATGAGCCCTTTCCTCTACTCCCTCTTCACCCACGACTGCAGACCTGCTGATGGTTCCAACACCATCATTAAGTTTGCAGATGACACCACGGTGATTGGCCTCATCAGTGACAACGATGAGGCCGCCTACAGGGAGGAGGTGGATCGTCTGGCTGAGTGGTGCGACACAAACAACCTGCTGCTTAACACCGAGAAGACCAAGGAGCTCATCGTGGACTACAGGAGGAATGCTGACCCACATCCACCCATCCACATTAAGGGGATGGCTGTGGAGCGTGTGAGCAGCTTCAAGTTCCTGGGAGTCCACATCTCTGAGGATCTCATCTGGACGACCAACTGCTCCAAGCTGGTCAAGAAGGCTCACCAGCGCCTCTTCTTCTTGAGGACTCTGAGGAAGAACCACCTGTCCTCAGACATCCTGGTGAACTTCTATCATTGCACCATCGAGAGCATCCTGACCAACTGTATAACAGTCTGGTACGGGAACTGCTCTGCCTCGGACTGGAAGGCGTTGCAGAGGGTCGTGAAAACTGCCCAGCGCATCGCCGGAGCACCACTTCCTGCCATAAAAGACATCTACAGGAAGCGGTGTCTGAAAAGGACTGGGAAAATCATCAAAGACCCCAGTCACCCATCACATGGACTCTTCACCCTCCTGCCCTCTGGGAGGCGCTACAGGAGCCTCCGGACTAAGACCACCAGGTACCGGAACAGCTTCTTCCCCACAGCTGTCAGACTCCTGAACTCTGCCTCCTGACATCTGACCCACGTTAAAACATGGACTGAACATACACACACCCACAATGGACAACTGTACCCTCAAACACACAATAATAACATGGACTGAACCACCACTCACAACCACCAGCACTTTATATAGCCTCTGTAGAATTATCCACATATCTCACTTATCTTAACTGCACTACTGTATAGCTCTGTAATAATCATTCTGTACATACGATAATTTTTAACCCTACAACTGTTTACAACTTGCACAGTTCCCATTTCTGTATAGCTGTATATCTCAGATTCTGTAAAGTTATTTATTTCATATTCTGTATAGTTTTTCATATTTATATCCTGTTCATAGCCTGTACATAGCTTGTACTCACTACAGCCTGTACATACTTATAGTTATAGAATATTCACAACATACTTCATACCGTGTACATTATAACATTCCATAATAGACCCACTTCTGTAATATATTTACATATCTATATTATTGCTAATATTTATTGTAATATATCTATATCACTAAAGCACTTCTGGATGGATGCAAACTGCATTTCGTTGCCCTGTACCTGTGCATGTGCAATGACAATAAAGTTGAATTCTATTCTATTCTATTCTATTCTATTCTATTAGTGGACCTCGTAGGTTTTTATTCTGTGCAATTGGTAATTGACTGGGTTTAATTTAGTGGCCTGGAAAACAGGCCGGAGGGGTCTGGTCATTTTAACCCCCTAAGACCCGAAATCTTCCATGGCATGCATTTTTAATTTCTCTTTGATATTTGGGCCGATTGGAACCTGATGAATGTAAAAAGAAAGAATTACCAGATTTTTTTTTTTTTTACCTAATTTTTGTTTCTGAGAAAAATGAGAGCCACATATGAGGACATTAATTTGAAATTTCGATAGAACAGTTGCAGTATAATGTCTTCGTAACTGTAACTCAGGCACTTGTTGATCAAGATTTAGTATTTTGGTCTAAATAACCCAAAATCTGATGTCCACATATGTGGATGCCAGGCTGGAGTAAAGTGTTAGAGCTATTTATACCTATGTAAACTTTTATACACTGGTTTATACCTGTCTTGTTTCAGAAAGGTTTAAAAGGGTAATGTCCACAGTTTATTTGTTTATTTATTTATTTGTTTGAATTCAACATATTTTATTAAAGTAATTGAGCTTGAACACAGAAAAAACTGAATCAAATAATCATAAAATCAAATCACTTGCACTATACTGAAGTCTAATCTACTCTGAGCTAATGCCGGTTTCCAACACTAATGATCGGGTGAAGGAGAGAGATGAGGGTGTGCACGGCCACTGGTGCTCTTATCCCTGTTCTGTGTGATACAATCCAACAGGAAAGCAGTCAAACCCTTGGACATTAGCCAAGTTAACGTTCACAAATATATACACACAGAGGAACTCTGAGCCCCAATGTCAGCATTAGCACAAACATGCCACTTCATACCAAATCTCAGTGTGAGGTCAGGTGTTAGTCTCATTCCATTATTCTGGCTATATTTTCTTACTCATCATTACTATTAAACTTATACTTAAGACTAACTATTAACAAAATCACACCCCAATAACTCATTTATTACACTTTGTATTTAATCATAAAAAGGCTGGATGTTGAAACCTTTTACTTCTATTTTGTATGAGCCGGGGGTTCTCAACAGCTGATACTCTATGTCCAAAAAGTGACAGGTATCGTTTTATGGAGCAAAAAACTTAAGAGCGCATATTTTATAAATAATACCAACAATTACAAATGCAGACCTTTAATAGTAATAAGTAATCCTTTATTTATAATGCATAGCAATATAAAAATAGTAACATATGAAAATATTACAATGGGCACAGATGAATTTGTATCAAAAACAGCAACCAAGCCAAAGTAATGAATAACACACATAAATAACAACTGCTTGAGAGAGCAAACAATTTCTTTTCATCTGTTCCTTGGCAGAAAGTTAAGACAGCTATTCAGCTTTAGGTTTCAATAAACAGAAGTAATGGATGCAGTCCCTTTGAAATGTCACACAAAAGTCTACTTGTGCATATACTTAGCTTTAACTCTTCTCTTTTTTGTTTTGTATTCCAAAAGGTTTTCATTTTCTCCAGAGGATGTCTCTCTTTCAGTGGTTATCGACTGTTCACATTCATTTTGTTAGGGTTGGAATGTCGATGCTGGCCGAACGTTTCTTGCTAGAATGCAATGGCCTAATTTTGCGTGCATTATCTGTCGTCTTTATTTCGTACTGGCATATACTTTTGCCTACTTCTTGTTTTGTTTTTAAGACATTTGTATGCAGTTCATCTATCATTGCAGTAATGCCCTCTGGAATGAATGCCCACTGTTTAACTGTGTCTAAAACAGCATTTAGTTTTCCAACCGCATCTTCTGTGCATTTTTTGTCTGTGCTTTCAACTACAGGAGTGTCATTCAAAGTTGATAGAGGACTTTTCAGAGAGTTTTTCATTTGTTTAAAATGGCTACAAGCCACCTTCAGGCAAGCACATGTGTTATAGTGAGAGAACGTACAACAAGTGCACTGAAGTGTTTCAGCCGATGCAAAAAACCACAGCTTTCCAAACAAACTTGGCATTTTTATCACTTTCAAGTCCTCACAGTGTACAAAGTAATGCCTTTCTTTCACTGCAATTCTTGCCAAGGTAGAAATGTTTGTTTCCATGTTTGGATAGATGTCATTGTCAACCTCTGCTAATTTTGCAAGTAACACTAGATGCTTGCAAAGAAGTCCTCGTAAGCCATATGTACAGTTGCAGTAGGACTCAACAGGGCAGACATCATACACTATGTCTTCTCTTGACTCAGATGGGACTTGATATGCATTAACTCCATGGCTGTTCTTGACTGTAATTTTAAGAGCCCAACCACTTTCCATCAGTCTTCAAGCAGAGTCTGAAACTTGAGACAAGGTGTCAGCAAACCTTTTTTTCATGCGGCCCACATCTTGCAGGGTTTTTATGACTGAGAAGTAGTCGTCGGCCTTCCCTAGGAGCACTTCAATCAGATCATCCAGACGCTTATTCTTGTAGCCAGATAAAAACTGGTATTTCAGGCGGTGGAAAAATCTGAAAAACAGTTATTTGAAATGATTAGTAACTGTAATTGAAGGAATTTAAAGTTTAAATCAAGACTGTATTATTTTTTTAAAAATTGGAATACCTATTGCACAGGTCTTTTATAAAGGAATGCTCTGTGCCGGTTTAGCTGATTTAGGCAAATCCACCTACTCTGTTTTTTGTTGTGATAACATAAAAAACGCTGCTAGAATTTAAAGGATTTGCCTAAAACCTGTTCTGGCAATGACATGACGAACCTACTCAGTTTAGCCTCTTGGATTAATTCATAATATCTTTTTTTCAGCTATGTGCCAATTGTGAGGAGGGAACCTGTGACCACCAGGACTGTCAGGAGGTGGTCAGAGGAGGCAATAGCGGAACTACAGGGCTGTTTCGAGGTGACCGACTGGGAAACACTCTGTGAGCCTCACGCCGAGGACATCAATGGGCTTACTGAGTGTATCACAGGCTACATAACTTTCTGCACCGACTCCATTGTTCCAGCTCAGACTGTTCATTGTTACCCAAATAACAAGCCGTGGGTGACTAAGGACATCAAAGCCCTCCTCAACAACAAGAAGAGGGCTTTCAGAGGGGGCAACAAAGAGGAGGTGAGGAAGGTCCAGGTGTTACTAAAGGACAAGATCAGAGAGGCTAAGGACAATTACAGGAGGAAGCTGGAGTGGAAACTCCAGCAGAACAGCATGAGAGAGGTGTGGAGGGGCATGAAGACCATCACTGGATTCAGGCCAACCAACAGCAGGGGAGCTGAGGGAGGTGAGAATAGAGCCAATGAGTTGAATCTGTTTTTCAATAGATTCGACACCACAGTGTCTGCTCCCACCCCCACAACCTCACCTGCAGTCAGCCTGGAATCCAGAGCCACACCACTGTGCCAGCCTCTCTCTTCACATGTTGCCTCCTGTGAGAGTCCTGACACCCCTCCCCCACCCATCACCTTCACTCAATACCAGGTTGAGATGCAAATGAGGAGACTTCACTCAGGCAAGTCTGCTGGACCAGACGGAGTGAGTCCCCTCGTCCTCAAGACCTGTGCCCCCCAGCTGTGTGGAGTCTTTCATAAACTGTTTATGCTGAGTCTGAGTCTGCAGAGGGTCCCGGTGATGTGGAAGACATCATGCCTCGTCCCTGTACCAAAGACGCCTCGTCCCAGTGGCCCCCAGGATTACAGGCCCGTGGCACTGACCTCCCACATCATGAAGACCCTGGAAAGGCTCATCCTGGACCAGCTGCGACCCATAGTAAGACCACATCTGGATCCCCTTCAGTTCGCTTATCAGCCTCGTCTCGGAACAGAGGACGCCATCATCTACCTGCTCAATCGTGTCTACACCCATCTGGACCAGCCGGCGAGCACTGTGAGGGTCATGTTTTTTGACTTTTCTAGTGCTTTCAACACCATCAGGCCGACCCTCCTGGGTGATAAGTTAGCAGCGATGCAGGTGGATGCTTCTCTGGTGTCCTGGATTGTTGATTACCTGACAGGAAGACCACAATATGTACGTCTCCCACAGTGTGTGTCTGACAAGGTGATTAGCAACACAGGGGCACCACAGGGGACTGTCCTCTCCCCCTTCCTCTTCACCCTCTACACCACAGACTTCAGCCACTGCACAGAGACCTGCCATCTTCAGAAGTTTTCTGATGACTCTGCGGTGGTTGGATGCATCAGCAGGGATGATGAGACAGAGTACCGGGCTGTGGTCGACTCCTTTGTCACGTGGTGTGAGCAGAATCATCTGCAGCTCAATGTGGCAAAGACCAAGGAACTGATCGTGGACTTCAGGAAGACCAGGAAACACTTGACCCCTGTTTCAATCCAGGGGGTCAGTGTTGACATTGTGGAGGACTATAAATACCTTGGAGTACACATTGACAATAAACTGGACTGGGCTAAAAACACCACAGCACTTTACAGGAAGGGCCAGAGTCGTCTCTATTTTTTGAGGCGACTGAGGTCCTTCAACATCTGCCAGAAAATGCTGAGGATTTTCTATGAGTCTGTTGTGGCCAGTGCGATCCTCTATGCTGTTGCATGCTGGGGGAGCAGGCTGAGGGTCGCAGATGCCAACAGACTTAATAAACTGATCCGTAAGGCCAGCAATGTTGTGGGGATGGAGCTGGACTCCCTCAAGGTGGTGTCGGAGAGGCGGATGCTGTCCAAGATAAAGACAATGTTGGATAACACCTCCCACCCACTCCATGACATGTTGGTCAGTCACAGGAGCTCGTTCAGTGAGAGACTGAGATTACCGAAAAGCACCACTGAACGACACAGGAAATCATTCCTGCCTGTGGCCATCTCCCTGTACAACGCATCCACTTAACACACTGTTTGCTGCTACAACTACACATGTTTCTTTTCCAAATATTTATTTATAAGTGACTTATGTATGTATGTATGTATGTATATATATGTATATATTGTACTATTCTTAGTTAGCGTATTGTCTGTCTTGTCTTAATGTTGGTTTAAAATGGAGCACTGTAACAAAAAATAATTTCCCCCAGGGATCAATAAAGTATTCTGATTCTGATTCTGATTATAATGTCCATGAAGGGTTAATGAGTTCAATTTTTCTAACACAACACTGAATGGGTCCTCCTGGCATTGTGACACATGCACACAAAGTTGTGTATCTTTTCCAGTTCTTTTTTTTTC
Organism: Copadichromis virginalis; assembly: GCF_057382275.1. NCBI lineage: Eukaryota > Metazoa > Chordata > Actinopteri > Cichliformes > Cichlidae > Copadichromis > Copadichromis virginalis. The sequence goes on from NC_140633.1 coordinate 2,830,026, forward strand.
GTCATTCAGAACACTTCTTCTAATTATATCGTCCATTTCTGGTGGAAAAATAACGAAGGTTTAATTAGTCAATATTCATTAATTCATTTTAACTTGTTTTGGGGTTTTTTGCAATACAATGTAAATATTAAATAAAATATTAAAAATATATTGTAACGGTGGACCCAAGAAATACCAGCCGGAGCGACTTTGACAATGCAGAACTTTTTATTAAACTCGGGGTTGTACGTGGACACATATACTCCCGCGCTCTCTTTCTCTGCTGTCACGTCCGTCTCCTCTCCGTCTGTCACTGCCAACATATAAAGAGACACAATCACTGTCAGATCCCAGCACACCTGTTCACCCCGCCCCTGCGCCGCCCCGGGAGCTCACTGCGTCACCCCTCCTCTGCAGCTGGCCAAGGACCACACCCACGCCACGCCACATATATATATATATATATATGTATATATATATATATATATATATATATATATATATATATATATATATATATATATATATATATAAATATATAAGCTCCCAGGCCTCTGGTAGAGGACCCGAGCTTGAAGGATAAACCGCCCGCAGGGGCGTGCTGGGTGTTTTATATATATATATATATATATATATATATATATATATATATATATATATATATATATATATATATATATATACAGTGGGGCAAAAAAGTATTTAGTCAGCCACCGATTGTGCAAGTTCCCCCACCTAAAATGATGACAGAGGTCAGTAATTTGCACCAGAGGTACACTTCAACTGTGAGAGACAGAATGTGAAAAAAAAATCCATGAATCCACATGGTAGGATTTGTAAAGAATTTATTCGTAAATCAGGGTGGAAAATAAGTATTTGGTCAATAACAAAAATACAACTCAATACTTTGTAACATAACCTTTGTTGGCAATAACAGAGGTCAAACGTTTACTATAGGTCTTTACCAGGTTTGCACACACAGTAGCTGGTATTTTGGCCCATTCCTCCATGCAGATCTTCTCGAGAGCAGTGATGTTTTGGGGCTGTCGCCGAGCAACACGGACTTTCAACTCCCGCCACAGATTTTCTATGGGGTTGAGGTCTGGAGACTGGCTAGGCCACTCCAGGACTTTCAAATGCTTCTTACGGAGCCACTCCTTTGTTGCCCGGGCGGTGTGTTTTGGATCATTGTCATGTTGGAAGACCCAGCCTCGTTTCATCTTCAAAGTTCTCACTGATGGAAGGAGGTTTTGGCTCAAAATCTCACGATACATGGCCCCATTCATTCTGTCCTTAACACGGATCAGTCGTCCTGTCCCCTTGGCAGAAAAACAGCCCCATAGCATGATGTTTCCACCCCCATGCTTCACAGTAGGTATGGTGTTCTTGGGATGCTACTCAGTATTCTTCTTCCTCCAAACACGACGAGTTGAGTTTATACCAAAAAGTTCTACTTTGGTTTCATCTGACCACATGACATTCTCCCAATCCTCTGCTGTATCATCCATGTGCTCTCTGGCAAACTTCAGACGGGCCTGGACATGCACTGGCACTGCGGGATTTGATTCCCTGCCGTTGTAGTGTGTTACTGATGGTGACCTTTGTTACTTTGGTCCCAGCTCTCTGCAGGTCATTCACCAGGTCCCCCCGTGTGGTTCTGGGATCTTTGCTCACCATTCTCATGATCATTTTGACCCCACGGGATGAGATCTTGCGTGGAGCCCCAGATCGAGGGAGATTATCAGTGGTCTTGTATGTCTTCCATTTTCTGATGATTGCTCCCACAGTTGATTTTTTCACACCAAGCTGCTTGCCTATTGTAGATTCACTCTTCCCAGTCTGGTGCAGGTCTACAATACTTTTCCTGGTGTCCTTCGAAAGCTCTTTGGTCTTGGCCATGGCGGAGTTTGGAGTCTGACTGTTTGAGGCTGTGGACAGGTGTCTTTTATACTGATGATGATGAGTTCAAACACGTGCCATTCATACAGGTAACGAGTGGGGGACAGAAAAGCTTCTTACAGAAGACGTTACAGGTCTGTGAGAGCCAGAGATTTTCCTTGTTTGAGGTGACCAAATACTTATTTTCCACCCTAATTTACGAATAAATTCTTTACAAATCCTACCATGTGGATTCATGGATTTTTTTTTCACATTCTGTCTCTCACAGTTGAAGTGTATCTCTGGTGCAAATTACTGACCTCTGTCATCATTTTAAGTGGGGGAACTTGCACAATCGGTGGCTGACTAAATACTTTTTTGCCCCACTGTATATATATATAATATAAAACAAACAGGGGCTAAAAGAAGCTAAACTTTCATATGGTATGTCTCTGGCAACTTCTACATGATGTCCCAGGGACAACATTTACGCAATGTCCCAGGGACAACATTTACGCGATGTCCCAGGGACAACATTTACGCGATGTCCCTGGGACAACATTTACGCGATGTCCCAGGACAAATTTGTAAATTTCTGGATTACTGTTAATCTCCATAGAATCAAGAACTCATGTCCAGTTTCACAGCTATGGACCAGTTAATTATGTTTCCAGGTGATAGTTTGATTCATAGATTCAGCACACAACCATAAGTCTAGGCCTTTTAGTCCAGATTCTCTTCACTTATGTTTGTAAAATGATCAGGGAAGCTACTGCAATTTTGCCTGACATTGTTATGACAGCTTTATTCACCTGTACATTTATTATATATCATAATATATTGACGGGGGAGGTATATTCACCTGTACTTTCATAATAAATCATAATACATTGACACGCAATTCTCTGTCTGGTTCGCAAGTAGCCTATCACTAGCAAACAAACAGCTATCCATTTCAAGGAAAACATGTATTATGCTTACCGTTTATTAAAGAAAAGTATCTTGAGAGGAGTTGAAATTGCTGGATTGGACGACAAAAGGTTGAAATTGCTGGATCGGCGGACAAAAGGCGATTTCTCGAAGAACATTTCTTTTTGTAAGGCGGGTATTTTTCGAAGTCGCAAAAGTATGACGTCACAAGAAGGTGATTGGTTACTTGTAATGTGGACCCTGGAACAACATTTATGGTGATGGCAGCTACATTGTAGCCACAGCCACCCTGGGGCGCACTGACAGAGGCGAGGCTGCCAGACACTGGCGCCACCGGGCCCTCTGACCACCACCAGTAGGCAACGGGTGAAGTGTCTCGCCCAAGGACACAACAGCCGAGACTGTCCGAGCCGGGACTCGAACCGGCAACCTTCTGATTACAAGACGAACTCCCAACTCTTGAGCCACGATTGCCCCATTTGACATATGTGAAACATGTCAAATGTATCCCTCATGAGTGATATCGAGTCATCTTGTGCCACAAACAACATTCCTGTCACAAGGTAGAAGCTGCAATCACTTTTTGGCAGTGATTTTTTACTTCTTATTCATTCATTTGACATTAAAATTACTTTTTTAAAGAGTAATCTGGCCAAGAGGACAGCAGAAATTACAATAAATATAATAATAGTTCTCTAAACATATTTTAAGTGTCCCAAAAGGACTGGGTTTGTTTTCATATAGTTACAATAACACAGAGTTATAAATATACTTGGAAACAATGGGTTGTTATTAAATTTGATATATAGCCTTTTGTAAATCATGTTCACTAAAGTCTATTTACCAATATAAGTAAAGACATTGGAAATCAGTTTTTGTCAGACGATCACTTTTTGACACAACACCGGAGGTAAAACAGGTATGATCCTTCATATCTGGAGTGGGAAGGTGCAGACATAAATTCAGACATCTCTGGATGTTTAAGAGTTTAGAATTTCTCTGGTTGATTGGCTTTAGTCAGATAATTCAGTAATCACTCAAGATTAGTTCCCTAGTACTCCTGAATTCAAAGAAATATGTGCTTTCCCACAGGTGAACTCAGGTGACATGAAAGAAGTAGTGGATGTCCTCCTCCTCTGGCACAATGGTAACTCAGAAAAGCTCCTTGGAGTAAGGAGATCTGGCTCAGAAGTGGTTCTTTCTAAGAACGTATATCTGTATTTATAAATGACATACTAAGGATGAGTAATGCTTAAAGAATGAGGAAAGTAAGCAGTGACCAATGACACGTTTAACAATCTGTCATTGTTATCCACTATTCTATGTTTGTTTATGAGTACAAGATGCTTTTTTCTATCAGGTAACCTAAAAAATGACTGACTGCACCTTTAAAAATACTAACTTAAATAAACCAAGATAACCCAGCAGTCCATAGGAAATAATTTATTTTAACTGCAAATGTAAAAGTAAACATAAATGAACCACAGAGGAAGTGACATGACTTTGAGGACAGATGTGATCGGGTGGAAAGTGCAGAAAGCTGACTGATGTCCATCTGTGGCTGCATTCAATGTTGACCTGTCCTGTATCAGGCATTCAGGATTTTCTTTGATGGCCATTTAGCTCTTATGGCATGAACTTGCTCAGTGCATTATTATTGGCTTTTCTACAGTCTGATATTTGTTTAATAATTGATCGATACAATGTATTAAATAAGTTGATAAATAAGATGTTAAAAACGTCATCATCATATCAAACATGATCGATTTGGAGCGAGTTTGTTTGGCACATGCTGACTGCATTCTAATTGTAACCAGAAGAGGAGACGAGAGCAGAGAATAAGAGTGCAGCAGTTTGGTGAAAGGAACAGGAAAGGTGAAGAAGAGGTGAGCATCCAAAAGACGAGCAAGAGGACAGTTTCAAAGCAGACATCACGGCACAATAATATGGAATCAGAACGATGCCACCTTGAAACGAAACCGAAAAAAATATTGAAACCGAAAAAAAATATTGTAACTGAAATAAATGTACTGAAAAATCTTGTATTGAAACCGAAAAAAAAATTGATAGTGAAAAACAATTAATTGAAACTAATTTTTTTGTTTTCGCTTACAATTTTATTTTATTTTTTCGGTTTCAAACCATTTTTCAGTTTCAATCTGCTGGCACTGTTTTGGCGTCCGGGGAGCGCTGGGGGGGGGGGGGGGTGTTTCCGGCCCGCATGTATTTGCATACATTATAGAGGCCACTAGTGCTGACCAAGCTGCCATCTTTCTCTCTTCCCATCTTTCAATGGCTGCTTCAATTTCAGCTTGAACCTCCAAACCGCAAGTAAGTAATCATTTTTTGTCATCTTTTCTTGCTGTCCCACTGGGCTGGATATTAGTTTAGTTTTTTTTAGCTACATCTGGTGAAGTTGTGGTAAAATGCTGGTATTAGCCTATTCGTCGTAGCAAGCTAGCCTGAAGCTAATATTTGCTAAATTTAGGGACACCCGTGTCTCTTCAGGAGTTGGAGGCCGGTGTTCTAGGAGCGGATCTCAGGATCTCAACAGGCAGTGTTGGGCAGTAACATAATACATGCACCGGCGTTACGTATTTAAAATACAAAATATGAGTAAATGTATCCGTTACAGTTACTGTTCAATAGGTGATATTGAGAATACAGTTAGTTTGTTGAAATAAATGGATTACATGGCGGTGTTTTCCTGTTTCATATGTTAGGCTATGGTCTCTCTATTTTTGGTAATTCCACCCCGGTGGAAACCCAAACAAAACACGCAATAAGAGCCTCTAAAAATTATTATGCAAACATTATTTAATATGAAGGCAATAGCAGAGTGTTACAGGCATCGCCCTAAACAATGTAGCCTCATGGGCAGTGCTGCAGGGAGAATGGACTGCCATACCCGTTATGTGTCTGTGAGCGAGGGAGGGAGAGAAAGGAAAAGTACGAGCTGTCACCGGGCAGAAACAGGAGCTGGAAGCATGTAAATATAATAATAACCACTAAAGCCAAAAAGAGTGCCTGACGAGCCCAGCTGTAAGTAAGCTGTTAAGACTCAACTGTACACCATGTTCATGTTTTCCTCCGAAACAATAAGCAGCCTTTCAACGCCTCTCTCTGTCTCTCGCTAGCAAAGTCGACCCAGACAACAAAGTAAAGCTAGTTTTCAGCTATGAGCCCGACACGAACCCGACGTATCAGTCAGAGGTCCCTTTACTACGGTTCGGAGCCGCTGACCTGTTTTATATACGCGCTGAATAGTTTTCTACACGAGATCGCTGCAGCCTTACCTAATGTCCACCTACTGTTACTCATTTATATTAAGATTTTAACATCTAGTTGGTGTTGGTATGGTGAGTAGCCTTCAGTAATAGTAATAAATCACACAGCAATAGCACATTCATGTAGTTGTAAAGTATTCAGAATACATTAATCTATAATCTTTGGTAGAATACATTTTAAAATTAACCTTCCCAACACTGTCAACAGGTTAGCACCTCATACCACAGTGCATCAAAGCAGTCTCATGAGCGCTGGGAAGGAGGAGCCCAGAGCCCAAAACAGACAGTGCAGGAGATGACAAGGTTAGTAATTGTGTGGTGAAAATGATACTTTGTTATCTTGATTGGCAAAAGAAAAGTAAATACAAAATCTGCTTCTCACATTTAGGGCATTTCCAAGATTTTTTTTTTTCTAAACTTCAATTTCTTTCATTACAGCTGTCCTGTGCCAGAAGTTCTGTTGACCCACAGTGAGAGGCATCATTTCAGAAACACCAGGAAGACTGAAACTCGTCACCAGGATCAAGCAGGGCTCGTGATCTTCACCAGCAGCTCCCTCACAAGAAGGATAAACCCAGCATTTCATAAACACTGATGGAGACCTTTGCTTTGTGTAATATTAGAAGTACTCAGATAATCCTCAGAGGGTCTGGACTTTTACATAATATAATAGAATAGAATTCAACTTTATTGTCATTGCACATGCACAGGTACAGGGCAATGAAATGCAGTTTGCATCCATCCAGGAGTGCTTTAGTGATATAGCTATATTACAATATATATTAGCAATAATATAGATATGTAAGTATATTACAGAAATGGGTCTATTATGGTATGTTACAATGCACACGGTATGAAGTATGTTAAGAATATTCTATAACTATAAGTATGTACAAGCTGTAGTGAGTACAAACTATGTACAGGCTGTGAACAGGATATAAATATGAAAAACTATACAGAATATGAAATAAATAACTTTACAGAAATCTGAGATATACAGCTATACAGAAATGTGAACTATGCAAGTTATAAACAGTTGTAGGATTAAAAATTATCATATGTACAGAATGATTATTTACACAGAGCTATACAGTAGTGCAGGTAAGTAATAGCTATAGCTATAGACTATAGTAATAGCTTTAAGTCCTGTAGAAAGTTAAATATATGTTGTGCTCACTGGTTACTCTAGTCCATCCTCACCTCCTCCATCACCGTGTGGTACGCTGGAGCCACTATCAGGGACAAACAGAGACTGCAGCGTGTTGTGCGCTCTGCTGAGAAGGTGATTGGCTGCAGACTCCCATCTCTGCAGGACCTGTACACCTCCAGGACACTGCGGCGTGCAGCTCGGATCTCAGCTGACCCTTCTCACCCTGGACACAGTCTGTTTGACCTGCTCCCCTCAGGCAGGAGGCTCCGGTCCATTCGCACCAGAACCTCTCGCCATAAGAACAGTTTCTTCCCCTCTGCTGTTGGACACATGAACAATAACCGTATGACTGTTCCCACCACTAACACATGACCCTACGCTGTGTTCACTGCATCATTCCATGTTTGGCACTGATCACCACCTGCACTCATGTATATATCTATCTATCTACTTAGCACTTTTAATTCTTACTCTTACTCTGATTCTGAATTACTTTATTGCTGGCAGCAGCTGCCCCGCCCCCTCGCTCAGTCACTTAGTGCCTGAGCTCGGATCATACCAATATCAGGGGGGATTCACGCACAGTCGTAAATTCCCACGGTGTGCACTATGTCCTTCGAATATTGTGTGTACTTTTTGTTTTATACAGTTGTCAGCCAGGCATCTAACTATGAAAAAATTACACTCCAAAAGACCCCGGGCTTCTGACAAAACAACCCAGTAAGCCACCCCCACGCTCCTTCCCTGGTGTTAGTGTGACGCCCTGCATATTTAAAGGATTAGGATAAACTTCCGTTCTTACTGAATCTGTAACATTGCCTTGATCTGCCTACATCATTTTTTAAATAGTTTGCGTTGTTAAATGAGTTTTGTGTCACTGTGCACCAGTGTTGGTCAAGTTACTTGAAAAAAGTAATCAGTAACTAATTACTGATTACTTCCCCAAAAAAGTAATCCAGTCACTTTACTGATTACTTATTTTTAAAAGTAATTAATTACTTAGTTACTTAGTTACTTTTAAAAACACGATTTACAACCTGAATAGGTAAGAAAGCGATAGATCTTTCAGCCCAATTCTACTTTTTCTGCATAATTCATCATACAAAATGTAATCAAATGGAAAAGTCTCTTTTTAAAACTTGTTTTATCAGTTTTAATCTTTTAACTTTATGCATCAAGCAAAAATTTAATTATATGCAACATTCTCTGACTGGAAGAAATTTGTTTAATATTTAAACCTATTTTCTGCACATTCCAGCACATAAAATATATATTTTTTGTGTGTTTACACTCACTCTTTCAAATAGATGCAAGTAAAACACAGCAGAAAATAAATAAAATCAAATTTTTTGTTTACATAGAAAGTAAAGGAAAAATGTCTTTGAGGTCTTTCCAGTGTTTTCGAAATTGTGTTTTTCAGATACACATCAAAACTTCAAGGACCTAATCCTGGACTATTACGCCAATTTCAGGCTTAGGGTCACTTCTAGGGCAGTTACTTCAGACTGGCACCGACTCCAAAAAGGTATAATAACAGGCTGTACCATCTCAGTTACGCTCTTTGCCCTGGCAATGAACATGGTGGTAAAGGCTGTGGAGGTGGAGTGCAGAGGGCCGTTAACAAGGTCAGGTGTTCGTCAGCCCCCTATCAGAGCCTATATGGATGACCTCACCATTACAACATCATCAGTTCCCGGGTGTAGGTGGATCTTGCAAGGTCTTGAGAGACTCATCTCATGGGCAAGGATGAGTTTTAAACCTTCCAAGTCAAGATCGATGGTACTGAAGAAGGGCAAGGTGACGGACAAGTTCCGGTTCTCAATTTCAGGAACCATTATTCCATCCATAACGGAACAACCAGTTAAGAGCTTGGGGAAACTCTTTGACTCCAGCCTGAAAGACTCTACTGCTATCCAGAAGGCAAATGAGGAGCTGGGAGCGTGGCTTATTAAGGTGGATAAGTCCGGCTTGCCTGGAAGATTTAAAGCCTGGATCTACCAGCATTCCATCCTGCCCCGAATCCTGTGGCCCTTGCTTGTCTATACAGTTCCAATAACTACTGTGGAATCCCTTGAAAGAAAGATCAGTGGCTTTCTTCGTAAGTGGCTGGGACTTCCCCGCAGTCTCACCAGCGCTGCCTTGTATGGGACAAGCAACAGCGTGCAGTTACCCTTCAGTGGTCTCACAGAAGAGTTCAAGGTGGCTCGCACACGAGAAGCCCTACAGTACAGAGATTCTAAAGACTGCAAGGTGGCATCAGCAGGCATTGAGGTAAGGACAGGAAGAAAGTGGAAGGCTGAGAAGGCAGTTGAGGTGGCGGAGTCACGCCTAAGGCAGAAAACACTAATGGGGGTCTTAGCAACAGGGGGAGCAGGCTTGGGGTACATCCCAAAGGCCCAGGTCAGCAGGGCACAGGGAAAGGAGAGACACCAGCTACTCCAGGAAGAGGTCCGAGCAGGTGTGGAGGAGGAGCGAGTAAGCAGAGCTGTAGGCCTTAAGCGGCAGGGAGCATGGACAAGGTGGGAGAGCACCTTGCAGCGCAAGGTCACCTGGGCAAACATCATGCAGGCAGACTTCCACCGGATCCGATTCCTAGTGCAGGCAGTATACGACACTCTGCCAAGCCCAGCAAACCTCCATTTGTGGGGAAAGAGCGAGACACCTGCCTGTCCCCTGTGCTCTGGAAGAGGGACCCTAGAACACCTCCTTAGCAGCTGCCCAAGGGCCCTGGCCGATGGTCGGTATCGTTGGCGGCACGACCAGGTGCTCAGAGTAGTTGCTGAAAAGATTGCCTCAGCAATCAGCATCAGCAAGCATCATCATGCTCCGAGGAAGGCAATCTCTTTTATTAAGGCTGGAGAGAAACCCCAGGGGCGCCCACATTTGACAACTGGCCTTCTCAACACAGCCTCTGATTGGCAGCTACAGGCTGACCTGGGTAAACAACTAAAGTTTCCTCAGAACATTGCAGAAACATCACTCCGGCCAGACTTGATAATTATTTCTGAGGCCTCAAAACAGCTGATCATGCTGGAACTCACAGTGCCCTGGGAAGAGTGGATTGAGGAGGCTAATGAAAGGAAACGAGGAAAGTACCAGGAACTAGTGCAAGAGTGCAGGGGAAGGGGCTGGAAGACTTTCTATGAGCCCATAGAAGTGGGATGTAGGGGCTTTGCAGGACGATCACTCTGCAAAGTTCTAGGCCGGCTGGGCGTGGCTGGGGCAGCCAAGAAGAGGGCCATCCAGGCTGTGAGTGAAGCGGCAGAGAAAGCCACAAGGTGGCTGTGGATTAAGAGGGCTGATCCGTGGGTAGCTACTGGTACGCAAGTCGGGGCCTGATCACCCCCGGCTGGGTCGCCTGGGCGAGGGTGTATGATGTTGTGAGACCCGAAACACCTGATGACCCTAGGATACATCACTGAAGATGCGTACCAGTGCATCCAGGAGATGTGTCTTTATAGTAATAGATAGTATGATAAATAACACACTATTGTCAAAAAACAGTGAAAGAATTCCAGATCACAAGTTTTTAGTTCAAATACAAGTAACAACCTTTGACTTTAATCAGGTTTTATTTAATTGTGTCAGAGAAAACATGTGGTCTTCATGTAGCTGAGTACATTCAGTGTTTAAAACAGAAGTTGTGCAGGTCTGAGATCAGCAGTTTTCTGAAACACCAAACTGAGGTACTGTTAATGCTGATGTATAGTGACACAGTTACAGGGGTGATTAATCCTTTTGACTTTTTGTCTTTAAATTTATCAATAAAACAGCTGCAGCTTTCACTGACAGCACATGTGGTACTTTAACCTTTGTACTGTTTTCTTCAGTTAATTTTGGAGTTACTACAAAGATAGATATAGGATGATCTGTGTGCTGTCACTGGGTGGTGCTGAGGTCTGAATCTGAGGACAGCTCCTGTAATCACAAACAGAACAGAATCATCACAAACTGAAATATCAAGTTTATCTCTCAAATCAGAAATAGAGCTGATCCTTCTCAGTCCTCACACTCGGGATCTGAAGTTGTTCAGTCCTACAGTTCTGCCGACAGCTGTTTATTTTTTTTATTTGTTTTAAAGGCCTTACTAACACATTTTCTAATATCATGTTTACCTTTGAGTTGTTGATGCTTTATAAATGGACATCTGCAAAGATGAGATGATGGAGCAGGTTTCAGTCGAGGTTCAGTCTGCTGCTGCATCCTGGTCACAACATACAGAGGTGTTATCAGCTCAGTATTGAACAAGAAATATTAATGCTTCAAATTATTTGTCCTAAAGGATGCAAGCTGTACAGAGTACTGCACATGTGACTTTGTGAACATAATTCATTAAAAATAATTTGGACAGTTTTTTAACCTGAATATTTGTAACAAACTCAGTAAAAAAAAAAGCTAAAAAAATAATCAGGGGAAAAATGTAACATTTTAACTTAAGCTGACAAGCGGAAGTAGTTGGTTTCAGTACATAAGTATCGGGCTTTGCTATTTAATCCGTAGCTATTGACTAATGAGGGGAATTTAAAAGTTGGCGTTAATGTCCTTCCACATGTGGAAAGCGACAGAAAACATGCTGCTGTTTGCACATATTTAATAATCAGGTCTGCACAGGAGCAGAAGCAGAGTCCAGCCTGTTGCTCTTACAGTATAATACTCATAATAAAAGTACAGTAACCGTGGTTAGTCACTGAGCAGCCCGGTGCGTTTCTCTTGATTTCTTTAGTCAGGGTAAATTCATTCACCTGCACGGGTTAGCTAAACGAACTTTACAAAACAAGTTTCCCCGACAGCCGAGTGCTCATTTTAGCTAGCTAGGTCCTTAGGTAGCTAGCTAAGGACCTAAATTACGGATTAGCTTACAAACACATTTAACTTACCAAAAATAATGCGGTGGGGCCTCAGGTCCTCCTGTCCGGTAGTCCAATTTACTGAATAACACCTCAGGCTGTCACTTTGAAATAGTTGGTAATGTAAACGCTGGACCTCTCGGCATCTGCCATTCCCGAACAGACACGTGCGAGTTTGTCCATGACCGCAGCCGCGTCGTCAGTGTTTTCTCCAGTCATTGGTCAGCATTATAATATATGCAAATACATGCGGGTCGGGATCCCCGCCCCCCAGCGCACCCCCGTACACTAAAACAGTGCCAGCAGAGTGAAACTGAAAAATGGTTTGAAACCGAAAAGTGGATTGAAACCGAAAAATGGATTGAAACCGAAAAAAAAAAAAAAAAATTGTAAGCGAAAACAAAAAATTTTTTTTCAATTACTTGTTTTTCACTATCAATTTTTTTTTCGGTTTCAATACAAGATTTTTCAGTACATTTATTTCAGTTACAATATTTTTTTTCGGTTTCAATATTTTTTTCGGTTTCGTTTTAAGGTGGCATCGTTCTGATTCCATACTATAAAAGCTGTAAGAGCAGAGATTCATTCATATCTTTACTATTTTTTCTTTAGCTTTTACTCCCGCTGCTTACAGTAAATCAAATATAAAGTACAAACAAGAAAAACTCAAATTGCATTGTTGTTCAGTATAATTCTGTGACTTCAACCTTTAGCTAACGTATGATGTTTGACATTTTATATAAATGTGACTATAACATATAGTCAATAATATTAAAAAGGTGCTGTTACTGAGTGAAACAAAGATTTCAGGTCTGGATTTAGCCCCAGTGTTTTAAGATCCCAGCAGCGCTCGTATTTATGGCCACATTTTTCAAAGAGACGAGCTTTCTGGGTGCTGACTCAGAGGGACCACTTTAGTTCATTGAAGCTTTAATGCCAGTTTAGTTTAAGACATTAAACTGGACACGTTTCGAATCAAATTGATAATAACAGAGCGATGCTGGACATAAAATCGGGGCTGTATCAAGACATGAGGACTAAACCCCAATTCAACCAGACCCAGAACTGATCCGGAATTAAAAAAGGACTACAACAGTTCAAAATCAGGACTACTGAGGATTTAACAAAGACAAAACCAGAATCAGAACTAGATGATAGTAGCACTAAAAATCATCATAGACCTGCACTACACTTATTTTTTTAATTCTACCAAAGTCCACTATTTAGATTTAGAAAAGTTTATATAATTATTGAGCCTTGTTGTGCAAACAAGCCTGCATAACTTAATAAATATAGAATTTGAAAAATAGCAAACCTAAAAAGAAACACTAGGTACGAGATACATGAGTACCTATGATACGGTGATACTTTTGGTAAACAACCATTTGACTAACATGTGTGTCTCACCTGCTCTTGTTCCATCTCTGTTCTGTCCTCATTCTCCATCTCCCTCTCTGTTCCTCCCTCTCCCTCTTTGTGCTGACAATCATCAAATATACAGTTGAAACCAGATATTTACATACTCTTCAGATAAAAACACAAACACTTTTTTAATTGTAACATCAAATCAGACTAAATGTTTATTTTTTTAGATTGATAAATATAAAAAACATATTTGTTAACTTTAAGAGTAAAGAGAGAAACTGTCTGTATTTCTTAATTGTAAATGGCACCAAATTGTATTCAAACTGAGCCACACTTATGGAGCTCCACAGTTCTTTTCCTGGTGTTTTGGTTGACATCTCTTGATTTTCCCATGTCACAGAAACAGGCTCTGTGTTTTGCCTTATATGCATCCACAGCTGTGCCACCAATTTACTCACATGGACTCTACTAACCTATCAGAAGCTTCTTCAGCTCAGAATGGAATCGTCTGCAGTTTTCTTATTAATTAACAAACTTAGTGTATATGTACTCCTAAATTTGATCAAAGTGATAAAAATAGAAGCTCTGTCTCTCTTTATTCTGACATTTAACTAATTCAAAATATATTTCAATATTTATCTAAAACAAAAGTTTACTCTAAATTGATGTTGTACAGTAAAAATGTTTTATGTTTTCTCCCTAAAGTGTAAATATCTGGTTACAAATGTGAATATCCTGCTGTGTACTGAAATCCCTCTTGTTTTGCATAGAAATATACTGAACAACATACAAAGCATAATATATAAAATAACATTTACCTGAGTTTTTTCTTTGAAAGAACCCTCTAATGTCCATTCTTATATTTCAGTACATAACTGAAACCGATTTAGTCGGGGAGGGTAAGAACTGAAAATATGAAATAAACACACGTAAGCTAAGACTCTAAAAAAAAATAGCATTTGTTCGGCTTTTCATTTCGCCATTTGTTGATTCACTTGAAGAGCAAGTAACGTAATATTGGTCAAGTGATCAGTTTGATATCAATCTTTCGTGATTCACCGTCATATTTACATTATTTGTACGGTATGAATGATTTGCTTTGGTACCTGGTCAAACTTAAGCTCTCCTTAGTATGGCTGGCTCCGTTTCTCCAACAGCGCACTCACTGCTGGCAGCAGCTGCCCCGCCCCCTCGCTCAGTCACTTAGTGCCTGAGCTCGGATCATACCAATATCAGGGGGGATTCACGCACAGTCGTAAATTCCCACGGTGTGCACTATGTCCTTCGAATATTGTGTGTACTTTTTGTTTTATACAGTTGTCAGCCAGGCATCTAACTATGAAAAAATTACACTCCAAAAGACCCCGGGCTTCTGACAAAACAACCCAGTAAGCCACCCCCACGCTCCTTCCCTGGTGTTAGTGTGACGCCCTGCATATTTAAAGGATTAGGATAAACTTCCGTTCTTACTGAATCTGTAACATTGCCTTGATCTGCCTACATCATTTTTTAAATAGTTTGCGTTGTTAAATGAGTTTTGTGTCACTGTGCACCAGTGTTGGTCAAGTTACTTGAAAAAAGTAATCAGTAACTAATTACTGATTACTTCCCCAAAAAAGTAATCCAGTCACTTTACTGATTACTTATTTTTAAAAGTAATTAATTACTTAGTTACTTAGTTACTTTTAAAAACACGATTTACAACCTGAATAGGTAAGAAAGCGATAGATCTTTCAGCCCAATTCTACTTTTTCTACATAATCCATCATACAAAATGTAATCAAATGGAAAAGTCTCTTTTTAAAACTTGTTTTATTAGTTTTAACCTTTTAACTTTATGCATCAAGCAAAAATTTAATTATATGCAACATTCTCTGACTGGAAGAAATTTGTTTAATATTTAAACCTATTTTCTGCACATTCCAGCACATAAAATATATATTTTTTGTGTGTTTACACTCACTCTTTCAAATAGATGCAAGTAAAACACAGCAGAAAATAAATAAAATCAAATTTTTTGTTTACATAGAAAGTAAAGGAAAAATGTCTTTGAGGTCTTTCCAGTGTTTTCGAAATTGTGTTTTTCAGATACACATCAAAACTTCACACAGAGAAACACACACACAAAACAACAAAATAAGTCAAATTACACGTCTCATTCCTTTTTTTGAGAATCTATGGGCTCAAAATGTGGTCATAAATATTTTGTACTTGTAAAAAAGATTTGTGCGTGCGTAAAAAAGATTTGTATGTGTAAAAAAGATTTGTGCGTGCGTAAAAAAGATTTGTATGTGTAAAAAAGATTTGTGGGTGTGTAAAAAAGATTTGTGTGTGAACTTAGCCCAAAAAAACCCCTGCAAGTTACAAATACGAATTTTGACCCTATTTTTCTTCCTTTAAGCTGATTGGTCAATGTCATGTCAATCACAAATTAAACAATCCAATCAGAGAACAGATGGGTTTGGCTGTCGGAGGGGCACTTTTTTGAACTGCAGGTCCTTGAAGGGTAATCTCTATATAAATATCCGATAGCAGTTAGGTCCCCTTACTTTCAGCAGCTGTTGAAAAGATAAAGTTGTGGTATGTCAGTGGTTAGAAATACCATTATTACTTTAGGATTAGTTTAACACAAAGTCAGGGCTGACCCAGGACCATTGCTGTGAGTCACAGTGCGCAGCATAAAAGTCCTTTCACATCAGAGGCAGGATGTGCTGCTAATGCTAACTGCTAACTAAAAGCCAAGGATCCAGAATTTGTTGCTGGCTGCTGAGCTCTGTGGGTTTTTGCAGCAGCTCTACCTGTACTAGATGCACCTGCTCCTTGTCGTTTTTATCGCTGACTTTATGTGAACTACAAGAGTTTCTGTTTTTTTTGCTAGTTCTTCAAATGTTCAATAAAATCATGTATGCTAATTCATAACGAAGAAAGCTTTGTAACAAAGACTGTCATTTCCAAAACACTGCCTGCCCCCCCTGCGTCCGCAGCGCTGTTGAAAAGGCTGTGGAAGTCCCTGTATTAAACATGTAGACCTGTGACACAAAAATCACCAAACTCAGACAACCAGACTGTTTTCCTTCGTGGTGATGAAGGAAAACGCTGGGTTGGCATGTAAAAGGGCATTTATTCCCTTCAAAGACCTGCAGTTCAAAAAAAGCGCCCCTCCGAGAGCCAAACCCATCTGTTCTCTGATTGGATTGTTACATTTGTGATTGACATGACATTTACCAATCAGATGAAAGGAAGAAAAATAGGGTCAAAATTCGTAGTTGTAACTTGCAGGGTTTTTTTGGCTAAGTCCACACACAAATCTTTTTTACACATACAAATCTTTTTTACACATACAAATCTTTTTTACACACACAAATCTTTTTTACACACACAAATCTTTTTTACACACACAAATCTTTTTTACACATACAAATCTTTTTTACACACACAAATCTTTTTTACACACACACAAATCTTTTTTACACACACAAATCTTTTTTACACACACACAAATCTTTTTTACACACACAAATCTTTTTTACACATACAAATCTTTTTTACGCATGCACAAATTTTTTTACACATACAAATCTTTTTTACACATGCACAAATTTTTTTTACACATACAAATCTTTTTTACAAGTACAAAACCGATTTACAAGTACAAAATATTTATGACCACATTTTGAGCCCATAAGAATCTCCCCACTTTTAGTTTTCATGGAAACAAACTTGTGTAATTGATGACATCATTTAAAATAACTTTGTCAAGTCAGTGAATAGCTGCCACATAAGTATAAATCTAAATCATACATGTGGGTAGGGGTGCATAGTCAGTAAAAGTCACCAAGGCTCTGCAGAGCTCCAAACCTGCTCTGCCACAAACAGAAGCATCAAAAATGTGCGCTGGGAGCTTCATGGCAAGGATTTCTACAGCCAAGAAAATCTATATGTATGTGGCCAAGAACCTTAGTCCATGTAGGGCATCTTAGCACAGTTTACTTGTGTCAGCTAGTGGGAGGGCAGAGAGCGCAGCCTCTTCATTGTTTTATTGTAGAGTGACAGGAACTGCCTATGAGCTTCTAATCAGGCATTAGTGTTGACAGAAAATCTATCAAAGGAAATACATTGATGAAAATCAAAGAAGAGAAAATGTATGTGATGTTCCATTTTCCTGAGAGCTGATTGGCTGTGATGACTCCTTCAAGTACCACATGCTACTTTGTCCTGCTAGTTAAGCCTGCTGTCTGTTCTCAGGCCTCCTCCTGTTTCACTGCCATATATCCATCACCAGAGGGCTCCACTGACCTGCCTGCTGACATCAGAGCACACCCCTGTGTCATGTGACCTGGCAAAGCTGGACTCAGACCTGGCCCAGGCAAGTTCAAAGGCAGCTGTGGTAGAGAGAGCAGGGAGTATAGGCTGCATCCCAATTCAGGGTCTGCAGCCTTAAAGTATGCAGCCTTAACGGTCCACAAGGGCCGCGTACTCAAAGACCGCTAAGGCCGGAAGTGCGAGGCTTCTGAAATGGGACGGTCTAGCCTCTGTCGCGCTGCCCAGGTTGCCTGGCAACCATGATACTAACAGCTGGAAACGTTTCATACAGCTTTGTTTGACAGAAATGAAGGAGAAAATCTTTTGTTCATTTGTTTGTTTGTTTCTACATGAGCTTTGATTAGTTGAGTATCTGAGGCTGAGACCACAGGACTGTGAAATCATGATTATTGGGCGTCATTTCTGTACTGAACAGTCATTTAAGATTAGCTAGTAAATAACAATTAGCTCATGTTGCTCATGAGACTAAAGTCATCTTACTTTGGTAATGTAAATATAATATGGCCAATATAAAAAGTTATCATTTCAGTCATTATTAGTTATTACAGCAGTGAATGACTCTGTTTCAAATACTGAGCTGCAGTAAAGATTCAAGCTGCATTTATTTACATTTCCTGTCACCTTAAATCTTCTCTGTGTATATAAATGGAAAATGGTCTGTATTTGTAAAGCGCTTTACTTGGTCCTAAGGACCCCAAAGCGCTTTACACTATACACAATCATCCACACATTCACACACTGGTGATGGCAGCTACAGTGTAGCCACAGCCGCCCTGGGGCGCACTGACAGAGGCGAGGCTGCCGGACACTGGCGCCACCGGGCCAGTGTCCGGCAGCTAGTGTCTTATATATAACTGTGTTATATATAAGACACAAATATTGTTCTTTTAATATGTTTGCATTACTAAATTTGTCTCAGTGCTTACTTTAAAAATAAAATCATCACATTCTCTGTAAGATTAAGCTCAGCTATTGAACGGTGTATATTTTAAAGTAAAGGCTTTAAAACCAAGTTAGTACAAATGTCACTAATGTCACATAACTTTGCCGACATGTGGCCAACAGGAATGTTTTCATGTTCTTCGTTATTAAACATTTGCACATAAATAAGTGACATAATATTCAGTACTTACTTAAAGTTTACTCTTTGGGCGCCCCTCTTCCGCCGTTTTTTGCGCTATGCATTCTGGGCTGTATTGGGCCATGAAGTCTACACTGCCACATCGATAAAATTCAGGGAAATGATGGACGCATTTTAGGGCCGCATTTCGAGCAGCCTTTGAATTGGGACAGCCTTCGTTGCGTCGCTGTGACGTAATCAGCCTTAAAATGCAGCCTTTAAGGCTGCAGACCCTGAGTTGGGATACAGCCATTGTAAAGCACTGGAAGGATGAGGTGGAAACAGGAAGTGTGTAGATTCAGTGGACTTGGCATCCTCCATCTGCCTCCACGCTCTCTTTACTGGCCTTCTAAAACTTCTCCTGTAGCAGCTTTTGTTTAGATGTTTAGGATTCAACTTTACTGTCATTACCAGTGTTGGGCAAGTTACTTTGAAAAAGTAATTAATTATAGTTACTAGTTACTGTCAAGAAAAACATGTTATTTTACTGTCACTTTGTTATCATTTACATGCACTGTCATTATTTCATCATTACTTCATTAGTCTGTATTAGTTTATCATCAGTATTATCATGTATCATTTATCATTGAGTAAATCTGCTTAATCTTGTATTCTAGAGCACGCAGAATAAGACACATTCCTCTGTAATATTCTATCATGCAAAAAACCACCAGCATAGCTGCAGCTCCAGGCGGACCACAGTAACCAATTGATTACATCAGATTGTTGCAACATCCTCCTGGTTATATAAGGATACTTGGACTTTCTTTGGCCTGGACGACAATCTCACATAACTGCACACTCGATACACAATTGTTTATGTTCTTAGATACTGATGATTGAAAACATCTGGTTGTAATTCTGGGAAAATGTTGTTGTTCTGGAGATAGAGGAGATAGGGGAATTCTTCTGACGTCATAAATGGCTATAAAGTTTGCTGTAACAGGGCAGTGGGATGAAGACGTCTTCCCACACTTGTACTATCAGTGTGTGTTTAATAAATCACTTTTTTGGACACTTCCGGGACTCCGTCTGTGCTTATTTTTCCTTCCAAACCAAAAGAACCTTTACATTTTGGTGCCGAAACCCGGTTTGGAGGGAAAGAAGGACGCGCTGTGAGCGGAGCTCCTCGGGAGGGAACCCAGGAGAGAGCCATCCATCTGAGTGAAATACCGCGGTATGAAAGGTTAGTACCACCTGTTGAATGCTTTTTATCCAAAGGTACTAAATTGGAAGTTAAACTAAATTGAATGTTCACTCAGGGGGGCCTTCTGCTGAGTTCTGTCCATAGTGATTTTATTTAATTAGGATAATTGGTGGTAAAAGTTTGAGTTATTGCTGTTAATTCTGGGGTGAATTTTAAGATAATAGGTAGTGTGGTTAAGTGAACAAAATGGGCTTAAACTGATGTGTTATATTTGTTGACTGTGGCGTCAGTCAGGCAAGTTTTAGTTCAGGGTACTCGGTTAAATTGTCCAGCAGAACGCGGTTCGGGCATCAAGGGATAACTGGAGGGCTGAGAGCTCACACGGATGCTTTTAAAAGTATATAAATTGATTTAGGACCGGAGCGCAGCTCCGTAGAGTGCAGTTTCGTTCAGCGTTTGGCACCGACTAATAGCTGCGGACGCGTGGTTATTTTTAGCCCGGAGTAGCCTTCCGCGGGGCTCGAACTCCCGTTAACAGGCGAGGCAAATCTAAGGGTGATGGCCTTAATATACTGCATTTTTTGATTGAAAGGGTGAGACCCGGCCGTTACCATTCAAACGTAGGGGACTGGTGAGCTTTAAGTATAGCTGAAAGCGTGTGGCGCCAGACGTGGAGCTCCTTCCTCTCTCACCTGCGGGAAGCGGTTATAAATTACTTTAGTGTTTAGAAATCTGACCGCGGCCGGAGAGGGCGTTCCTGACGCGGGGTTTATTGACCAGCAAGGCGAGGCCTGGGCTTGGAAGCTTTTAAATTAGTCAAAAAGTTAGGAATATCGGTATGGAAATAAAGAGAGAAATAAATGAGATAAGTTGTTCTGGCATGCGGTGTGTTTATGTCTATACTGGCCCGTGTATGTAAATAAAGTGTAAATACCGGTGGAGAAGTGTTTATATTGTTTAAAAAAGCTTGCATGTATAGACTTGGTTTTGTGTTTGTGGTGGTGCAGAAAAAAGAAAAGCGAGTCTCTCTCTGTCTCGAGCAGCTGCAAGGAGGGGGGCTTCTAACCCCGCAGTGTGTGGATGAGCAGAGAAAGAGAGAGAGGGGGGGCCGCGCATGTGCCCATTTAGTATTAAAGGAAAATGGGGGAAAACTGTTTTTCTCTATTTGTTTATATAAATAAAGTGTGAATCGGCTGTGTAAAGTGCTTACATTGATTATAACTGCGTGTGCTGTGAAAATGATTTAATGCAGAAGCTGAGTGTGTGACGATTGAATAAAGAGTGTGTTTGGTTTTATATTTTTAAAAAAGTAGAGAAACTGCAGTCTGTGGCGCAGCTTGAGAAGTTGTGAAGTGCATGAGAGCCGCGGCCAAGAAAAGGTGGGGGCTGTGAGTGTGTGTGTGTGACAGGAAGTTTGCATGCCCATACAAGGAGAGAGATGAGTTAAACTCTAGGCAGATAAAGCGAATGGAGGTTTTAAGAAAAAGAAATGAAAAGGATATTAATCGTATGTTTTAGTGCGTTAATACAGGTTACAGATAAATAAAGGTGGACTTCTCTCAACTTGGAATTTTGAGTACGGCGCCAAAACCAGTAGAGTAGCATAATTGGGAGAAAACAGGCCAGATTTTGGCTTAAAGTTTTAGAGCTTGACCTCGCACTTGTCCCCATCCTGAGAAGAAGCTCAAAGGACAGTTAATCTCCTGATGAAGACCAACAGAACATCGTGGACTGGAGAAGAATTTACAAGCAGCCAAAAGACAGTGCAACTGAACCGTTAACACTGAAACCAAACTGAAGGGACCAGCAGCATGGAAGGAACTACGAGATGGGAACATGCACTGTGAATTACAGGCTGGGCAGTTGAACGGTGGGAAAGCACTGGACACTGATTGTCAGATTTGCCATGCTTGGAGTAATCTTGAAAGAGACGACTGAAAGCATCAACAGAAAAGAAGAAACCACGTGATGAAACATGGACGGCGAAAGTGCAAGTACCCTCCTCGACTAAATCGGTTTCAGTTATGTACTGAAATATAAGAATGGACATTAGAGGCTTCTTTCAAAGAAAAACTCAGGCTGGGACTTAATCCAAAAGGAAAATACCGAAGAGAAACAGAGAAGAAACGGACTGTGTTTGCTGGAGAATTCAAGACAACAAAAGGACACTGAGAGAAGAGGACAGGGACCAGTGAGAGGTGAAGCCGGACGAGTTCGACTGCGAGAATACAGGGTATAATTGGAGTGAAATGAAAACCTGAACTCATGATGGTGTTTAGAGATGTCCACCAGAAAACTAAAGAGGTAAACAAAAAGAAGGTAAAATGAAGAGAGAAAATAACTGACAATTACATGAATGAATGGAAAACACAGATAGTTTTGAATTAAGAAATCAGTGAAATGATGCATGAATTAATCCTGACTATAACATACAGAGGCAATGAAGAAAGCAGCTTACACTCACTGAACATTAACAAAAATACATAGGAAAAGCAATGAAGACCAGCTTACACTTATACACATGACATAAGCTGGTATGTCTGACCAGAGAGAGGGAAACTGGTAGTTTAAGTACTCGTGATAATAATAAAATGTCTCAGTTGTGTTTCTTCAGGTGCAAAACAGACCTGGATCGATTCTCCACATGCAGCGGTCGGAAGAAAGTTATAGGTCAACATGATTGAATATGTTAAGGCAAGTTTCTGGTTGAATTGTTCACAGTGCCATGTCTCCATAAACCTGACAAGTGGGCCCTAACTTCTGGCTGAGGACCAGGAATGCTGTTAATAAGGTGGGGACTTAAAATTTGAGTTAGCAAATTTGGGAAAGAAAACTGACGGCTTAAGTGGAGAAATGTGCAGGAGTCTGAAACACTGCAAAAGTAACATATGCAAATTCACATACACAAGCAGAAAATGCATTTACCTTACAAGGACAAGCTCATAGAGATTAATGCAGAGACATTGATTAAACCGGGCTAAGAACACAAACATACGCAATGAAGAACAGCTTGCTATTTGTATGAGTGATAGAATGGTGTGAATGTTTAATAGAATGCATTTGAGTTTGAAGTTGAGGAAGTTGCATGATTATATGTTGTCGTAAGGGGGTTATGTCTTATGTTGAATCTAAGTATGTTAAAGTGCATAAAGGGGGTGATTGTTGTGTGCAAATTGTGTGGTTTTAACAAGACTTTCGGTGTCAGGACTGCGGTGGCAATATTTGTGTGTTTGAGGTTGTTGAGGTTGTGGTGATGGGTTGATTCTGTCAGTGAGGTTCGGGTTGTTGTTGTTTTTGTTTTTAATAGAGGGAGTTTTAGGAAACATGGACATGTCTGAGAGGGGCCCATTATTTTTGTAACAGTGCACTTAGAGAAAACCTGTCAGGTGATTTTGTTTTGTGTTTTTATGAGCTAATAATCAGCTCTCTTTTTTCTCGTTTTTGTTCTAAGCAGGCCTGCAACAGTGAATAACAGCGCTGACAAATTCTCGGCAAGAGCAAATATAAGGTGGGCTTTCCAGATTACAACTGGCTGAGGAGAAAGCTACCTGTGGGGACCTGATCAGGTCGTAAGTCCCTGTCTAAAAGGATTGTAGCGAGTCAATCCAGTCCAAAACCTAAGGAACTATTTTTACAGGAAAATAAAAATGAAGGAGCTCATTTTGCTGAGGGTGGAGAATCTGATCACTTGCGCGGGAGGCTCCGCTATTAGCAAAATATGGTGTGACTGCATGTGAGTGAATGTGTGACTGGATGAAGGAGGGGAGGAATAAATGTGGACAAACAATTTGCTTTTACCAGAGAAAGTTTCTGTTTTATTGAGTTGGGTTAGATTATGGGATTATAGTATACTGGTATTGTTGGGAGAATGCCAAATGCTAAAGGGGGTATGTGTCAAAATAAAGGAAATGTGTCAAAATAAAGGGGGAATTTAGGGTTTAATAATTTAATTGTTTAATCATTTGGGATCATTGTATGACTTTTGGGTTTTTGGTCATTTGGATATGGTAAAACAGAAACTGTTATTTTTATGTTAAGGTTAAAGGAGTAAAGTGAACTGAATCCTGTTTATTAGATACAGTGCCAGTGGTTTTAAAGCTGTATGCAAATCTTAGAGGGAAATTGTGGGACACGTTGACAAAAAGATATGCTTTGGGGAAAATGAGTGAGGGTTGAAGAAGGAGAACAGGTTTGATTTCTTTTTTGATTTTTAGAAGTAGTGGTTATAAGGTAGGCTTACACATACAGATATTACATAGATTTATTTTTAGGATAAAGGGGAGAGCTTATAAATAGAGATGATTTTTATACATATTGCATTTTGTGCCTTTAAAGGAGTTGTGGCTCAATTCGTCTCTTGAGGGTCACGAGCCTTTGGCCAGCGCTATGATTGGCCAATCTACTGTGAGGATGATATGAGTTATTGAAGGATTGCACACGCTTACAGACACAGTCCAGAAACACACATGAGAGTATTGATTCCAGGCAAGAGGCCTCAAATTCGTTTAGCTTTTAACTGAACTTAAAGACGGACCAAAGAGGAAGGAAAGCATATATTTTGGTTACGTCTGATAAACTAGAATTAGAAGGTATTTTTACCTTAAAAGGAGCAAAATGAAATAAAAAGAGCTATATCAAAAACAGGTTATAACATAGGAAATGTGAGGGTAAAGTGAAGTTAGTGTTAACACACAGGAGTTGGTTGTAGGCAGCATTTAGCTATGATGAAATTTATGCAGGAGTAATTGCTTATATGTTTAAACTCAATTGATTAAAGTGGAAATGGGGTTTTGTTTCTGTTGTAGAAGATCTCTGGATCACAAGAGGGCTTCTTTTTATTTAATTTTGTTTTAAAGCTTTATTTTTGATTTTTGATTCATATTTTGAACAGTGCACTGATTTTTGGTTGTGAATCTTTTCTTTAAGCAGATCTGCACATCGGAAATTACAAGCATTACACGTCGGCGAGAAAATTGTTGCAAGTGAGTTTCTCCACATTAAAATGGGCTCTGGTGAAAGCCACTTATTGGGACAATTAGAAAATGAGGGCCCCTGCCTAAGAAGGATTCAGCGAGGTAATCCGATCTAAAGTTCTTGTTTTTTTTTTTGAAATGATGTCATTTTGCTGAGGGCGGAAATCTAAATGCGGCGATGGTTTCCACTATCAGCAAAGAAAGAAAGAATGGATGAATGAATGGGTGAATGAATGAAAGACTGGAAATAAAAACAAACGGACTGACTGGTAAAAGCTGACAAGACTTGACCACGACTCAAGGTTAACCTCCACCTAGATAGGACAAAAGGGTGGATGAATTTAGGTGTGTTTCTTTTTACAGGAGCAGAAAGATGACAGCGACATCTGAGGTTGCATGACGATTTAACTTTTAAATGTTCCTTTCTGTGTTTGTGAATCTACCAGGGTGGTTGTTCAGGGGTTTGTGTTGTGTTGCTCACAGAGATAACTGTGAGAAAGTGTGTACACACCTGCGCAGCGCTAACATTTCCATTTTTTCTACAGCATTACAGTTCTTCATGTGATTTGATGATGTGATTTCTAACAGAACAATTGGTGGATGTTTGTTTCTTTATTACAGGTTATGAGTTGCTGATGCTGCTACACTGTGTTGTTGGGAAAATGTTGAAGGTTAGCATTCTTTCTACAGCTATGGATGGCTAACTTTATGGTGTTTTTATGGCACCTCTGGAATGTGGATGGCCGACGCCTGCCCACCACACGATCAATGTGGTTTGATAATGTTTGTTTTGCTTTTGTTAAGAGTGCATGCGGAGGATTCAGTAGAAAACAGACAAGTGACATGAGAAAACAAATAAGGGATGCAGTTTCTATGGAACAGTTTACTAGGGGGCTCATAGTGATAAAACAAGTGGAGTGACATTGCTTAAGGGAAGTCACTAATTAAATTCGGGATAAAATAAATTGCGGCAATAATAGTGATGTAATGATTTGGGAAATCCTGAACGTGATACTTGTCTGTTGTGCTGAGTACTTTGTCACTTTCATGATCTATAGTTGGTTATAAATAAGATGTTTGATTTAACAGATTAGTTTTCCAGGATACAGGTTCCAGGTGGAGCTGGGAGTTAAATGAGCTTAACATGTAACTGCTGACTGATGTTTTACACAAGCTTACAGGTTGGCAGGAGATTGTTTTAGAGAGAATGTGTAACGTTCTTGTACAGGTCTCAGTGGGGAGACCCAGAGGAGGTGAGTATCATAAAGTGTAAAGGTCACTCCTTGGGGACTGGCATGGTGGCCAGAGGAAATCAGGAAGCCGATCGAGCGGCGAAAGAGGTAGCCGGCTATAAAGCACTACGGCAAGAACTAGGAATCAACATGTTAGAGGAGGCCAGGAAGGCCCAAGAGGAGGCGGCCCCGGAAGAGAAGGGGGTCTGGAAGACTCGAGGAGCATGGGAAGAAGGAGGTCTTTGGCGAGGACCTGACGGACGACCGGTATTGACAGCCAACCTAGCGGAACAGAAGATTGCAGAAGCACATGGGCTTGGCCATGTGGGTGTGGCCCAGATGGAGAGACATCTGTGCCATTGGTGGCATCCCTTTTTGAGGGATATGATTAAGGAAAAAGCTAGGACGTGCCTGATCTGTGGGAGGCACAATCCAAAGCCAGTGATTAAACCAGAGGCAGGTAAATTCCCCATTCCAGAAAGACCAGGGGAAGAGATTGTCATTGATTTCACTGACATGATTGATGTGGGACCGGGAGGAGTCCGGTATTTGCTGGTAAGTGTGGATGCGCTGACAGGGTGGCCCGAAGCGTGGCCAACAAAGAGGGAGGATGCAAAAAGTGTGATTAAGTGTTTAATCAATCATTACATCCCCCGGCATGGTTTTCCCAAAAGAATTAGGTCAGACAATGGAACTCACTTTAAAAATAAAGATTTGGCAGAAGTAGAACAGAAGCTGGGGTTGCAGCACCGATTTGGGACGGTGTATCATCCTCAGTCCCAGGGGAAGGTGGAAAGAATGAATCTAAACCTGAAAAACAAAATAGCCAAAATTTCTGCTCAGACGGGGCTAAATGGGGTTGCAGCCCTGCCAATTGCATTGATGATAATAAGATGTTGTGTTAATCAATCCACAGGTTTCACACCATATGAGCTGTTGACAGGACGACAGTTTCCAGGTCCTTGGACAACAGTCCCGGCGGAAGAAAGTATAAAAAGTAATAGAAAGCATGCTGAATGTTGGAAAGAATTAAAAGCTCTTGTGTCTAGTTTCACACAACAGGTTGGAGCAGGGGTGAATGCGGTGGACAGGTCCGTCCCCGACGCCAAGGCGGTGTGGCTGAAGGTCATTAAGCGAAAGTAGAGAGACCCGAGGTGGACGGGGCCATTCGAGGTGACGGCTCGAACCACCAGTGCGGTTCAACTGAAGGGAAAGGGGGAGACCTGGTTCCATTGGTCTCAATGTGCAGGGGCTGACGAAAGCTTACTCGAGATAAGCTCCGCCCAAAGTAACACAGGGGGGAACAGAGAAGCAGAATAATCCTCTCCCCCTGTGCAGCGGTTCTTCCCAGTAGTCTACCTGGGGAGACGAAGAAAGAAGAGGAGTGTCACGAGCTAAGCATCAATTCATTCCAGGCTCCTTATAGGCTAGGGCTCTAGTCTAAAGTAATTGACAGTTTAAAGGAATCGTAATAGTTTGTACGTTAATCGCATACTATTATACTCATAACTTTATACGCTTATCACGAAGTTTAAAGTAAAAGTAAAAGAGCCTGGGTACAGTGATCATGAAACTGTAGGAAAATTGGAAAATAACGGGGATGTTGGGGTTGATAAGTGTTATAACGTGTTTGTTTGTTAGGTTGGACTCGCAAGCGAGCCCAAGAGGAGGAGTTGTCAAGAAAAACATGTTATTTTACTGTCACTTTGTTATCATTTACATGCACTGTCATTATTTCATCATTACTTCATTAGTCTGTATTAGTTTATCATCAGTATTATCATGTATCATTTATCATTGAGTAAATCTGCTTAATCTTGTATTCTAGAGCACGCAGAATAAGACACATTCCTCTGTAATATTCTATCATGCAAAAAACCACCAGCATAGCTGCAGCTCCAGGCGGACCACAGTAACCAATTGATTACATCAGATTGTTGCAACATCCTCCTGGTCAGATAAGGACACTTGGACTTTCTTTGGCCTGGACGACAATCTCACATAACTGCACACTCGATACACAATTGTTTATGTTCTTAGATACTGATGATTGAAAACATCTGGTTGTAATTCTGGGAAAATGTTGTTGTTCTGGAGATAGAGGAGATAGGGGAATTCTTCTGACGTCATAAATGGCTATAAAGTTTGCTGTAACAGGGCAGTGGGATGAAGACGTCTTCCCACACTTGTACTATCAGTGTGTGTTTAATAAATCACTTTTTTGGACTTTTTTTTTTTGCTTATTTTTCCTTCCAAACCAAAAGAACCTCTACATTACTTCTTCAAAAAAGTAACTGAGTTACAATATTCTAAAAGTAATTAATTACTTGAAAAGTAACTATTGCATTACTTTTAAAAAAACATTTAACCCTCTGGGGTCCAGGGTATAATTGTCCATTTTAACTACTTTTGATCTTCCCTCCACATTTTACCTTTAAAAACTATTTACTTTGTTTGGTCTCATCCTTTTCAGCACAACCTCACGTGTCTGAATTTACAGTCATGTTTTCATTTTGACAAACTGTATTAACACAATTGATCTACAATCAGTCAAAACACATAAAACCAGAGTAGAAAAAGTGATATTTTTTACTGTAACAACCACAAGCATGTTTAATGAATCATATTTCATAACTTTAAATGCAAATATAAATTATATAAATTGTCAAAGTTATTTGCATTCATTTACCTTCTACCTTGATTTTTCGATAACCATTTCAAACTATTTACAGAACAATCAGCTGTTCTTCAATAAGATGCCACAAATTATTTGTGCCACTGTGAGAACATCACAGCCTGATACCTGCAGGTCTGACAGCAGCAGGTGCATCACTCCTGTTTTACCTGGAGACAGCAGTCGCCTCATTGTTCTGACACACAACACAGAACTACACACTTACTACTCAAGAAAACACATTAACTACACACTCCAAACACGCTAAACGTCACAAATCTCACATCTCAAAACTCTTTCTCTCTCTCTCTCCCTCTCTCTCTCGCCGTTACTCCTAAAACTTCCCTTGGTTTTTTTTGTTTTGTTTTTTTTTCCCTCATAAGCAGAGAGTGCTCGCTGCGCAGTCCTTAGACAGTAAACGTGACGAAACTATTGAGGAAAAAACACCGCGTATATATAGTTTATCATGACTCTGGTTTTACGTGGCCTATCAACACAGTTTATAAACTGGTATATGTCACCTTGTTGCTTTGTCTTTAAGTGGTCATGTGATTGGCTTACCACGACTACTTTATTCTTCCTCAGTCAAACAGCAGCACTCATGCGATTGTTTTGCCCCCTGAGCTCCAGGTGTTGTGCTAGACAGAGATCGTGATCACCGTCCGCGGGAGCGCAGCTGCTTAAAGCTGCAGCGTCCAGATTACTTACAGCTACTTCCTGCAGCTGATATAAGATGCGGTAAACTGAAAACAGCTTCAACCGTCTGTTTGTTGAAATAGTAACAGACCGCATTTTCTTGTTAGTAACTGTAATGGCGTTGTAACGATGGGAATAGTAATTAGTTAGATTACTCGTTACTGAAAAAAGTAACGCCGTTTGTAACGCCTTGACAGGGAGTGCAGAATTATTAGGCAAGTTGTATTTTTGAGGAATAATTTTATTATTCAACAACAACCATGTTCTCAATGAACCCAAAAAACTCATTAATATCAAAGCTGAATGTTTTTGGAAGTAGTTTTTAGTTTGTTTTTAGTTTGAGCTATTTTAGGGGGATATCTGTGTGTGCAGGTGACTATTACTGTGCATAATTATTAGGCAACTTAACAAAAAACAAATATATACCCATTTCAATTATTTATTTTTACCAGTGAAACCAATATAACATCTCCACATTCACAAATATACATTTCTGACATTCAAAAACAAAACAAAAACAAATCAGCGACCAATATAGCCACCTTTCTTTGCAAGGACACTCAAAAGCCTGCCATCCATGGATTCTGTCAGTGTTTTGATCTGTTCACCATCAACATTGCGTGCAGCAGCAACCACAGCCTCCCAGACACTGTTCAGAGAGGTGTACTGTTTTCCCTCCTTGTAAATCTCACATTTGATGATGGACCACAGGTTCTCAATGGGTTCAGATCAGGTGAACAAGGAGGCCATGTCATTAGTTTTTCTTCTTTTATACCCTTTCTTGCCAGCCACGCTGTGGAGTACTTGGACGCGTGTGATGGAGCATTGTCCTGCATGAAAATCATGTTTTTCTTGAAGGATGCAGACTTCTTCCTGTACCACTGCTTGAAGAAGGTGTCTTCCAGAAACTGGCAGTAGGACTGGGAGTTGAGCTTGACTCCATCCTCAACCCGAAAAGGCCCCACAAGCTCATCTTGATGATACCAGCCCAAACCAGTACTCCACCTCCACCTTGCTGGCGTCTGAGTCGGACTGGAGCTCTCTGGCCTTTACCAATCCAGCCACGGGCCCATCCATCTGGCCCATCAAGACTCACTCTCATTTCATCAGTCCATAAAACCTTAGAAAAACCAGTCTTGAGATATTTCTTGGCCCAGTCTTGACGTTTCAGCTTGTGTGTCTTGTTCAGTGGTGGTCGTCTTTCAGCCTTTCTTACCTTGGCCATGTCTCTGAGTATTGCACACCTTGTGCTTTTGGGCACTCCAGTGATGTTGCAGCTCTGAAATATGGCCAAACTGGTGCCAAGTGGCATCTTGGCAGCTGCACGCTTGACTTTTCTCAGTTCATGGGCAGTTATTTTGCGCCTTGGTTTTTCCACACGCTTCTTGCGACCCTGTTGACTATTTTGAATGAAACGCTTGATTGTTCGATGATCACGCTTCAGAAGCTTTGCAATTTTGAGACTGCTGCATCCCTCTGCAAGATATCTCACTATTTTTGACTTTTCTGAGCCTGTCAAGTCCTTCTTTTGACCCATTTTGCCAAAGGAAAGGACGTTGCCTAATAATTATGCACACCTGATATAGGGTGTTGATGTCATTAGACCACACCCCTTCTCATTACAGAGATGCACATCACCTAATATGCTTAATTGGTAGTAGGCTTTCGAGCCTATACAGCTTGGAGTAAGACAACATGCATGAAGAGGATGATGTGGACAAAATACTCATTTGCCTAATAATTCTGCACTCCCTGTACTTGTAACGCCGTTACTTGTAACACCGTTATTCCCATCACTGGTCATTACACATGTCTAAATACAGGGTAACAAAATACAGTTTGCATCTAATCAGTAAGTGCAATAAAAGCAGATGATATAAAAGGAAGTTCAGTAGAGAGCAAATATACAGATGTACTGATATATACAGACAAGGGTAGTACTGGTGATGGCCAGAGGGGCCGATGGCGCGATATGGCAGCCTCGCTTCTGTCAGTCTGCCCCAGGGCAGCTGTGGCTACAACTGTAGCTGCCTCCACCAGTGTGTGAATGTGAGAGTGAATGAATAGTGGTATTGTAAATGGCTTTGGGTGCCTTGAAAAGCGCTATATAAATCCAATCCATTATTATTATTATTATTATTATTATTATTATTAGTATAAATAGTGAAATAGTTATGAACAGAGATCAAACATACAGCTGAACTACAGACAAATGTATAGCATACAGATGTTTATATTGCTGTACAGACGGGCAGATATACAGGTGTACTATGGACAAATATACAGATGTGCTACATATATACAGATGTAGCAGTGTGAGATAAACAGATCTACAGAGTGCTATGAATATATCTACAGCAGTGGAAGTGTAGCTCTCTGAACAGACTATAATAGTGAACAGTGTAGGCACTATAACAGAGACTCTGTCAGTGTCCTAAAACTATAGCAGTAACCCATGTGAACATATGGTGAATGTTGAGAAAGAAATTATCATGGTCACTGGGAGGAGGAGTGTAGAAGGGATCATTGAGTGTGGATGGAAAGGTTCAGCGGGGACTGGGTTCAGTAGGGTGACAGCTGTGGGGAAGAAGCTCTTCCTAAACCTGCTGGTTTTAGTCTGAAGGCTCCTGTAGCGCCTTCTGGAGGGGAGGAGCTGGAGGCAGGATGAGAGGAGTCCCTGAGAATGATGCATGCTCGGCTAACCCTAACCCTCTTGTGGACATCCTCAGTGGCAGCAAGTGGAGTCCCTGTGATGCGTTGGTTTTCACCACCAGCTGCAGTGCCTTGCGCTCAGCAACAGAGCAGTTTGCATACCAGACTGTGACACAGTTGGTTATGATGCTCTCTATCACACAGCGGTAGAAGTTAACCAGTATATGAGTAGACAGGTGGTTCTTCTTCAGTGTCCCCAAGAACTTGAAGCTGGAGCATTAGAAGGAAAAGCATGTCTTTGTGCCCCCCTCTCCCTATTAATGCCCTACGTGGCCCCCTGGCAACACTTTGCTAGACCCGCCCCTGCACAGTTACCAGCTGTCAGCTACTTAGAAAAGGATCCTGGTGTTATTTGTCTCTCAGAAACAGTTCATAACTTCCCTTCAACTCATTCATGTCACCTAAAAGGTAAACCTGTTTCTCCATCACCTGTTCAGCTCTGATGATTCAGTAAGGACATCTCCTGGTTTCATCTTCATGTTTCCCTCTCACCACATATCCAAACTGACATCATGACCAGCAGCTTTACAGCTGTGGCTCCAGCAAACATCAGCTGATACTAGAAATTAATATTGAATAAATTCTAACAACAGCTGATCAAGCTTAAACGTGCTGCTGTTGTTTAGCCTGACATCCGCTGGTTTCCTCTTTCTGGCGCAAAGTGGGCGATAAACAAACAAGAGAGACGTAACTTGCATGTCTTGTGTCTTTTTCCATTCTAGCTGTAGTCTGGGACAAACTGTGTTCCTTTTCAGCTCAATACGAAACGCGTAATATTTTCTCTGAATGCGGGACGATTCCGTTTTTTACGGAACGGTTGGAAACTCTAATAACTAACCTTATGAATAAAGTTCAACATCACGAACATCATAGCACCCACCCAACTGTACTGTATAGAAACTCGGTCATGCTAGCTAGTACGCAGTACGAGTTATTGTAACTGACTGTAAAAAGTCAGCACAACGAAACAGTTTGTGTGTTTGCTGATGTTTGTTGAGCTGATAGATACGCTGCATTTGAAATTACCTGCCACAACATGTTACTCCCTTTACGTTTGATCGTCTTCTGTAGGGCTCGTTAGATGCTGGAGTACAGCAACCACAACTTACGGACAGCTGCAGTCGTTGCAGAGCTGTGCCAAAAAAACAAAACCACACAGTGGCCCACTTGGACCCGTTACTATGGCACATGTCATCTCTTTGTATGTGACGTCCCCTGGTGATTATTTTAAAGAGGACTGAAGGCTCAGAGTGACAAAAACAATAAGTCCCTGTAAATTTGTTAAAGCAAAAGTAACGAGAAAATGTAAGGAGTCCAAAGTACAGATATTTGTTTAAAATGTATTGAGGAAAAGTAAAAAGTATTCCAGTAAAGTACAGGTACCTTAAAGTTCTACTTTAGTATAGTGGAGTACAAAGTATATGTACTTTGTTGCTTCCCCCTTGTGATGAACTGAGGCGAGTGAGCTGTGCAGCTCTTTGGATGTTCTGGGCTGTTTGGTGACCTCTTGAATTAGTCGTGGCTGGACGGCCACTCCTGGAAGGTTCACGGCTGTTCCGGTTTGGTGGAGTGCCATAGCTTTAGACATGGCGTTATAACCCACACTGACAGATCTCAATTCATTTGTTTCTGATTTCTTAGGATGCTGGCATGATGTCTGGCTTTTGACCAGTGAAACTTCCCTTTCTGTCAGTGTAAAGAAGTGACATGTTTAACTGTTTTTCTACTTGATAAAGAAAAAGCTGCTGTGACAAAGACAGAAATCTGTTGGCACGGCTTTTTGTACTAAAAAAGTAAAGTCTATAACTACTGTGTTACTAAGCCTCATGTCTGCTGCATTTCCGCTCGTCAGACTCACCTAATGAGATGGCTGGAACTGTTTCTTTTTGGCGAGGTGTCTGATGTCAGCTGGCTGTGATCGTGATGGTGCTGCTCAAAGCTGTTTTTTAGCTTTGAGCTCGTACTTGTTTTGCAGCCCAATTATTTCCATTGGAAGGTGTCTGGCACATCAGATGGTTGTACATTAAATGGCGTAGCAAACATGTCCAATTCCTTTTGGATATTCTTCACATCTTGAAACCTCTCCTGCTTGAATGAGTTTTGCACACTCACTGGCATATTCAGTTGTAACGTCAGGCTTTTGCTCTTGCAGGGTGGGAAAGTGTACAGTGTTTCCCTTTTCCAGTTGTCCTTGCCACAGCCTTAACTTCACTTCAAATGATTCCACATTTGAAAGCAGAGAGTTGATGAGCTGGTTGGGACCTTGCAGCTTGATGTTTAATTCAATTTCAATTCAATTTTATTTATATAGCGCCAAATCACAACAAAAGTCGCCTCAAGGCGCTTCATAAAGCTCTGACATGTGCTTGGTGATGTTCACCATGAAGCCAGGTCACTGAGGAAATTGCCATCACTGAGCTCAATGACAGGTTTCCCCTTTATCTCCATGAAGCGTCTGACTTCTTCCCACAGTGTATAAAATCATGCAAGCATATTAGCACAACTCAGCCATCGCACTTCACAGTGATAAACCAGATGGCTGTACTCTGACTGAAGCTTGCTGAGTAGCTCCTTGAACTGACGGTTGTTCAACCCTCTGCTTTTGTTTGTGGTGGACACGACGGTTTCATCACAGCGTTAAGCTTCATGGAATGTGCACACAGACTCTTTGATGTGTGACGCAGTGTCAGCTGTTCCCTTAAAGTTATCTCTTTCTTGTCTTAGTGGCGCTGTCACTTGGTGTTCGCACTCTCTGCGGTAGAGTATCACTTCCTGTGCCTGTTCCAACACACAGTGGTGTTTTTGAGTAGCTTATCTACATAGCAACTTAATTAAAAATTTTTAGATAACTTCCTTTTTCATTGTATAATCTTCACGTGCTTCATCTGAAGCACACTCTCTGTGTTCTCACTCCCTAATTTGTGGCCAAAGTATTCACTCACTTTACAGTTTCGCTATCTTAGCTTAGCTCGTAGCCAACTTGCTAGAAGAATTGCCTCTTTAAACTTAAAACTGCTGGCTAAGGGTAAATATAAATCCAGTAAAATCCTAATTCAAGTCACCAGTAATGACACCCGGTTACGTCAGCTGGAGGTAGGGCTGGGCGATATGGCCCAAAATTCATATCTTGATATTCTTTAGCTGGATGGCAATATACGATATACATCTCAATATTTTTTTTAAAGCCATAAAGTAAGAACAAAAAGAGAGTTCTTAGTCAAACCTGTGTCCCAGCTCGCACACAGGCACTTTTATTAACGTACAGCGCAGATATACATGAACAAAATTACTCCAAAATAAATTATCAGTATGTATTAAATAATAATGCTCCATAAATAAAATAAAACAATGTTGTTTTTGTGCATAACAAAACGCACACAATTGTGCAGTCAAAATGTAAACTAACAGACGCTGAGCATAATAACAAAGACAGGCAGACTTCACAGCTGCTCTGTTCCCAACCTCTACTGCGTGACTGACAGCCTGGAGTTTGAAATCCGCATTGTAACCGTGTCTCTGAACAGGAGCCATCTGTGGTCTTTATACACACACACAATACGGTAATATTACGTTGAAGCACAGTACACATCACTCCGCGAGGCTCCTGACTACGCTAGCCATAATGCTCCGATAATCCATCAAGCAGTGCGGCTCTGTAGCTTACCAAAGTCGTACTTAAACATTTTTTGACAGATTGCTGAGTGCCTTGTACCACATAAAATCGGTTCACGGTCAGTAAGCACAACCAGAATTCATACATAAGGCGCTCTGTCGATTTTTTAAAAATGAAATGATTTTAGTGTAAGCTAACAGTACGAAAAATACGGTATATAAGTTTTGTAAGTCGGTTTGTTTCGGGGCAAGAGGCTGGGAGACTTCGCGGTCTGGGATACAGCACAAAGTTTCACACACTCTTCATTTTGCACTTTATGGCGCTGTTGTAAATACTGAAAATACTAGTAGTGCTCCAACCTTTAGTCGGGATGCTTTCCCGGCATTCTCTACACAATACATTATTCTGCTGCTCATCTGACACTCAAAATAATAGTAATAATATTTAGTGCTATCAACACTAATCTTGTTAAAATGATGTTAATGCCATAACTGCATTAACGTGGCAAAGCTCCGTTAACAGGTTAGCGCGGATCACCCTGTGTGTGGGGCTGCGCTGTGTCAACGCGTTAGCATGGTTAGCTCATTAAAGCATTGATGCCATCCAGCTGTCCACCAAAACTGCTCAAACAAATCCTGTCATTAATTAATGCTCCAATCTTAAATGTGATCAACCTATCTCTAATAATCAGCTATGTACCACAGGCCTTCAAGCTGGCTGTAGTTACACCTTTACTCACTGAGGAGATGATGGAGCGGGTCAATGCTGGGCTCAGATCTACCCCCGGCCCAATCCCTTTTTGTCCTCCATAAACCCCCCACCAGAGCGGCCAAAGGTTCGCCATCGAGCCCCACCCTCAACAGAGCAATTGAAGTCACACTGCCCAGCCTCGCCCCCCTTAGTTCCTCCTTACCACCTTCATGCCCTGTCTCCGCAGTCTGATGTGTGATGTGTGAAGGGTCCGGGCTGCGAGGATTATGGCAGTGGTGACTTTTCCCAGGAGAAGCTGGGACCCTGTTTACTAGAAGGTTTTAAAATTTCTGTACTTTTAGGTGACAGAAGGAGACATGTGGCCTGGTCAAAACACAGAGAGCTGCACTCTAAAAGATCTTTAAACATAGTAAACATACCTTGTGTGCCACAGACTGCTCCCAAACATGAGGGGGCAAGTAATACCTCTAAAACACTTAAGTTGGCTTTATTAAATGTCAGATCTTTAGCTGGGAAAACATTTTTAATTAATGATTTAATCACTGAGCACAGCCTTGATTTTATGTTTTTAACTGAAACTTGGTTGGACCAAAGTAACAGTGTAGCTGTTCTCATCGAGACGACCCCTCCTAACTACAGTTTTATCAGTGAGGCCAGGGTGAGCAGGAGAGGAGGAGGGGTTGCTGTCTTATTTAATGAATCATTTCAATGTAAGCAGCTATCTCCTGGACGTTTTCAGGCTTTTGAATATGTGGCTTTACAGCTGAAGGCCCCATCCAAAGTTGTGTTTCTTAATGTTTACAGGCCTCCCAAATACTGCACAGACTTTTTTAATGACCTCAGTGAACTGCTGTCTGTGATCTGTGTTGATTTCGACTGTGTAATTATTGTTGGGGATTTTAACATCCATGTGGACAACCCTCAGGACAAAGGGACTAAAGACCTGAGTAACACTCTGGGCAACTTTGGGCTGACTCAGCATGTAACAGAGGCCACACATAATAGAGGACACACTCTTGACCTACTGATCTCCAAAGGCCTGAGCATTTCAAAGGTTACTGTGTCTGATGTGGGCCTGTCTGATCATTACTGTGTTTTCTTTGAAAGTAAAATCTCAGCCCACACAAATATATCAACAACAGTGATCACAAAACGGTGTATAACTGAACACAGTAGTGCAATTTTTAACCAGGTCTTCCCATTAACACCTGACCTGTCCAGAGGGTCAGTCAATGAGCTCGTCAATAGCTTCAATGCTAACATGTTAAATGTAATGGACACTATTGCTCCCATTAAGGTGAAGGTTATCTCTGGAAGGAAAAAGTCTCCATGGAGAAACTCCATACTAGTGAAAAATGAAAAAAGAGAGTGTAGGAAAGCTGAGCGCAGATGGAGAAAAACAAACCTCCAGGTTCATTATGACATCTATAAAGAGAAACTTCACAATTATAATTTACAACTGAGGAGTGCAAGAAGGTCCTACTTCTCTGACATCATCACTAAAAACAGCCATAATGCTCGGGTCTTATTTTCTACAGTTGACAGGCTATATGCTAGCAGAGGAGATTATCCCCACTGCGAGAGTCACCACATTCCCAAACCAGAAACCGTGGATGGACAGATCGATCCGCACTGCAGTAAACGCCAGGACCGCCTCCTACAACACGGGTCTCGCCACTGGCGATATGAGCGCCTACAAAGTGGCCTCATACGGCGTGCGGCGCGCGGTGAGAGATACCAAACGCCGGTACCGGGAACGTGTGGAGTCCCGCTTCCACCAGGGTGACACACGGAGTATGTGGCACCGATCAACGCCGACTCTGCATTCACCAACGAGCTGAATCAGTTCTACGCCCGTTTCGAGGTTAGCCAGGCGGCTAATGCTATCTACCGCCTGACTACCGAGGACAGTGACGTCATCAGCGAGAGACCGGTGACCAGCATCGTGGAGCATGACGTCCGAGCGGCATTGAGGAGAGTGAACAAAAGGAAAGCGGCGGGGCCAGACGGCATCACCGGCCGTCTGCTGCGCTGCTGTGCTGACCAGCTAGCAGGTGTGTTCACTTACATCTTCAATGAGTCCCTGGCGAAGTCTGTGGTCCCCACATGCTTCAAAAGATCCACCATCATCCCTGTGCCCAAGAACAGCAAACCCTCATCCCTGAACGATTACCGGCCAGTTGCACTGACCTCGGTAGTAATGAAGGTGTTTGAGAGGCTGCTGAAGAACATCATCTCCTCCTCCATCCCAGACACCACAGATCCGCTGCAGTTCGCCTACAGATCCAACAGATGCCATCGCCCACGTCCTACACACCACTCTCAGCCACGTGGACAAGAAACAGGGTAACTATGTGCGAATGCTGTTTGTTGATTACAGTTCAGCGTTTAACACAATAGTGCCCTGCAGACTGTTCACAAAGCTCAGGGATCTGGGACTTAACAGCCGTCTGTGTGCATGGGTGTTGGACTTCCTCACTGGCAGAACTCAGGTGGTGAGGGTGGGCAGGTGCTTCTCCAACAGCATCACCATCAACACAGGAGCACCTCAGGGATGTGTCCTCTCGCCACTGCTCTACTCCCTCTACACTTCAGACTGTGTGGCCACCCATGGCTCCAACACCATTGTGAAGTTTGCTGACGACACAGTGGTGTTGGGTGTCATCTCCAACAACGATGAGGCGGCCTACATGGATGAAGTGAAGAATCTGGCATCATGGTGCCAGGACAACCACCTCCAGCTGAACGTCGGTAAGACCAAGGAGCTGGTGGTGGACTTCAG
Organism: Copadichromis virginalis; assembly: GCF_057382275.1. NCBI lineage: Eukaryota > Metazoa > Chordata > Actinopteri > Cichliformes > Cichlidae > Copadichromis > Copadichromis virginalis. The sequence goes on from NC_140633.1 coordinate 2,869,445, forward strand.
AAGGGGTCAGCACAGAGACTACAAGCCCATTATCATCAATGGAGCTCCAGTGGAGAGGGTGCAGTCCTTTAAGTACCTTGGTGTCCACATCTCCTCAGACCTGACATGGGCTGCCCACATTCAGGTCCAGACCAAAAAGGCTAGGCAGCGCCTGTATCACCTACGACAACTGAGGAAGTTCAGGGTCTCTCCAGAGATCCTCGGGATTTTCTATACAGACGCTGTGGAGAGCATCCTCACACAGAACATGACATCGTGGTTTGGGAACAGCTGTGTGAAGGACCAAAAAGCTCTCCAGAGAGTGATCCGTACAGCAGAACGCTGCTGCAGGATTGCTCTCCCCCCGCTTCAGGACACCTACACCAGGAGATGCCGGACTAGAGCAGCGCAGATACTGAAGGACCCGTCCCATCCTGGCAACAAACTGTTCCAACTTCTGCAATCTGGTAGAAGGTTCCGCATCTTCCGGGCAAGGACAGAGAGACTCAAGAGGAGCTTCTATCCCCAAGCCATCCGAGCCCTAAACACACACACCCGCCCTCTCACATCATCTATAATTGACTGAGACAGGACTCTTCCAGACACTAAACCAAGGCACAATGTACATTTCAATTCCTTTAATTTTAAATATGTTTATATTGTCTATCCTGTAAAATAGTCAGATGTCTATTCATACTAATGTACAGAATTCACCTGCTTGCTGCTACTACTGCACATTCACCCAATGTATATATATATATATATATATATATATATATATATATATATATATATATATATATATATATATATATATATATATATATACACTCAACAAAAATATAAACGCAACACCTTTGTTACTGCTCCCATTCCCCATGGGATGGACGTAGAGACCTAAAATTCATTCCAGATACACAATATAACCATCCCTCCCAAACAGTGGTCACAAATCAGTCCAAATGTGTGGTAGTGGGCACATCTGCCATATTGAGATAATCCATCCCACCTCACAGGTGTGCCACATCAGGATGCTGATCTGACATCATGAGTAGTGCACAGGTGTACCTCAGACTGCCCACAACAAAAGGCCACCCTGGAATGTGCAGTTTTTTGCGCTATTGGGGGTCTGGGGACCCAGAACCGGTCAGTATCTGGTGTGACCACCATTTGCCTCATGCAGTGCAACACATCGTTGCATGGAGTCTATCAGATTGGCAATTGTGGCCTGTGGAATGTTGGTCCACTCCACTTCAATGGCTGTGCGAGGTTGTTGGATATTCGTGGGAACTGGTACACGCTGTCGTATACGCCGGTCAAGCACATCCCGAACATGCTCAATGGGTGACATGTCCGGTGAGTATGCTGGCCATGCAAGAACTGGGACATTCTCAGCTGCCATCTGCCCTGAACAATGTGAACCATGATTCATCCGTGAAGCGCACACCTCTCCAACGTGCCAGACGCCATCGAATGTGAGCATTTGCCCACACAAGTCTGTTACGGCGACGAGCTGGAGTCAGGTCAAGACCCCGATGAGGACGACGGGCATGCAGTTGAGCGTCCCTGAGACGGTTTCTGACAGTTTGTGCAGAAATTGTTTGGTTGTGCAAACCAATTGTTCCAGCAGCTGTCTGGGTGGCTGGTCTCAGACAATCTTGGAGGTGAACCTGCTGGATGTGGAGGTCCTGGGCTGGTGTGGTTACACGAGGTCTGCGGTTGTGAGGCCGGTTGGATGTGCTGCCATATTCTCTGAAACGCCTGTGGAGACGGCTTATGGTTGAGAAATGAACATTCAATGCACGGGCGACAGATCTGGTTGACATTCCTGCTGTCAGCATGCCAATTGCACGCTCCCTCATTGCTTGTGGCATCTGTGGCATTTTGCTGTGAGACAAAACTGCACATTCCAGGGTGGCCTTTTGTTGTGGGCAGTCTGAGGTACACCTGTGCACTACTCATGATGTCAGATCAGCATCCTGATGTGGCACACCTGTGAGGTGGGATGGATTATCTCAATATGGCAGATGTGCCCACTACCACACATTTGGACTGATTTGTGACCACTGTTTGGGAGGGATGGTTATATTGTGTATCTGGAATGAATTTTAGGTCTCTACGTCCATCCCACGGGGAATGGGAGCAGGAACAAAGGTGTTGCGTTTATATTTTTGTTGAGTGTATATATATATAATGTTCTTCCTCTACCCCCCCCCCCCCCCCCCACACACACACACACACAATTTTTGCACATGTCGAGGAGCGTGTCAGGCTACATTTCACTGTGTGTTATACTTGTATAACTATGCATGTGACAAATAAAGAACCTTGAACCTTGAATAAAGCACCAAATCCACACTTTTAAGCTTAAATTTCAAAACTTACATTTAACTACTGATTTTATCTACTGTTCTGATTTTATCTGTTTTGATTTTATATACTGTTTTGTTTGTTTGTTTGTTAATTAGTTAGTTTGTTTGTTTGCTTGTTTTAATCAATTTTAAATCATGCTTTTTATTTGTTTTTGTTTCTAATGTCTCTGTAAAGCACTTTGAATCACCTTGTTGTTGAATTGTGCTATACAAATAAACTTGCCTTGCCTTACTCAAAAAGCATCTCTAGACCCAGCAGTCTTAGCTAATTATAGGCCAATCTCCAACCTTCCTTTCATATCAAACATCCTTGAAAGAGTAGTTGTCAAACAGCTAACAGATCATCTGCAGAGGAATGGCTTATTTGAAGAGTTTCAGTCAGGTTTCAGAGCTCATCACAGCACAGAAACAGCTTTAGTGAAGGTTACAAATGATCTTCTTATGGCCTCTGACAGTGGACTCATCTCTGTGCTTGTCCTGCTAGACCTCAGTGCAGCGTTCGATACTGTCGACCATAATATCCTATTAGAGCGATTAGAACATGCTGTAGGTATTACAGGTACTGCACTGCAGTGGTTTGTATCATATCTATCTAATAGACTCCAGTTTGTACATGTAAATGGAGAGTCCTCTTCACACACTGAGGTTAATTATGGAGTTCCACAGGGTTCAGTGCTAGGACCAATTCTGTTTACATTATACATGCTTCCCTTAGGCAGCATCATTAGAAGACATAGCATACATTTACACTACTATGCAGATGACACCCAGCTCTATCTGTCCATGAAGCCAGATAACACACACCAATGAGTTAAACTGCAGGAATGTCTTAAAGACATAAAGACCTGGATGCCTGGAAGGCCCCATCTTATCTTAATGACCTTGTAGTACCATATCACCCCATTAGAGCACTTTGCTCTCGCACTGCAGGCTTACTTGTTGTTCCTTCATTTTATGTTGGTTTTTTTTTTTTATTTCTCCAGGCTAAATGATGATCCTCTAAATTTGTGACACGCCATTTCCTCTCCAGCTTACGAGTCATCTGCTTTATTCTACGTGTTTGAGAATTATACCACGGAGTCAGGTACTTCAGGGCTCTAGACTAACTTTTTGACATGGGCGCACCGGTACGCCTAACTTTAAAAATTTAGGCGTACCGGCACAAAAGTTAGGCGCACTCAAATTTTTCAACCGCATCGCTTAACACCGCAGTTTTACATGTGCACTTTCTTTGGGGGGGGAAGTCCATACAGACAATATTAATTTCTAAATTATTAACTAAAAAACTTGTGCTTAAAGTGCTTTGTCAATATTGTAGAAAATGTTAAAAACTTAATCATCATCTTGGCCTCCTCTGACGACCTGTTTGCTGCTGTCTGCTGCTGAAAGGCCGTGGGGAGAGGGGACACTTGGGCAGTGCATTTACTGCAGCATATAATGTGTTTTCTGGATACACTGTGCTTTTTCAGCATTCAAATATTGATGGCACCGTGTCAGAGCACTGGCTATGAATTTCAGACAGATCAGGCCTTAACTTAACAAAAAAGTTATCAATAGTTCTTTTCATCTTTTCTTATTACCCACAGCTACAGTACATCCACTTCTCCCAGGCCTAGGCTGCTCACTAGGGCTGAGTATCATCACTGATTTCTATAATCCATTCAATTCCGGTTCTCAAAGTCCTGATTTGATTCAATTTAGCCTCAGACAGTCAGAAATATTATAATTCTGATCATTTATCAGTACTGATACACATGAGACTTCATCAGAATTGTGAAAATCACAGCAGATGCCTTTGTATGAAAGTAACTGAGAATAAAACACAGGAAAACATGAAGGAGATTTTCCTGGTCTGGCTTTTTATAGCAGATAACCTTAAAAATATTCTGCAATTTTGCATAATTTTAAGAAATTTAAATTTCTTCAGTATTGAACAGCAGAAATTAGGCTTTCTTGTCCGAGGTCATTTAAGTGAAAAAAGAAAAAGCGCTGTAAACAACGCTAGACTGGTGGGTAATAAGCGAATGAATAATGCAGAAAACAGATTTGAGACGGGAAACTGTTCCTGAAGTACAGAGAGAGAGAGAGCTGTGCAGGAAGTGTGATTTTTATCGTGGTGGAAGCAAAACAGCAAAAGTCAGAGGGAATTCATGACGACATTGATCAAATGTGAAGCGCAGTTTGCTGCTTCTTTTGCTGCAGGCTCGGTGAATTTTGGTTGGAGAGAGGCAAAACCTGCAGCTCAGAATCAGCGCAAAAAGACGTAAACACAGCGCGGACCCGAAGAATCGCTAAGCTCCGACAGCGTGTCCGTGTTCAGGCCGTCGGGTGAGAAAGCCGAGAAAGACGAAGCTGATTCTGATGTGTTGGGTCCGCTCCGTGTTTAGGTCTTTGTGTGGAATCCGTTAATGAATTGATATCGCTTTATTCAAGCTACTCACCTCTCTCTTCCACCTGCACTTTCAACTGGACCACGGCCAATCAGAGAGGTCCCGCCCCTGACTATCTCTGATTGGTTTAGTCCACGATAGGGGCATAATGTGTGTCTGTTGTTGACCACACGGAGAGTTACAGAGATTTTTTTTTGTTACCGGAACAGTTGGTCGCACCTGTGCGACCAAATATTTATTTTTAGTCGCACCACTGAAAAATTTGGTCGCATTTGCGACCAAATTGGTCGCACTCTAGAGCCCTGTTCTGATTAGAGACCTTAGTTTTCACAGGAGCTACAGTATCCAGAGTCGTACGTAGTGAGGAGGTAAAATTATTAACAAGATGATCGACCTCTGTTGGGGTAGCGTTCAGATAGCTGCTCTGCTCTATGTTGGTACAGGGCATTGAAGATGATAACAGTGGGTGGATTATATTCTTAAACTTAGTTACAGCGCTTTCAGAAAGACATCTACTGTGATAAAGTCTACTCTCCACTGCTGCGTAATCAATTATTGTAAATGTAAATTGTGAGATTATAATATTATTTTATGCCATGTTATGCCCCTAATTAAAGATTGTGAATTATTATGTAGTTTTAGTTTGCATTATTCTCCTGAATTAGAAGAAGGTGATAACTATTGCATTTGTTAAACTGATTTGCATTATATTAGACTGCTGATTTATTGTGAATGAATGATATTGTTTTATGATGCATTATACTGCTGAGTTATAAGAAATACTGTTCGCAGAAAGTCATCGCCTTATTTGTCTGATTAGAAGAGAACAGAACATGCTGGAGTTTTCTGCCCCATCTCAACAGGAGCAGATAAACAGGGAGCCAAAGTCGTAACTTAGGCGCTGTGTGAGAGAAAGCATGTGAATGTTTAGGCTTTTATGATAAGGTGGGGGCCACTAGAGGCTATAAGAGTTTGATCAATGCTCCACCATTTTGAGATCTGATGCTGTCTGCGTACGGCATCCATCTCCCACGCGTGTGTTCATTAAAATCATCGTTTGACTCAACCCGGCCGGACCAGTGTTGTTATTGTGGTTTTTCCTCTTGTGTCCATCCCAATATTTGAATCCGTAACAAAATGTTATCAGGAAATGATCAGACAGGGGAGGGTTTTCAGGAAACACTGTTAAATGTTCAGTTTCTATGCCATATATTAACACAAGATCTAGAGTGTGATTAAAGTGGTGGGTGGGTTCTTTTAGATTTTGACAGAAGCCAGTTGAGTCTAGTAACAGATTAAATGCCATGTTCAGGCTGTCATTTTTAGCATCTACATGGATGTTAAAATCACCCACAATAATTATTTTATCTGAGCTGAGAACTAAATCAGATAAAAAGTCTGAGAAATCAGACAGAAACTCTGTGTAAGGCCCAGGTGGACGATAGATGATAACAAGTAAGACTGGTTTCTGAGTTTTACAGCTGGGGTGGACGAGGCTAAGCATCAGGCTTTCAAATGAATTAAAAGTCTGTCTGGGTCTTTGGTTGATTAATAGGCTGGTGTGAAAAATTGCTGCCACACCGCCCCCTCGGCCTGTGCTTCGAGGTTTCTGGTAGTTAGAATGACTCGGGGGTGTTGATTCATTTAAACTAACATAATCATCCTGCTGCAACCAGGTTTCTGTAAGGCAGAGTAAATCGATTTGTTGATCAATTATTAAGTCATGTACTAACAGACACTAAGATGAATGATTCTAAAAAAAAAAAAACTATTTTATGGAGCATAAAAGAGCAAAAACACTTCCAGACCATCTCCGAGGCAAGCTTTCCCAGATGAATGTGCCTGATCCCATCTGCCGGTGGATCACTGACTTCCTGACGGACAGGAAGCAGCACGTGAGGCTGGGAAAGAATGTCTCGGACTCCCGGACCATCAGCACCGGCTCCCCTCAGGGCTGTGTTCTTTCTCCTCTGCTCTTCTCCCTGTACACCAACTGCTGCACCTCCACCCACCAGTCTGTCAAGCTAATCAAGTTCGCAGACGACACCACCGTCATTGGGCTCATCTCGGACGGGGACGAGTCTGCCTACAGGAGGGAGGTTGAACGTCTGGTGTCCTGGTGCAGCCACAACAACCTGGTGCTGAATGCCCAGAAGACAGTGGAGATTATTGTGGACTTCAGGAAGCACACAGCCCCACTCCCCCCCATCATCCTGACTGACACCCCCATCACCTCTGTGGACTCATTCCGCTTCCTGGGTACCACCATCACCCAGGACCTGAAGTGGGAGCCCACCATCACCTCCGTCATCAAGAAAGCCCAGCAGAGGATGTACTTCCTGAGGCAGCTGAAGAAATTCAACCTGCCAACACGGACGATGATGCAATTCTACACTGCAATCATCGAGTCCATCCTCACCTCCTCCATCACCGTGTGGTACGCTGGAGCCACTATCAGGGACAAACAGAGACTGCAGCGTGTTGTGCGCTCTGCTGAGAAGGTGATTGGCTGCAGACTCCCATCTCTGCAGGACCTGTACACCTCCAGGACACTGCGGCGTGCAGCCCGGATCTCAGCTGACCCTTCTCACCCTGGACACAGTCTGTTTGACCTGCTCCCCTCAGGCAGGAGGCTCCGGTCCATTCGCACCAGAACCTCTCGCCATAAGAACAGTTTCTTCCCCTCTGCTGTTGGACACATGAACAATAACCACATGATTGTCCCCGCCACTAACACATGACCCTACGCTGTGTCACTGCATCATTTCATGTTTGGCACTGATCACCACCTGCACTCATGTATATATCTTTCTACGTAGCACTCATAATTCTTATTCTCATGTATATATCTCATGTATATCTCATGCACATATCTTTCTTTCTACATAGCACTTTAATTCTTATTGTCTGCACTGAAGCACCGCAGCAATTTCCTAATGTTGTAAACCTCAACATCTGGCAATAAACCCATTCTGATTCTGATTCTGATTCTGATTCTAAAATTAAGCAGTTTCCTATCAAAATTGCTTAATAAACATTTATTTTGTTTATTTTTATTTTATTAGTATTTTCCTTAAATGTGTTAAATATATATTTTCTCATCTAAATGTCCACTGAGCTGTGAGCCAGGGGGCGGTAATGCGCCTTAACATTGGTTGCCAACCAAGAAGAAGAAGAAGCTGTGAGCCAGGAGGGAGGGGTGAGTGAGTGAGTGATTCGTTCGCTCGCTCTATGATTCAGCACAGGAGGGAGGGGGTTAGTGAGTCCTGAGTGATTCGCTTAAGCTTATGATTCAGCACAGGAGGGAGGGGGTTAGTGAGTCCTGAGTGATTCGTTCGCTCTATGATTCAGCACAGGAGGGAGGGGGTTAGTGAGTGAGTGAGTGAGTGAGTGAGTGAGTGAGTGAGTGAGTGAGTGATTCGTTCGCTCTATGATTCAGCACAGGAGGGAGGGGGTGAGCGAGTCCTGAGTGATTTGCTTACGCTTACGATTCAACACAGGAAGGGAGGGGGTGAGTAGCTCAAATGTGTTGTTAGCATGTTAGCAGAGCGATGCTACTGTGAACCGAGGAGCTATTTTCTTGATGTGAGCTTCTACTCAGGGTTTTTTCTTCCAGTTCAGAGCAGAAATGCTTTTGTTAAGAAACTGGCTGTTGTTTGTTCCCCCCGCAATTTTAATTATAAGCTAGATATATTTCTACTAAGCGAATTAGTTTGCTAACAGAAACAGGGATGAGTCAGTGAGTCAGTTGGGCTTGTGAGTCATGATTCACGAGTCAGTAAAGTGATTCTCGAGTATTGAACGATTCGTTCACGAATCGAACATCACTAAACAAGACCAGGTTTCCAATGTCGCCTGCTCTGGTCCCTGGAAGACCATTGACTATGGTTGCCGGTGTCTCTAGCTTCACATGTCTGAGAACAGAATCACCAATTACCAGAGTTTGACCCCCGACGGGTGTGTCGCCGAGTGGGGAAAACGGTTAGACACATGAACAGGTTGGTGGTGTACCTGGGGCTTCTGTTTAAGACTATGCTTCCTCCTCACTGTCACCCAGCCGCCCTCTTTCCCCAGCTGCTTGGGGTCTGCCGGGGAACAGGGAGCGAGGCCTACGCTATCTTGGCTGCACCGCTACAGGGGCCTGGCTAGCTACGGGTGAATGAAGGGTGCGAAGCCGAGTCTCCTCCAGAGCTGCAAATATGCTACATTTGTTACAGATATAATTACTGCTAAAGGAGGCCGAGGAGTAACTAAACATCTGACACAATGAGCAAAAAACTGCAGGACGGACAGGTGAAGAGGCCATGGTGCTAGTGAGTTGGCTATGAGTTAAGCTAAGCTAGCGAAACAGTAAAGACTCAGTGAGTGAATACTTTGGCTATAAATTAGGGAGTGAGTACACAGAAAGTGTGCTTCGGATGAAGCACGTGAAGATTATACTATGGAAAAAAATGTATCTTACGGTTTTTAATTAAATTGCCAAGCAGATAAGCTACTCAGAAACACCACTGTGTTTGAGCAGGAACAGGAAGTGATACTCTACCGCAGAGCGAGTTAACACCAAGTGACAGTGCCACCCAAAGGAGCCAAGCAAGCCACCCTGTCCCTCTACTCACTTTTGAATACAGTGATTAATAATCACACCATAGTCACACCAATAACTACGGATTAAATACCAAAGCCCAATATTTATGTACTGAAACCAACTACTCCCACTTGGCAGCGTAAGTAAACATGTGTGTTTAATTTTTCCACTGATTAATTTTTTAGTACTGACTGTGGTTTTTTTTGTTGTTTTTTTTACTGAGTTTGTTGCAAATATTCAGCTTAAAAACACTGTCTGAATAATTGTTAATGAGGTATGTTCACAAAGAAACAGCTCATATGTCAGCAGAACTGTAGAACTGAAAAATGTAAAAGTAGAACTTCAGATCCCGAGTGTGTGAGGACAGAGATGGATCAGCTTTATTTCAGATGCCTTGATGCATGCTCAATCATCCAGGAAAGTAAATCTCCAAAAGTTGATTCTGTTCATCTGGATGCAGCGTTTTCAACGGGAGAAACGTTTTGTCACTCGTCCAAGTGACGTCTTCAGTCTCAGCTGACTACAGGTTTCCCCAAACTTATAAACAGTACATTTGCACAATGACTGAAACCAGCCCACTGAATGAACAATGGGCTGGGAGGTCAGTTTCTTCATCATAATTATTCAAATTCTCATGACCACTGAGGGAACAATCAGCCCACTCCCGCACCTGGAAATGTACGAAGGTCTAAATATTTATCCAAAGGGCTCACTGAAGATCAGCTGATTTCTACGGGGCAAAAAGTACTTAAACTATTTCAGTTACCCACTATGACCATTGCTGCAGTGCAGGATGAACAGCACTGATGGGGCTCTGATATATTCATGTAATATATTATGACAGAAAGTGCTACAGACTGCTTTCAAAGTTTCATCCTCTGTTAAGTCTAATTGTTGAATGTTGCCATTGTGTTTCTTAAATTTGTACAGTCTTAGTTTAAGCAGCAGGATCAAAGCCATTCCTTTGATCCTGACCACCTCTCCAGCCACTCTGTGCTGGGGGAGGTTTTATTGTAGATACATCCTATCTGAAAGATCTGTTTCTTTCGATGTAAGCTTCCTGGGTTTATGACCCTTTGGTCAGCAGGAGGTCAAACACACACACACACACACACACACACACACACACACACACACACACACACACTTACAGAAGTTCACACATATACATTTACATACAGTGCCTTGTCTTTGTAACCAAAGGGGGGTTGCAAGGGGAGGTGCTTTGTAAACTATTGTTTGAAGTTTGTCAATAAAAGGCAGCGAGAGGAGGCCATCATTGGGGTCTTTGTCGTGCTGGACACAGATGAGAGGCCTCCCTTGCGCAAGTAATGGATCGATCGACTGTCTTGTTTTCTTCATGATGAATAAGTCTCTAGAATTAGCGGGGTTTGTGGAAACACAGACCCAACATCCTCCACAGCATGTGTCCTGATCAGCAGGCTCCTCTTTGGCTCAGTGTTAAAGTAATTATCTGATTATTCCTGTGAAGCAGTGCCAGAAGCTGCATTGCATTTCCACAGTTGATTGAGATTAAGCCAGACTGAACGTGCAAGCATAGCAGATTGGGCTGCAGTTCTGCTGGACCATGACCAGGAAGAGATGCAGCTCCAACAGACATCTCCAGTACAGGACTAGAGCTTTCCCAGGCACTGAGCAGGAAACAGCACTGAGGTAAGACACGCTACACTGACTATAATGCATGAACATACCTGAACTCTTATACTTAATTACATATTAGGGGAAAAGTTCTTCTCCATTATTTATTGGGTTTTATGAACAGGACAAGAACATTAATAAATTCCATTTATTAAATTAGAGTTTACAGTGGAGGGACTACGGTCCTGCATTGGAGGTCTTTCAGATTATTTAACTTCAAGTTTGTAATATGTGTTTGGCATTGCAGCCGAGTCCAGGCTAAGAAAACTTAAGTTCCACTGTGAGCTGGAAGAGTCACAACTGCGAAGGGTGAATTATTTTAAGCATGACGCGAACAAGTTCTAAATCTTCCTCTCGTGCACACTGTTAAATCTCCCAATTCTTTTGATCGTTGGGCTGAAGGAAGGACAATACTCGGTGTATAAATGCTCAATCAACAATCTTTTATTCCATACAATTCAACACTTTATGAGCATAAACCATCCGGATGGGAGATGAGCGCGGGAGGGTGTCCGCCTGATCTCAAAGCGTCTGAGCGTTCCTCACATTCTTATAGCTTCAGCCCCTCCTCCACCTAGTCACAAAGCCTAAACATCCACATTCTTTCTCTCTCAGTAAGTCCAAGTTATGACCTCGGCTTCCTGTGCAGTCTGTCCTGTTCTTTTCTAGTCAGACAAATAAGGTGATGACTCTCTGAAAACAGTATTTCTTATAACTCAGCAGTATAATGCATCATAAACAATATCATTCATTCACAATAAATCAGCTGTCTAGTGTAATACAACTCAGTTTAATAAGTGTAATAGTTTCACCTTCTTCTAAGTCAGGAGAATAATGCAAACTAAAACTACATAATGATTTCACAATCTTTAATTAGGGGTCTAACGTGGCATAAGATAATATAATAATCTCACAACACATACACATCCACACACATGTGCACCTGTCTAAAGACAGATCTGACTTAAACTACAGTCATTTGATTAAATGTTTTGATCTGAAGTATAATAAATGAGGCTTCTGCTCTTTAAACTGTTGTCTCATATTAGCTCAACTTAAACAAATTATATTCCTGCCATCTGTCCTAAAATATCTGATCTCAGGGCCCACACACATCCGTTGCCTGACGTTGGTGTGGATCTCCAAGCAGCTTTGCAACCCATTGAAACCCTTCTTTCATGCTGTGTCTGAATTATTAATTACATATCTGTCATCACTGATGGTTTCATGGATCTTTCTGCTAGTCTCCTCATCAGATTTTCCACCTGATAGAAAAAGATGGTGGGTGTTGGTTCGGAAGGAGAGACATGAAGCCATATTTAAATGACCACAGAGGGAAGCAGTACTTTCCTTAGTGGTCATGATTTGTGGTTGCAGGAAGTGTTGAGATGCTGACTCAGCTGATCCTAGGATGGACTGCGTTGCTAAGCAGCCTCCCGTCGGCTGCTTCCTCTATTACAACAAGTGAGTCAAACACTGGATAACAGTTAAGTCCATAAACACTAACACTTTCTTGCCTCCTAAGGTAAAGCACCCACCTCAGTGAGTTTCAGATTAAACCATTAAGATGTGATTGATACTTCAAATGGCAAGGGCCCTTCGTGGTCACACGACAAGTAGCGGATATTAGGTGGTGTGGTCGAACAAGGGAGGGGCCACACAGATATATCACGTTGACCAAGGAGGTCAACGTGATATATCTGTGCATGGAGAGAGGCTGAAAACACTTCTGTGTTGAGCCTGGTGAAGGAGAGAGCTGAGTTGGGGCCGGAGAAATTAATCAAAAATATTGAAGTAACTGTCTGTTAATGAGCATTTCCCCTACCTGGCAGCTCCATCTTGAACGTCCTTTATTAAATATATCCCCTGTGCAACTTTGTACATGTCCAAACCATCTCAGCCTTGCCCCTTTGTTTCCAAACTGCTCAGGCAGAACTGTTGTGATGAACTCATTGTGGTGTGAATAAGGCATGGCGGGACCACAAATTGTAATTTTGAGCCATTTATTTACACCCAAGCTGCCAGCTGCACATCACACCACAAGACCACTCATAACCCTGCTTTTCCGTGATTTAATGCTGCGGCCGTGACCTGCATCTCCAAACGATACATCATAGCAGGTCTCACTAACATCTTGGACACCTCCCCTTTCACTCTTGCTGCTATTGTTCTGTCACAAATCGCCCCTGACACTCATCTCCACCCACTCCACCCTACCTGCTCTTTCTTCTTGAACACTCTTGTGCACTATTGCCTTAGATGGCTGACTTCAGGTATGTAAACTCATCTATCCTTATTACCTCTCTTCCTTCCATGTTCACCTTTCCACCTGTCTCCCTCTCATTCACACTAGAGATGGCACGATACCACTTTTTTATGTCCGATACCGATATCATAAATTTAGATATCTGCTGATACCAATATGAATCCGATATAGTGTATTTTTTAATTGTTTATCTGCTGGTTTCCTCTTTCTGGTGTAAAGTGAGCCAAAAACAAACAAGAGAGACGGAGTCGCGACAGAAGAGCCGATCAGATGATCATTGATCAGTTTTATGAATGAAGTAGCAGCAGGAGAGGGAGAGAGAGAGAGAGAGAGAGAGAGAGAGAGGCAGTTGCTCCATATATCGGTTGTTAAGCTTAACGCTGGAATGCTTTTCTGGCAGATCAAGGACCTCAGTCGCCTCAAAAAATAGAGACGACTCTGGCCCTTCCTGTAAAGTGCTGTGGTGTTTTTAGCCCAGTCCAGTTTATTGTCAATGTGTACTCCAAGGTATTTATAGTCCTCCACAATGTCCACACTGACCCCCTGGATTGAAACAGGGGTCAAGTGTTTCCTGGTCTTCCTGAAGTCCACGATCAGTTCCTTGGTCTTTGCCACGTTGAGCTGCAGATGATTCTGCTCACACCACGTGACAAAGGAGTCGACCACAGCCCGGTACTCTGTCTCATCATCCCTGCTGATGCATCCAACCACCGCAGAGTCATCAGAAAACTTCTGAAGATGGCAGGTCTCTGTGCAGTGGCTGAAGTCTGTGGTGTAGAGGGTGAAGAGGAAGGGGGAGAGGACAGTCCCCTGTGGTGCCCCTGTGTTGCTGATCACCTTGTGTGGGAGACACACACACTGTGGGAGACGTACATATTGTGGTCTTCCTGTCAGGTAATCAACAATCCAGGACACCAGAGAAGCATCCACCTGCATCGCTGCTAACTTATCACCCAGGAGGGTCGGCCTGATGGTGTTGAAAGCACTAGAAAAGTCAAAAAACATGACCCTCACAGTGCTCGCCGGCTGGTCCAGATGGGTGTAGACACGATTGAGCAGGTAGATGATGGCGTCCTCTGTTCCGAGACGAGGCTGATAAGCGAACTGAAGGGGATCCAGATGTGGTCTTACTATGGGTCGCAGCTGGTCCAGGATGAGCCTTTCCAGGGTCTTCATGATGTGGGAGGTCAGTGCCACGGGCCTGTAATCCTGGGGGCCACTGGGACGAGGCGTCTTTGGTACAGGGACGAGGCATGATGTCTTCCACATCACCGGGACCCTCTGCAGACTCAGACTCAGCATAAACAGTTTATGAAAGACTCCACACAGCTGGGGGGCACAGGTCTTGAGGACGAGGGGACTCACTCCGTCTGGTCCAGCAGACTTGCCTGAGTGAAGTCTCCTCATTTGCATCTCAACCTGGTATTGAGTGAAGGTGATGGGTGGGGGAGGGGTGTCAGGAATCTCACAGGAGGCAACATGTGAAGAGAGAGGCTGGCACAGTGGTGTGGCTCTGGATTCCAGGCTGACTGCAGGTGAGGTTGTGGGGGTGGGAGCAGACACTGTGGTGTCGAATCTATTGAAAAACAGATTCAACTCGTCGGCTCTATTCTCACCTCCCTCAGCTCCCCTGCTGTTGGTTGGCCTGAATCCAGTGATGGTCTTCATGCCCCTCCACACCTCTCTCATGCTGTTCTGCTGGAGTTTCCACTCCAGCTTCCTCCTGTAATTGTCCTTAGCCTCTCTGATCTTGTCCTTTAGTAACACCTGGACCTTCCTCACCTCCTCTTTGTTGCCCCCTCTGAAAGCCCTCTTCTTGTTGTTGAGGAGGGCTTTGATGTCCTTAGTCACCCACGGCTTGTTATTTGGGTAACAATGAACAGTCTGAGCTGGAACAATGGAGTCGGTGCAGAAAGTTATGTAGTCTGTGATACACTCAGTAAGCCCATTGATGTCCTCGGCGTGAGGCTCAGAGAGTGTTTCCCAGTCGGTCACCTCGAAACAGCCCTGTAGTTCCGCTATTGCCTCCTCTGACCACCTCCTAAAATTTTCTCTCCCCTGGTGGGACAGTCCACATATTGTTTGAATGTTGGTAGTGTATTGTCCAGTGATACATGGTTGAAGTCACCCGAGATCACAATAAAGGCACTCGGGTGCTGAGTCTGTAGCCGAGCTATGGCAGAGTGGATAGTGTCACATGCAGCTGTGGGGTTAGCAGAGGGAGGAACATAAACAGCCACCAAGATGACGTGAGAGAATTCCCTGGGTAAATAATACGGCCTGAGTCCAACAGCACACAGTTCAGTGTCCGGGCAACAAATCCTTTCTTTGATTGTTATGTTGGCAGGGTTACACCACCGGTTGTTAACTAAAACAGCAAGCCCACCTCCTTTCCGCTTACCGCTAGCGATGCTGTCCCTGTCCGCCCGAACAGTGTGGAAGCCTTCCACGGAAGCCTTCTCATCGGGAATGTCCTGGTGCATCCATGATTCGGTGAAACACATCAGGCTACACTCTCGGTATTCCCTCTGACTCCGTACCAGTGCTGAGAGCTCGTCGATTTTATTTGCCAACGATCGCACATTTCCCATCACGATAGACGGCAGACACGATTTATAGCTCCTCCTCGCTTCGAGCCTCCGCTGTCTCACCGTCTCCTTCTTTCTTCTCTTCTGTCCTTGACCTCTGCATCCCCGATGTGTTTTCCTCCAAATATCAGCTGGTACTTCTGCGGGCCTGGCCAGCGAGCCGGCCGGCATCAGGGCGATCAGCTCATCTCTGGAGTAAACAGTCCGTCCTCTCTTGGCTCTCTCTCTCTATTATCTGCGTTCTTGAGAGCCACAAAGAGTCAGTGAGACTCTTTCTGACCTTCTCCATTCTTCTCCATCAACACTCTCAAAGCAAACATCACATAGAGCTCTTTCTTGATAGGGAGCCACACTGCTGCTCACTGATTGTCACCTCTCTTCTCAGCCTAGCTTCCACAACACTTTATTTTATCTTCATAGTATGTGTCATTAACTTTAACCTGTGTAGTTACTAGAGCTCTGCATATCACCCTTGCTCTTGAACATCAGTTCCAGTGCCTTGATGCATGCTCAGTCATCCAGGTAAGTAAACCCCAAAAGTTGATTCTGTTCATCTGGATGCAACATTTCCAGTGGGACAAATGTTTCGTCACTCATCCAAGTGACTTCTTCAGTCTCAGCTGACTGACATTACATTTTAATAATCAACGAATTGACCTCCCAGCCCGTTGTTCATTCAGTACTGCTGGTTTCAGTCATTATGCAAATGTACTGCTTATAAGATTGGGGAAACCAGCAGTCAGCTGAGACTGAAGACGTCTCTTGGATGAGTGCCGTGTTTCTCTCACTGAAAACGTCCAGATGAAAAGAATCAACGTTTTGGGATGGGTACCAGTACATTTCTTTTCCATTCCTCGGGCATGAGGACTGTGGTGAACAGTCTGGTTAAACAGCCTAAAAGGTCTGCTGCCCTCTCTCCTAGAAATCTGCCAGCCACCTTTCCACTCTTCATTCTCTTCACAGCGGCCCACACGTGTGCAGGGCATTAGCAAGGAGGAAGTGTGGGCCGCTATGAAGAGAATAAAGAGTGGAAAGGTGGTTGGTGACTGCACATGCAGCAGCATGACTGCTGTGCAGACAAGTCAGACAGTGAAATATACAAATCAAGAATCAATGCCCCACAATATTTAATGTCTGAGCCACAGAGCCTTGATCATAGGACCACTCTGGATAACATGATGTCATGGATGGTACGTAAAATCAAAACACAAGATGTGATTTGTTTTAGAAAGTGTTTTTTACTTCACATACTGCCTAAAACCGTCACTATGTCATGATTATAGATCTGATTGATCTCAGTGCCCTCCTTTCCCAGAATGCACAGGGAACACAGTAATTAACATGATTTTTGTACTCTCTGCCTGTGCAGGATTCCCATCCAGCAGAGGCAGCAGGTGGTCAGTTTCAAAATGTGAAGTCTTCATCACTCCTTCTCTTCCACCACCTATGTTTCCTCCAATCAAATGGAAAGCAGAGCTAATGGTGATGATCTCCCTCCTCTCTGTTACCCACAAATTAGCTTTGTTTTAAAATTATTCCTTCAAGACTTTCTTCAGGAATAAATGTTTCAAACCCTTTAGCCTTTAGCCCAACCTGTAGCACCCACATTGATTCATTCAAAGAAAGAAAAGGTGTGAGAATTGAAGCATGATGTAAAAGAACTCGTTTTTTGTAATTTCTCTGTAACTCTCCAGGTTGACATAACAGAACACATCACAGGACCTAAAGGAGAAAAAGTATGCAGGACCATCTTTTTACATATTTAACCCCCCCCCCGCCATATGTACTGTTACGGTAATGGTACTGTTACTGTTGCAGGGCTGTAGGGGAGCCAGAGGATCGAAGGTACAGTGTAAGACAGTTATCCCATCTTTTCAGGCTCATAAATACTGCATGTAAGATGTCATGAAAGCAAAAGCTAACTGGTGAGTGTATTTCAGGGTCAGCTTGGTGTGTTAGGTCCAGAGGGAGAAGGTGGAATGCAAGGAGCCATGGGACAGCCAGGTCAAAAGGTTATACAAAGTCCGTCCATACAGACATACACCACAACACTGACTGCATGGTCACTACATGGTCAAGGAAAGACTTGCTCTGATCAAATAAAAACAGAAATTACTATTTAATTTAAGAGCTAAAAAGAACTAAAATGAGGAGAAAAGAAGAAGTTCTGGTTTCTTCTTGTTAAAAGGGAGTTTTTCCTTCCCACTGTTGCCAAAGCGCTTGCTCACAGGGGGTCATATGATTGTTGGGTTTTCTCTGTATGTATTATTGTAGGGTCAATATAAAACGCCTTGAGGTAACTGTAGTTGTGATTTGGCGCTGTAACGAAAACTGAACTAAAATGTCAGGAGTGTAAAAGTAATGGATAAAGAGACCTAACATGTAAAATAGAGAATTGCAGAGAATTGAAACAGTGGTGAAAAAATGAAAAAGAAACTCTTTGTGTAACACAAAGTTCATGTTTTCAGTAATGCGACTGTGTGACTAAGAACTCTGAGGTGTGCATTTATGCAATAATAAAGTCATATCCTGTATTTGTAAAGCTATGACTAATAAACGGGTAAACAGCCTGTATTTGTATAGTGCTTTACTAGTCCCTAAGGACCCCAAAGCGCTTTACACATTCAGTCATCCACCCATTCACACACACATTCACACACTGGTGATGGTAAGCTACATTGTAGCCACAGCCACCCTGGGGCGCACTGACAGAGGCGAGGCTGCTACTTACATATTTACATTAAGGACAATGGTTACTATAAGCAGAGTACTGTACAGTTATTAAATTAAATAAAAATAACTACAGATAAGAGGCAAAGCAGGTTGTAGTGTGAATCGGTTGATTAAATTATTGCAGTTACAGCGCAGATGGACTGACAATGACAATTGCCCCAATACAATTCCCACTGCACCCTGCACGTGACACTGAGGCACGTCAGGGTTTTTTTCTTTGGCCCGACGTCCCTGCTGAAAATAAAAAGCTTCATTTACAGACATACAGGGTGGGGCATTTGTTCTTGGTTTGCTGTTGGCTGCCAGGGTTGATTTTGTTATTAATCATGGTTGTAATGCTTGTGCTACCTGTTATTTCTTGTGCACACCAAGGTCTTTCAATAAGTATAAAAGACTCATCTTATACAGTTTAGGTCATTGTGACACAAGACCCAAACACACACGGGTTATGCTTAGTGTCTTTTATTTTGGAAATAACCTTTGGCACCTGCCTCGGACGCAGCCACTCCCTCCCAGCATCATCTGCTCCATCTCACTGTGGGCACACAAGACATCTCCCTCATTAACACTGTCCCGTACACCTGTTGCCTCTCCTCCTCCGTGCCGCCCAGAGTTCACTATGTCACCCCTCCTCTGCAGCAGGCCAGCAAACCACGCCCCCGCCACAGTCATCCTTTAAAAAGGGGCAAAGTGTTTTTACAGGAAACACCGAGCATAGAAAACATATCACTAACTTGATTTCTCAGGTGTATCAGTCGCCTTTCCATCCAAAGCCAGATAGGTTTTAAGAATATTAGATGTGATAGACATCATCAATGTTCCATTTATTGAAATAATGTATAAATCTAAATGTTTACACAGTGAAAATATGAGCTGATATGAGTCAATGTTTCCACAGGGAGAGAAGGGAGACAGAGGCTGGAGGGGCCTGTATGGAGATATAGGAACTCCTGGGATGATGAAGGTACATTAAAGGCTGGATATATTATTTATATGACTAACCAGCCAGTAGCCATAGTATATACTACCTGATTTAGGACACATCTCATAAACTACATTAAAGACTGTGCTGAATAGATGAGTTCGTCCTGCCCACATGCAGACATATATGTTATTCACACTCATCCCGACTCCTGTCTGGAAACCAAACAGCAGTTTCCCATTTGTATTTTGTTTTAATGCTACTGATACTAAGCTCCTTTGTGTGTTTATGTAGGGCAATAAGGGGCAAAGCGGATTCAGTGTAAGTGTTTTTTCTTTTTTTACTGTTATACATTTATACATATGTTCCGATGACACTTGCTATTTTTATTGTTCAGGGTGATAAAGGTGTCAAAGGAAAAACAGGCCTGGAGGGAGTGAAGGTGAAGAAATCAAAAGAAGAAAAAACATTGCTCCTGTTAGACATTATGTGACTGCGTTGGCTGATGAATCTGTGCGTCTCTGCAGGGGGAGCGTGGCATCCCTGGAAACCCAGGACAGAAGGTGAAGAACTGGCTGAGACACATTCGGTGAAAATCTCTGGCTGTGCAGTATGTTAAGGCCATTCTGTTGTGCTGGTGCAGGGAGACCCAGGCCAATGGGGCGCTGCAGGGAAAAGGGGGGAGGAGGGATCCAGAGGAAAGCCTGGGGACAGGGGGAGCACGGTAGGCACGAAGAATGAAACACAGAGTGTGTGCATGGTGGGAAACCCTGCAAGGGGTTGGCAGTGCTAGAGTCGGAAGAATGACACACAAGTGTGTGTGTGTGTGTGTGTGTGTGTGTGCGTGCGTGCGTGCGTGTGTGCGCGCGCGCGCGTGTGTGTGCGCGCGCGTGTGTGTGTGTGCGCGTGTGCGTGTGTGTGTGCGCGTGTGTGCGTGTGTGTGTGTGTGTGTGCGCGCGCGTGTGTGTGCGCGTGCGCGTGCGCGCGCGTGTGTGTGCGCGTGCGTGTGTGATATTGTTCCCGTTGCATTCATGCCTTTTTGTTTAAAGAGCTGCCTGTTGAAACAAAAGCTAGCTGTGAGGTAGGCGTTTACTAAACGTCTACTAACCGTGAAGTTTTGTACCGACTTCATCCTTTGACACACACACATATCTGAAAAACTGCTTAGTAGATTCATATATTTAAAAAGGCACCTATTTTCTAAATATCATTTTGTTGATGTGAAACTTCTTACCTCTCACTGTCCACAGACATTTGCTGCTTGGTTACCTTTAATAGGATATAGCTGAATGTAAGAAGTTTGTACCTCAGTTTGTCTGCTGCATGCAAACCAAATGAATGGAGTGATCACTGTGTGCAGGGGCCGAAGGGATCTCGTGGGCCCAAAGGGTTTCAAGGTCATCTTGGTCATGCAGGGCGTCATGGTCAGACTGGAGAACCTGGACTTCCTGGACAAGGTTTGTGACAACACGTGTATCAGTTTTGATCTACTTTAAAGTGCATGTAAATATATAGTCATGATATTGATACAGAACTAAACCAGATGTAGTACAGATGAACTTTATATAGACAAAGCAAAATGTGCCTTCATTAGTTCAAGGGCTAAATGGATTGTCGTTGTTGTTGTTGGACCAACAGACTATCAAAAACTATATTAATAAACAATTATATTAATATTTCTATTCAGCCCTCTACACTACAAATTATTCCAGTTCAGAAACCAATTCTTTTTTTAGTTCTATCCGGGGAAAAATCCTCAAATTGATACGTACTTTAAAATTCTCAATGAGTCTGAAATCACTTTGGCTGAATTGGATGCTGCTGTTTCCCAAATGGCGAGTGGTAAATCACCAGGTCCCGACAGAATCACAATTGAATTTTACAGACATTGTGACATTAAAGATTACTAGAGGTATTTAATGAATGTATAAATGATCACATGCTTTCTCCAACTATGAAACGAGGAATAATTTCTTTACTTCCTAAACCAAACAAGGACTAGTTTATGCAAGTTAGCTCATGTTTATGCCAACAGATTAAAAACAGGAATAACTCAAATAATAGACGAGACACAGTCAGCCTTTATAAAAGGACGTCATATCCACCATCATACCCGTTTAGTATTAGATATGTTGGATTACAATTATTTAATTCCTCATGATAGCCTTATTTCCTGATTTCTTTAAAGCTTTTGATTCTTTGGAGCATAATTTTTTGTTTAAAGCTCTGGAGTCTGTGGGTTTTGGTCCCAGATTTGTTAGTGTAGTGAAAATGTTGTGCAAAGATATAACAAGTAGTATTGCACTCGATCAAGGGTTTTCTAATAGTTTTAAAATGAATCGTGGCTAATAGTAATGCCCTATTAGCCCGTTATTGTTTATTGTTGCAGCCGAAATGCCATTTATATCAAACTCTCTTCAGATCTGGAAGGAATAAACATTCTTGATAAAGAATTTAAAATTTGCTAATGACACGGCCTTATTTCTAAAGAATGTAAATATGGTCTCTATTGCAATTAATAAAATCCTTTCATTCTCAAAGCAACCAATTCCATTATATTCAGCTTTATCTGGAAAAATAAAACACATTATATACGCAAATCACAATTAGTTAAAGACTATGAAAACAGGGGCTTGAAAGCTTTAGACTTTGAATCCATTATTGCTGCGTTCAGGCTCAGATGGATGAACGACTGCATTTCCCTCAATCTATGTGGTGCTATAATCCAAACAAACTCTTTAATAAGCTCGGGGTAGATTTTATGCTCAGATGTGATTTTGAAATGTTTAAGATTCCTTTTAAGTTGTCTAGTTTCTATAAGCAAGCTTTGAATTTTGGGAAACTAATTTTCACCCGCAATTCTGTGTTGTGGAATAGCAGGGTCATAGTCATCAATAAGAGTCCTTATTTAAATCAGACTGGTATGATAGCGGTGTGTGTTTGTTGTTGATCTGCTTGATAAAAACAGAAACTTGCTATCTTATGAAGAATTTATTGATAAATATAAAATAGACGTTTCATTTAATAATTATAATGTTTGTAAAGCGATACCCACACCACTGTTAAATCTTATCGTGAATACTTGAAAGATTTCACTAATAAGAACATGCTCACCTTCACTGACGATAGGTAATACCTCAATAAAGGACAAACAATTTAATCTCTAATACCTGTAAGCAAACAGTATTCTGTAACTATAATGTCAATGTCAGACATGACCTCGATAACACGTTGAAAGAAAAGTCATTTTCTTTTTACCTAAAGTAGCCACCTGTGCCTAAAATGAAAGAAACACTTCTTATCTGACATTTATCCAGTTGGAGAACTCCTGTATAAAAGGTTTAATTTAGAGGCCGACTCTTTTCTGTTCTTCCGATCCAGAAACATTAGAGCATCTATTTTTCACTTGTCAGTATGTTGATGCTTTTTGGTTTGAAATACTCTGTTGGGTTTCACTCAGATTTTCCAATACACCTTCCTTCACATCTAAGGATGTTCTTTACTTTATGGACAACCTGGACTCTGAAATCTCAGATGTTGTCAGTTTTGTAATAGTGCTGTGTATTTTATTCATTCATGTAAGTGGAAGATGCCTCTCCTCTGTTTACCATCTTCTTGAATTACTTTTGTCAATATTTTAAGTCACTCAAGCTTATTTCAAATATGAATAAAAAGACTGCTGTACTATGCTGTAAAATCACAAAGTACTTGCTATTCTAATGTTCCTGCTTGTGTCAAAAGGTCCATGTTCCTTATTATTTTACCGTAGAAACTTTTATTTTCTCCCAGTAAAGTTATGACTTGCTTCACCATCTTTATAATGTAAATTGTTACAATTCTGGTCTGTTTCCTTGACTTGTTTTGTATATGAGAATTTCTTTCAATAAAGGTTTAAAAACAAAAAAAACCCCTGCAGGACACCAGCACTCGAGGCCTGGAGTTGCCCACCCCTGCTATAGACAAACTACACTTTTTGCTGATCAACTTGATCAACTCATTTTGTGGATGTTTTATAAACAAAGACTGCAGCATAAATGTAATATCACACACTTTAAGCATACAGCACTGTGTGCATTTCGTTGCATCAGTTTACCCTCTAACAGGCATGCTCATGATGGAGTTCTGCTAGCTTGCCAGAAACATGGATCCACACACTAACACGGCTTACAGACCTGTGTACAAACGTTCAGATGTGCACACGTTTGAATCATTTCTCCTTTATTTTAAATGCAACAGCAGTCGTGACACCAAACAGCTCTGCTGGGTGTCCTTGAGCAAGACATTTTCAAGACATCAATCAGCGTCAAACTGTATCTCGAGTGTCGCTGAAACACACCGAGTGAGTACTTTCCTGCAGGGCAGTGGGTTATAGAAGTATTTCTCTCAGGTGAATCCCTCCAAACTCCCCAACAATATCACAAAACAGGTGGTTGAAATGTTAAAACAAACTTAAACCATTTTCTCACCATAATTACAAACCGGAGGGGGAAAACAACTGAAAGCTGAGATGATTGCCAAACTGGGGCAGGAATATCATATTTTTGGCATCTGTGCTGGTGCAGTGGTGGTGACATGTCATGCAGAGGATTTTCATCATTTCATTCAGGATTAAAAACTGGAAGGTAGAGACAGAGTGAGGTTAAGCGGCACATGAAATAGAAAAGAAAGATCAGAAAATGGATTTAAAAACTTTATCAAAAATGACAGAGCAAGTTTCAGTAACTATAAGAGTGGAAGGATGAGACGAACGACTTGACTGACCTGAAACGTCCTGCTGCTACTCTAACCACATGTACCCTCTGACTACTACCAGAAGACATGTTGCTAAAAACAGAGTCATTCATGTGTGACTTTATCTACTGACTTACAAAGGCTAACTGCGATAGCTGACTAGTGTCATGGGTTGTATCCACACTCTTAGCACCAGAGAAGTGTATTTTTTTAACAGGGTGCTCTTTCCTCGTGTCAGGCAGTGCTGAAAAATATCCGCAATCATTTCCCACAGCCCCCAAAATATTATTTTAACCAAACGTTAACCCCAAATGTTTGTACATGTGGGTGGGATCCTGCAACCAGTGAATCTTGTAGGTGAACAGTTCACAGAGCTGTCACCTTAATCTGATAGATATTTCAACTCCAAAGGTTAACATCAGGGCTCAGTGTGAACAGTGTTACTGTTTAAACAGGGCTCAAAAGACTTGCAGTTGACTGAAGCCCCGTCTACTCTTTAAAAAAACACCACCAGGGGGCGCAAAAGTAAATAGAAAAGTGAAATTGTGCATTTCATGGTTCTATGAGTTAATTGCACCTGAACCTGTCCTAATAGAAGCTGTTGTTATTTTCAAAAGCACGTTGCAGCAATGGAACATTAAGGCCAACAGAGAGCTGTGCTACTCTCGGTCATCCTATCAGGTTGTTGCCCCATAAAAGCTCGAGATGAGTGTTTTTTGGCTACATCGTCACACAAAGATGCTAGTGAGTATGTCACAGATCATACGAGTCCAGGCTTTAGGGTGGTCAGGGCGTGATGTAAACACAATGCTTTTAACAGTTAGCATGTTGCTTTTCAGGCACTTGTTCCCAGCATATCCTTTAGTGTTTGATTACTTTAGTGGTCGCACACTTTCGCTAACTAACAAAGTGACTGAAGAGTTAAAACAACACACACTCGTACAGTCTTCTTTCATTGGTGGACTGTTAGGCTTGGGCAGCATCTTTGTCATATTTTACCAGGTTATTTCATGTTTGGATTTTTTCTATGTACTTTGTCTGCATCTCGCCCCCACCCTGACCCCAGCTTGCACAGTGGGAAAGTAGCATGTAAATTTCACTCAGCCATGACCCAGAAAAAACTAATTACTGACACTGACACAGCTTACACATGGAAGGCTAGCATCAGCTGGTGCTAGGACTTCAAACATTAGTCACACGCGGGGTGGTTTTCTTACTGTGAGATTGCTGCATCAGTCTACATCAGCGGTCCCCAACCCCTGGGCCTCGGACCGGTACCGGTCCGTGAGTTGTTTGGTACCGGGCCGCGAGAGTTGAGGCTCAGGTGTGAAATGTATAGTTTTCAGGGTTTTTATCGGTTTTCAGCGTCATTTTGTTGTCGTTTTTATCGTTAACTCGGTTTTCCTGGGTCTTTTCACGTGTGTTATGAATAAATCTTCTTTTTTCGGTACCGGTACTAGTTTTATTTTGTTGTATTTATCCGCGACACCTTAAAGGCCAGTCCACGAAAATATTGTCGGGCATAAACCGGTCCGTGGAGCAAAAAAGGTTGGGGACCTCTGGTCTACATTATAATTTCCATTTAACCCATTTCCATTGAAGCTGGCTGCATGAGCACATTTGATGAAAGAGAGGCAGGTCTGACTGTGAAACGCTCTTCGGCTAAGGACTTGTCAGTTACAAGTATACCTGATAAACACAGCATGACAAGGATTTACATAATGAACTTAATGAATGAACTTTTTATTCAATAGGACCAAAACGAGTGGCTGAGTGCCTTGTACTTGTGCGGGCAAAGACGTTACAGTGTGACGATATTCTGTGAGGACAGTGGTGACAGCGGGGGGGGATGACTTCCTTTTAACAGGAAGACCTCTACAACATTGAGGGAGGCCCACCAACAAAAATGTGGTGATTGTGTCTGTCATTAAAAGGACGTCTTTGATATTGGAGCACTAAAGCTGAGCTCAGAGAACCTGACTCATCATAACATTTAAGTACAGACAGCTGAGAGAAAAGAAGTCCAGGTCTATCCCGATGGCCTCTACAGAGGGAAGACGAGAAAACAACTGGCGCAAATATACTCGTGTGATGTAATCTCAGTCCTAATTTGTTTATAATCTGTGCCCAGCATCCCTGGTTGAATGTCTACCTGACATACAACATGTTTTCAATCAGCAGATATTCAACCGATTGGTTTTACGCCCTGGGAGTCAGCACTGGTGAACTGGTGAACCTACGTAACATGAACCTCACATCTGCTCCTTTCTATGGAGGGACTTGATTTCAAAAGTAGCATCTTCTCGTTTCTCAAACTCGGCTTGTTTAACATGTGGCTAAAATGCAACCTAACCCTAAACAGTTTGCTAGTTACTTGGCGGTTTGTTAAGAGTGGAACAAAAGAGACTTATTTAGAAATGACCCAAATATAAACCCAGAGGAACTGGCTGTATAATAGTTTTGGCAGCCCAGATCTTTAGAAGAAGGCAGACCCATCCCCAGTCAAACTCATTCACTCCGGACACGTCTTAAAATCTTAAAATAACTATAACAACAATATCTTTCCAGTATTAAATAATCTTATATAAAAACACACA
This sequence comes from Copadichromis virginalis, assembly GCF_057382275.1. Lineage (NCBI taxonomy): Eukaryota > Metazoa > Chordata > Actinopteri > Cichliformes > Cichlidae > Copadichromis > Copadichromis virginalis. The sequence continues at coordinate 2,896,267 of NC_140633.1, forward strand.
AAAACAGTTGGAAATAAATGGCAAACCTCCCTCTAAGGGCTCCCCGCCTGCCTCCCCCCCTCAGTTCACAATACACATTTACACACTGTGCCGTCCTTCAATGATCCCCTCCCTTCCTTGATCAGTAACATCACTGCCACTGCTCCATGCAGTACCTGTTGTTTTGCAGCAAAAGGTCTCTGTTGCCGTTAAAGTCTTTGTCTCTTGTTGCGTTTCAATTAAGCTGCACAGACGTTGTGAAAAAAGCTCGATAGGTGACTTTTCTGCTTCGCTTGTATACAGATATATACATATTTCATACTTATTGGATTAAACATGTATTGTTAATGATAAGAGTAATGAGGTTAATATTAACAATCAGGGTCTGAGATTAAGAGTAGGACACTTGCTACTTCCTCAGAGTCCGAGGGTGGATGGTTTAGGATGGAGCGAGACGGATAAGGAGAGAGACATTAATTATTTTCTCTTCAGGAACAATTACACCAAATTGTTGAGTTCAGTTCTTTAAGCTCCACCCACAGCGTCCTCCTTCCCTTACCACTCACTGGTCAGTTTGGTGCTTTGGTCCCGTTTCGGCGGAGCAGGAGGCGGGCCTCGCCGCAGCGTTGCATAGCCTGAGATGTTGGCGTGTTTGGCGGAGTGGGAGTGTGCGTGGTGGCGAGATAAAGTCTGAGAGTGTCCTCGGACTCCCTGCTGCTGCTGTTGCTGCAGGAGCTCAGGTGGAGGAGGGGGGAGGAGTGCCATGTCGTCCATGGTGCCCACAAGCTCCATCTTGGAGGAGGATATGAGGTGGGAGGAGGTAAGCGAGCCGTGGCGAGACACAGACTTCCTCTTAAGGGTTCGGTTTAGGTCTTCCAGGAAGTGAGACTTTAGTGCCAGGGAGCCTGGAGCGACTGATTTGGGGGAGGTGGGGGGAACAGGTGAGGAGGAATAAGAAGACAGTGATGGGGGTGGGGTCTGAGATAGAGGTGGTGGTGAGAGGGGCATTGATGTTGTATTATCGTACTGGGCCGTGTTGCTCATTCGCCGGTTCAGTGTTGGAGGAAGGACCGCCCCCTTTTTCAGTGACCCTTGTTTCCATGATGACGAGGATAAGGAGGAGGTTGCCGGATGTTGGTGTGACTGCATCTGGGGCTGGGGGTTTACCACTGCCACTTTTGGGGGTTGGTGAAAATCTGATGGGTGGGGAGGAGGAGGAGGAGGAAAGAGCTCAGAGTCACTGGGGGGAGGTGGGAAGTAGTCTGGGGATGAATCGAGGTGAGGAGGCTGGGAAGGAGGAGGTGGGGGCAGAGGACACTGAAAGTCAGCCGGCTGGTGGTGCTGCCCGGTCTGCAGTCCCTGGAGTGCCAGCGGCAGGTTCGCCAGATTCAGTTTCCCTGGTTTGGGTAGCGGAGCAGGAAGTGAGGAAGAGTCTTTAGAAGGTGACCCTGTCGCTGACGAGGAGCTCGACGAGGTGCCCATCTGAGGAGCTTGGCCAAATTTGCTAACCAGGCTCTCAACCGTCTTGGGCCTCTCCTCCTGGGTCTCTCCTGATGAACTGGAGCGGATAGAGGAGGCTCTCTGAGGTGCAGGTGGAGGGCCCCGTTTGGAGGATCCCGTGGACGAGGAGGAAGGCGACCTCTTTATGGGCGAACTTGTCTTGGAGGACGAAGAAGAAGAGGGAGGAGGAGGGAACTCTCCCAGGGAGCTGTCGGTAGGAGGTGGCGGGAACTCTGGGGATTGTGGAGCCACGACACTGCCAGGTTGCCACTTTGGTTTGGCCTTAACTGCTGGAGGAGACAGAGGGGCAGCGATCTTGGATCCCTCCATGTTGGAGTTAGGGGCAGGGTTTCCTGGGAACTGATTGACAATTTGTTTGACCAAAGAGGAGGTAGCAGCTGCAATGGAGACAGCAGAGGAGGTGGAAGAGGGAGAGATGGCAAGATTTTTGGAGGAAAGGCTGTGCTGCTTTGGCAGAGTGGGAGGTGGCTGATTTGGGGAGTGTCCTGTGGAGAAGCTCTGCTGCTTTTTAAATGATCCGTGTCCAACTTGTGGCTGCGTTGGAGACACAGGTGAGAGTGCGATGGGAAGGGAAGAGGGGCCTGAGGGTTTGGGAGCAGTGAGAGGGGGAAATCCTCCAGTGAAGGTTTTGGGAGGTGCAGGAGGTGGTGCGTTAGGTGACAGAGGTCGGAGACCTTGCAGGGAGGTTGGAGGAGACAGCTCAGTGGAAGGTGGAGGAGGAGGTGGGGGAGAGTTATCATCAGGCACTGCTGGGCTGAAGTCATACACCATGTTGGGAAACTTCTGTGCCAGGAACTGTTGGAGGCCCGTGTTGGAGAGTTGAGTGCATGAGCTAGGGATGGGCTCTGGAGGTGGTGGGGGTGGCAACCCATTGGCATCCGGGCTCTCGGGGGGAGGAGGGGGTGGGAGATAGGAGGGCTCCTGTGCCAGCTCCTCCTCCAGTGGGGGTGGTGGTGGAAGAGCGGATGGGCTTGGAGGGCCAAATTTCAATGCTGCCATGGCTGAGCCCGGCGCTGGTGCCGTGGGTGGAGGAGGAGGGGGAGGAGATGGTGGTAGCTGAGGGGAGGTGCTGTAGGCAGCTGGAAGGGTGTTGTAGTTGGAAAGCGAGGGTGGGGGGGCACCCGCCTGCTGTGTTCTGGATTGGTTCTGGCTCTGCAGGCGAGCCAGCGTGCTGTACTTCACGTATGAGGCGGGAGGAGTCGGCTGATGGGCCACGCTCGCTACAGGGGGCAGTGCGGGAGGCGACGGCGGTGACGGGGAGGACTCCTCAGATGGGACGAGGTTGTCAGTGAAGCTGGTCCGGGATGGTGGAGTCTGAGAGAGAGGGAGCGGCTGGGGGGAGAGGCTGGGTATCTGCACAGGGATGGGTCTACTGATCGGGTCGATCTTCATCATCTGCAGAGACAGAGATCAGAGCGGGGAGTGGGATGCAGGATAAAGACGTGGTGAGAAAGGAGGGAACAAAGAAAAAATGACCACAAGCTCTAAAAATGAAAAAATCCACAAGAAGGCGAAACATCAAACGAGTGCAGAGAACACACACAAACATTCACTGAAGAGTCATTACAATCCAATCGTGTGAGGTCTTAACATGCCTTACATACAAAGGTACTGAATGTGTTTGTTATTAATCAAAGGAGCTTGCAAAGAAATATTATTAAATATGTGTTTATACACCAGTTTGTATTTAATCATTAATTATCATTAACATCCTCCACAGTGCTCTGTTTCCTGTCTTCCTCCCTGCTAAAGGTTTCTTCCTTTAAAAAGAGTTTTTCTTGCCACTGTCGCCCAATGCTGGCTCACAGGGGTTTGTCTGCTTGTTAGGATTGTCTCTGTATTATTGGAGCGTCTTATATATAAAGCACCTCGTTGTTGTGATTTGACGCTATATCAATAAAACTGAAAACATGCCTTGTTTGTTTGTTGCGTTTCAGTCAGTTTTTTGATTTGTTGCAGTTGTATCAACATAGTTTATTGTTAAATCCCCCAAACTGATTTTATCTCGTATAAAATGTTACAAGTTGTCCTTTTATATTCATATGTATATATTCCTATATCTCTATATATTTATCTATTTATCTCAATATTTATCTATTGTAACTTTGTTCCTAAACTAATTTAATACGAGTTCTTGTTGTTTGTTGTATATTTGCTGCTCCATTTCCATCTGGGATTCATAAAGTTTCTCTGATTCTGAAGTTACTATAATGTTAATGTTTTAGCGCAGAGGGGCACGTAAGGCCAGCAGCAGGCTGTCAGCATACTAGCAATGAACAGTGGAAACCTTCTCATTAAATCAATACACTGCTGAATCACTGCATGTCCAAGTCAGTTAGGACTTGTTCATCAAAACAGAAAAACAATGCATATTTCAACATTATTATTAGCGTTAGAGTTCAATGTTATTAACACGTTTCATATTCTGGGCAGGTGTCAGGTTCCTCTGACACGCGTCTTAGGCAGTTTGTGGTTGAGCTGCTGTTCCACGTTCGTTCCAGCTTTCTTTACAAACTCTTTGTTTGGCCTCTGATCTGGCATCAAACTCAACGATGTTCACCGTGAGCCGGGCTCAAACATGTCTGCTTAGCTTTAGTTAAACAGTGTCATTCATTAAATGTTTGCAGGGGGCATTCACACCACGAGGTTAGGAAGAAAATCCAACAGGTCAGCTGCAGCCGTTTAAAACAGGTGGAAACCAACATATACATGTTACCATAGAGACAAGCTGGCGGGATGGTCCTGACTCTAACCTGACTGGGGTCATCGTGCCCGTGAGCGTGACCACTCCACGTACAGTAATGGCAACAAGCCTGTGTTACATTACATGATATAATGACACTGGCTGCAGCGCAGCAGCAAAAAGAACATCTTTGACTTGCAAACACTCTGAATGATTAGCTTTGTGTTCGCAGCTACTTGCTTTCTGACCAACGAAAAGTCCTGAATCCTAACTACACATCTGCAACATCTACATTTGCTTGTTTTTACTGTAGCTTTTTTAAGACTCGTACAGTTTGGGTTTTAATGAACGTATGATTTACCACAGACTGTGATTCACTAACAGCTTTTCAAGGCCTTCAAACTAATGCACAGAAATGCTGGAGGAAGCATCGTAGGCCTAAAGTCGAGGAAAACATCTGTCACATCTGTCACATCTACTCAACTGTTCAATGTCATGATTGTCCATTTTTATACAACTGCAGCTCAAGTGTCACTTCAAATAAAACCAGTGCTTTAAAGATTGCAGCCAAGCTGTTAACATGCCGGTTACATCACTTCCTGTCTAACCTCCACTCCCTCCTCCTCCTGCACAAAGTGGAACTGGCATACGTCCCTTCATCTTTGATCGCTGGTAGGAAAGCAGAGGGGAAACATGGGCAAAGGCAGAACACAAGCAAACAGATGATGGAGGAACACACTGTGAGCATGACCGCACCTCTCCTTGTGTTCCTCTCCTCCAAGCATCAGAGAAAATGGAGCTGACGACACTCTGGGAGCGGGTGTGGCCCGATGATGTCATCTCTGATACACCGCTGTCTGACTGGCTCGAGTGGTTGGACTGGGATTCTGGAGGGTTAACAAAACATTGAGAAACTGATGACAGTGCTTTTAGTGTGTCTTTTAGCTCATGTTTGAAAGAATCCAGCTGCAGGGATCTTTCCACAGCAATGTTTATCAGGCTCTGAGTGCTCCTTCAGCCCTAATGTGTTTATCTGTAGGTGAGATATACATTCACATGTAATACATAACAACACACTGCACAGCAAAATCTCCAGTGTTAAATTAACACTAGAGAGTGTCTATATGGGTCCACACCTCTGAGTGTTAAATACAACACTGTTGAGTGTTAAATTAACACCTTTGACAGTGTTATATGTTTAAAAGTAACCTAGTCAGTTTTGAAGATTAACAAAGACTAACACTGAGCAGTGCTGATTTTCTAACACTGGAAAATAACTCAAAATGTTAGAAATATTCCAGTGTTAGAAAATCAGCACTGCTCAGTGTTAGCCATTGTTAATCTGCAAAACTGGCTAGGTTACTTTTAAACATATAACACTGTCAAAAGTGTTCATTTAACACTGGAGATTTTGCTGTGTATGAACGAGCCAGTAGAGCAGGGCGATACGACCAAAAATATTTATCACGATATACGTTTGAAAATTTGCGATAACGATATAATTGACACGAGACAAAATACTTTACGACTCCACAACTTTATTAGTGCAAAAAAACCAAACAAACATCAGTGTATTTTCACTTAAACAAGCAGCTGTTTTTTGCATTAAAGTTATATAAACTTTAACAGTGCAAATGCAAATTCCTCGCTGACAGTTTAACCAAAAGGCGTTTCCAGTGGAAACTGGCCGACATATCCTCAGCATAACCATGTATAACATCCACAAAACTTAAAAAGAGGTTATACACACACAATACGGTAATATCATGTTGAAGCGCAGCACGTATCACTCCGCGAGGCTCCGCCTACGATAGCCGTAATGCTCCCACAATCCATCAAGCGGTGCGGCTTCGTAGCTTTGCAAAGTCGTACTGAAACATCTGACAGATTTTCGAGCGCCGTGCACATAAAATCGTTTCGAGGTCAGTAAACACAACCAGAGTTCATACATAAGGCACACGGGGTTATAAGGGGCTCTGTCGACTTTCAGAAAAATCAAAGGATTGATTTTAAGTGCGCCGTATTTTCCAAACAACACGGTAATAACGACGGCCCGCTAGCATGCGCTACCAAAAATAGTGCTTTGTTGTGTGTCTGAGGGACGAAAGCTAAACCAGTTTCACACCAGTGAAGCTGCAGCATTTTTACAAACCAGTTCAGGTTCATCTGTTTCATTCAACGATCCACTTTCTCCGCCATGTGCGTATGTAAACAAAGGCACTGTGTATGTGCGTTTTACCCATATTCTATCACGATATTTCATTTTCTTAGCGTTTCCCAACATTACACCAGTATTACCATGAACGGTATGATATAGCCCCGCCCTACCAGCCAGTGATCTCAACCAAAGGAGGCACACGGACCTGGAAGGCTGGAGGAGCTGGATCCAGACTTGATGGAAGACGAAGACAGGGAGGACCAATCATAGGCTGCCTCCGACCTCCTCATTGCCTCCTGGAAGTTGATGTACAGCTGCTTCCCGTACTGATGGACACATACACAGGTGACACTTTACACAAGAAAGGCAGCTTCAGCAAGTACACAGCGTCCCCACAGTGCTCCCCCCATGTGCATCAGGCTGTGGGCAGGAATAAACACTTGGGGGGGAGGTGTCAGTAACAGCACGCCGATCATAAATCAGTAGTGAATAAGTGAAAATGACAAAGTAATAGCAGGCAGTATGAGGCGTGCTTATTAGATCCCATCTGTGGGCTGTCACACACACAGTCACAGCTCTGTGGACTTTAGTCTCAGGTTACACACTCTTATAAACAGCTAAGCTGAGAAAAGGAGCACACAGGCAATCAGAGCGCTGAAAGTTTGGCAAAGTTAGCTGGCACAGGGTGTTAGACCATGGAAAAGAATTAGAGCACATCATTTAACAATAAAAACAGGAGTTGTTGTTGTTTGTTTTTAAATAAACAACAGCATCCTAAACACGGGCAAACTCTTCAATTTATACTTGTTTTCATATATCATATCCAGAATAGTTTCCCAGTTTTTCATGGTGCACCAGCATGGTCCTGTGTCCCACAGCCTGTGAGCCGCACCAACATCATACACTACGAGTGAATCATCTCCGATTAGAGCCGTCGTGTGATACGACAGGGAGACTGTGAAACGTTTACCTTAGCGATGCGGATGCTGTTGATCCACTGCTGCAGCGTTCTGACATCGTCACAGCAGAGATATTTGATGTACTGTGACTTCTTCTGGATCTGAGGGTGCTACAAAAACACGCTGCATTAACTCACTGGATACTATTAGTTTTAGACCCATCCAAGCGTCACTACAGTTTTTCACCACTAGATGGCAGTGGAAGATCATGTCCACCTACCTTCAGCACCATGCAGTAGTCTGTGGGAGCCTTGTACTTGCTCTTGTAGTCCTGACCAAGGTAGACATTAACATGATCCAGCTGGAGGAAACACGCCAGGTCTCTGGATGCCTGCACAAACACACGTATCTCACAACTTTGCACCCAAACACTGACTGTATGACAAAGTGCTGCCTCCATTACACACCTTGGCCTTGCCCTTGGGAACGTAGTAGATGCCCGAAGCCCTCAGCAGAAAGTAGCGCTTCTTCCAGGACTTTTTGCCATCCTCCTTCAGCCATAAGACACCCTCCATCTCAGGGACGGACACTGAGCTGCCCCCGAAACACTCCTGATATACAAAAACACCATTTTTATTTTCGCCTGAAATTAAAACCATCATGCTAAATGCTAAACATTCTACATGTTTAGCATTTCATGTAAGGACCCAACAGAAGGGAATCTGATGAGGAAAAAAAGAATAAAAATAGAGACCGACCTCTAACAGAGCCTCCTTGTTCCTCTCGGCCATCTCGCATGTCTCCTTCCTCCCCAACAAGTAGTTCTGCAGTAGACAGTGAGCATGAGAAAGAAGGGGTAGGTGAGGAGCTGGAAGTCCAAGAGAAGGTTCAGTCGAGAAGTCGCAGCAATCGGCTCATTATTGTCCAACTTCTGGTTTAAGGTCAACCCTAATGTTCAGGACAAAGTCCCGCTGTGACCTGCACTATGCTGCATGTGGAGGAGCACTCCGAGCTGGTGCAACATGCCAGAATCCGCCCCATGAATGAGAGCGGTGTCCTGCGGCACTGTGAGGGACAACATGCCACTTCTCCACCTTGCTCATCACCTGTTACCTTTTACAAGATTTGCCTGGAAGCTTCTGCACCTCCTCTGACACCCAGCTTTCCAAGAAGAGACACGCGTGACAAGGCGGCTTGTCACGCGTGTCTCTGCGACGGCGTTTGATTCTTATCAGCCGATTCCTGAACTTTTGAACATTGGGTCATAATTGCAGGGTGCTTTACATGTGCATATGTCTCACCTGGGGGTTTTTGAACAGAGCATACTTCTCTATGCGCTCAGTGAACATCAGGCGGTTCTGGCTGTCTCTGGTCCAGTTCAGCAGGTTCTCCACGAGGTTCTCGTGATCCTCAAAGATCCGCTCTGCATACAGTCAAAGTCCAGACCGCAGCATTAAAATCATTGCTAGTCCACCACTAACACTTTCAAAGATTTTGTCATGAAGCAAACGATAAGCACAAAGTGTTTCACACGAGCTAAAGATCTGGAAATGTCCCCGCCGCCCTGACACGTTTCAGCTTTCCGTACGTCCACGTTTAAAATCTCAAAACAGGAGACTTTAATTTTCCTACAATAACAACCCAAAAATGTTTTGATGGGAGTTTTTTGACCAGTTTATGAATACTAACATGTGATTAAAGAGGCGTGTTTGTTGATACACGTCAGCTTTCCTTCAATCAGCAGAAGAATCCTCATTAGATCATTCCTGCTGTGCACAGCGACATCAGCTTCAGGTCTGAAACAGGAAGTCAATTTATTGCTAAAGGGTGCCCAGCAGGGTGCTGGTGGCGGTGTGGGAATGTGAGGGGGGTGGTGGGTGGAAATAGACGTGGAAAGCATCACTTACTTGATTAATTAGTACAGCTGGATTTAAATCTAACCCAGATTGTGTTTGTAAGCAGAGCTTTGAGAGACGTGTGGATTTGTGTAAACGAGGAAGCTTTAGATTCAGCTGGATGTGATCAAACACACTTTGACGTCCCGCTCTCTTTCATAACACTGCTGACCGCAATTCAGCAGAAGCCCTGAAGATGTAGGTTAGATCACACGCATCACTGCACTGGACCTACAAACAGACTGTGTGTGTGTGTGTGTGTTAAACTGAGTGGAAGCTTGTAGTACAGTGTGTGCTACATACACGCAGTTCAACCCCCAAAGGAAGTGTGTGTGTTTGCAGCTGAATATCTGTGCTGTCACTGATGGCGAAACATCACTGAACACAATTACAAATCTAAGCTAAACAGCAGAACTGAGCTTCACTCGTTTGGTTAAAGTCTGGTAGCACCAGATCACAAATCCCAGTCTGCTTCACACGGTGAACACGAACACGTTACACTCATCTAACAACAGGTAAGAGCATTTTAAAAAGAATCCTCTTGTTGATTGATGACCCATAAAACCAGGTTCAGTTTCTAAGAGCTCACATTGAACACGGAGCTACAGTGATGCTAAACCAGATGTGACAGTGACGGGGGACCGAACAGTAATATCTGTCAACCACTGCTCATCAGCCATATCTGATCAAAACACGGATTTAACGCTCCATATTTTTGTCCCAAAATAAGTGCCTGAGCCTAGAATTTCACCTGCAACATGTTTTCCCAAAGACTGTATGATTGCAGCCATTCCCCAACTCTCTGTGAATGGGACTCATGGCCATTGATCAATGGTCTTTGATCAGCGGGTTTTGATCAATGGTCGTGAGAATTTGCATAATTAAGATTAAGGAACTGCCCTCCCAGCCCATTGTTCCTTCAGTGGGCTGGTTTCAGTCATTGTGCAAATCTACTGTTTATAAGGTTGAAACCTGCAGTCAGCTGAGACTGAAGACGTCACCTGATGATGACGAAACGTTTCTCCCACAAAACGCTACGTCCAGATGAACAGAATCAACTTTTGGAGACAAAGACTGTATGACTGGAAGTAGGTGCAGCAGCGTGGGACGTCAAAAAGAAGACACGTCACGTAGTGTCCATGTGTAAATATGGGAACAGTTTAAAAAAGTATGACTCAGGCTCTGATTGTGGATCACAACAGCTGGTGTTTAGGGATGAGGTCATCTAAGTGGAAACCTCTGTGGGTGCTGTGTGAAGGGTTTGCATTAGTTTGTACACATCAGGGACCCTCAACACGAACTTTTAGCAGAGCTGCACATTAAAAAACCCAACATATTATATAATTTTTTAGTAACTTCTCTCCCTGTGTTTGCTTTCAGGAAACAGGAGTACACATGACGTCATGAGCAGACAGAAGAGCCTCTGTGTGCACGTGCACTCACCCATCTGCAACTCGCTGATGGTTTCCACCAGTGACCAGTCCGCACTGTAGCCACAGTGAGATTTCTCCAGCAAACTGTCCAGAACCTAAAGACAGGGACCAACTGTGAGATTAGCGCTGTGCTCATACTCTACTGCTTTTTAAACTAACTGCATGACTACACCAGCAGGAGCCGTACCTGTCTGACCGTTTGCCGTTCGTCCACCATCATGGTCTTTGAGCTCTCGTCTGACAGATGAACACGAATCACCAGCTGTGAGCAGGACCAGGAGGAGAGAGCAGAGTACGTAACACGGCTAAATGTGAGCTGCTAACATCTCGTAAGCTAACCTTAGTCAGGCTAATGTTGCTAGCAACTAACGTTTTCTTTTTAGGCTAGCGCACTGGCTAATGTTAGCTTTTTATGGGTTGAGGAATGGCTAACACAATGTTTTATATAAGCTAATAGTATCGTTGTTTTCAGCTTCTTGTTTTCACAATTTATTGTTTGTTTTTAATTAAATCTCGGACACTGAAACCAGCGCTGAGCTACACTCGTTTTATTGAAGCCTTTCTTGAAATGACTCCAGAAAGTTACAAACGTGATTACTTTATATTTACAGTACTCGTTCATTTATTGGTTAGCATTAGTATAGGCTTGTTCCTTTTTTTTGAAAATGATAAAATATGTTGCTATATGAATATTTCTCCCATCTCCTAGCACGGTGTATGTCATTCTGTATGCTGCGAAACAGTGCAAACTTTCTAGACTCTTCAGGTTTACCATCATCTACGCCAGGGGTGGGCAACTCCAGGCCTCGAGGGCCGGTGTCCTGCAGGTTTTAGATCTCACCCTGGGTCAACACACCTGAATCACATGATTAGTTCGTTACCAGGGGCCCGTTCTTCGTACCGCGCTAAGTGAGTTAGCTGGATGAGATTGTTGACGATTTCGCGTGATCTTGGATCGTTCGGTTCCCCGAAGCTCATCCGGGACTTGCTGTCATAGCAACAGAGCCGTAAGCGTAAACCTGCTGGGGAGCAGGCTTACTTTATGTAAACAGGATTAGATCGCGGCCACGCAGGTATGTCCGCTTCATTTATACGAAAGCAACAGCGATATTCCACCACTGTTTCACCATAAATAAATATTATCAATGTAACTAAAGATAATGCAGCACTTGATCCTTTTATTGATGTCACACAGATACATACAGGTCATTCCCTAAAAAAGGGAAATGTACTATTAACATTCTATTACATGTATGTGATTATTACAGATGTAATTCATATTTCACAGTAGTAATTGCAAATTACTTCATGTAATCAAGATGAGAGACCACGGCTATAAAAGCGAAGGTGGATTTGGGAAGCCTGTCGCAGCCATGTCCTGTCCGTATACGCGAGCAGCCCATTGCGGAAGGTGCAAGATTGATAAGGAGAGTCCTCAGAATTCAGCGTATATTGCGGGACAGACAGGATCCTTTAGCTCAGCGCGACAGTGTGCTCATAGAGAGATATCGATATTCCCGTGAGGGTATTATTCACTTAACCAACTTGTTGACGAGGGGGTGCAGGACCACCACCTGTCTTTTTTTGCTCTGCCCTTTTCTTGGTTGCTGTTATAAACAAACAAACAGAGTATTCCAGGGTCTCTTTCCAAGAGACGAAAAGCAATATAAGTGATAAATATTACCATTCTGTAGAATATTCTTATATTTCACTTTTACTTGTTCCCATGTTCTAGTGGGTCCTGTTGTGGCTCTAATGTGAAAGAGGATATAATGTAACATAATATAATATAATGTAATATAATATTGGATAATATAATATAATATAATAAATTTACCCTACCGCCTACTGGTGTTGGCCAGAGGGGCCGATGGCGTGATATGGCAGCCTGGCTTCTGTCAGTCTGCCCCAGGGCAGCTGTGGCTACAACCGTAGCTGCCTCCACCAGTGTGTGAATGTGAGAGTGAATGAATAGTGGCATTGTAAAGCACTTTGGGTGCCTTGAAAAGCGCTATATAAATCCACTCCATTATTATTGTTATTATTAGATCACTTACGAGTTTAATTTGTCAGCAACTTCCTGCCAGCCCTCTCTCCTTGCTTTTGCAGCCTTTGCAGTGTTCCCTTGGGTTCTGATTAAACTCTGAAACTCCTGACATCCCTCACTCAAGAGTTCTTGCTCTGCTGCCGAAAAATACCGAGCGCACTCCTTCGACATTTTCGCCGACCAATCAGAGGGTTGCCAATCACTGTTTCTGCTATCGATGCGTAGCCCCTTTTACGACACCCAGTGATCTCACATTACTTCATCCAGCTGTACTAATCGTCAACAGCAGGTGTGTTCGGGGAACCGGATTAGCGAGCTCACGGTTAGCGCGATGGTTTGGTCTTGGATGTGTCATTTGATCTTGGATGTAGTGAGCGACGTACGAAGAACGGGCCCCAGGCCTCTGGAGAACTTCAGGACATGTCGAGGAGCTAATTTAGCCATTTAAATCAGCTGTATTGGTTAAAGGACACATCTAAAACCTGCAGGGACACCGGCCCTCGAGGCCTGGAGTTGCCCACCCCTGATCTACGCAGTGATGTCAGAGAACCGAAATCAGTGCATCATGAACTGAATTCAAATGTTAGAAAACATCTGAATACACTGTTTTCAGTAAGAAAGCTTGCACGTAGATTCTGACATTCATATTGGCAGAAGCTGGGGTGAGCACAGCTCCTGCAGGCTTTGGTAAAGTCCAGACAGGCTGCTGTCAGGTTGAATTACGGCCTGTTGTGATTGGTTCTCTTTGTGTTAATCACCACCAATCACCAGTGATAGCAGTGCGTTTGAGTCAAAGTAAAGATTTCACTGTAATTCTGACAGTTTCCAAAGCAGAAACGTGATCTGGTCTCTGTGGTGGGTCCGCGCCGCCACATACATGATTACATTTTTAACAACCTCATCTCAAAAGCCACCTTATATCACACTTTCGTATAGAGCCAGTTCTATGCAGCCAGTAAGTGTTCATTCTTGTATTATTAAAAAACGTGAGCGATGGGTTGAGTGTGATTTTATGGGCTTTGTGCACACAGCTGTTCATACATCTGCCTCTTTCTCTAATGGGGCTTTTGCAGACATGGTGCTGAAAGATCACTTTTCTGGAGCTTTGTGCAGGATCAACATACAGATGATTCAACACACACACACACACACACACACAGGTAGCTGGGTGTGTGTGTGTGTGTGTGTGTGTGTGTGTGTGTGTGGTAAATCCAGGTTGGTAATCCCTCCTCTCTCTCTCTGGGATTGGAACTTAACTTGCAGCGGTCATTATGTAGAGTGCTCAGTGTGTGTCTGCGTGTGTGTTTGATGTGCATGTTGACCCCAGCTGTTACTGACCAGAGCTTTCAGTGTGGAGTAACACTGACTTGACCCAGAAAATGAAGTGCGGCGAGCACGTGCCATAGACGCAGCTACCAGACAACAAATGCGTGGCTCACCTTCTTCACCTGGGCCTCCTTGATCTTCTCGAGGGCCAGTCGGATGTTCTCTGCCTTCAGTTTGGCAGCCTGCTCCTCCTACAGACACACACACACCGGTCAGTCAATGCAAACGCCAGCAGTCACTCAGCATCGAGCCCGTCACCTACCTGACTCCTCCAACATGAGTTCATCGTTTGTTTCCCTCAAACAGCCAACACTTCTGTGTCTGCTTGATGTCAAATAATATTTGCGAGGTTTAAATAAAGAGAAGTCCAACTCCAGGAAATGCCGGCGTTTAATGTTTGGGTAGGATCGATGCATTCCCAGCTGGCTGTGTGCCAGCTTCCCGTCTCACCAGGCTTCGGATGCGCTGATGTAGAAAGGCCGAACAGGTTAGCGCCACCGCAGAGAGCTGCTGTTCAGGAGCCCAAACTACGAGGAACCACGGGAAGAGTTTGGCTGGCAGGCGTGCCTCTCCTCCTGCGTCTCTTCATTTTAATCATCGTCATCAGCGCGTTATTGGACAGCACAGGAAAATGAGACTGGATTAATGCACGGCTGTTGGATTATCCAAACTGAGCGCACGCCGCTACTTCAGCCTGGACAGACGCCGCTTTATCACGTCAAAACAAGGAAGAGGAAGGAGTGGAGGAGGAAGACGGTGGATCGGAGCAGCTTCAGGCACAAGACCTGGAATCAAACAGACTGACCGCGTACGCTCATGCTGATGCAACCATCAGCTGATCTGCAGACTAACAGCCTCCTGTATCAACGAGCTATCAGACTTACTGAGTCAATCCCAGAGTGAAAGATGCTACCCTGTCCTGTCACATCCTCCCCGGCCAAGCGAAACAGAGGGAATGAGAGGAGGAGACGGAGGGAGAGATGCACCCAGCTGGGGGGAGGGGCATTGCTGCTGTGCAAGCTTACATGGAAGAGCACTGATCTCTTTATCTCAGGCTCTCATGCCCCCTCCTCACAGACTCGCACTCCTGCTGTCATCTCCTCCTTCACTTTTCTCCTGCTGCTGTCCTCACCTCACCTCTCTACCGCTCACATTCTCTTTGAGTTGGATCCAGTTTTAAGGGGTCTGAGTATGGAGGCGCTCTGCTGTCAGTCAGGCTGCATGAAAACAGGAGCCATGTGGTGAGGAGGAGGAGATTAGCAGCCACTTTCCCTCATTCCCCTCCCCCACCCCCAAAACACACCGAAGGATGTGCACACACATGCGCGCGCACACGCACACAATTCTCCAAGCAGCACTGAAGCGAACAGCCTAAGCTCATAAAGAGCTTCATAATCCAGTGCCCATACTTGACTGGCCTTAATTATTCCACTTGGTTCCACAGTTAACTGTCGTGACAAACATATATGGAAGCAGACAATCATTCAGAGGTACAGCACTGTGCAAAAGTTTTGAGCCACCCCTCATTTCTTTATCTTTTGCCAAGAAACAAATGAAACCAAATGTGCACAGACTGAACCGATACGGCCTGACAGCCGTTCCACTGAGGCCATGTCTTCACTGCTGGTGGATCAGTTTTAGGGCTCCTGTCAAACCTTTGGCAGGACGTGACTAAAGCCAGTGAAACAAATGGTGGGTTTCTGTGATGGGCTGTTAGTAACAAAGTGTCTCTGGACATATTTAAAACTGGTTCTTTCATCCTTTCAGTTGGGGCCGTTTTGATGCTTGATTAACTCAGAGAGGGTCAAGTGGCTCTAACGGTCTGATGCATGGCTTGACTGAAAGTCAGACAAACCACAGCTAATGCCCAAAGAAAGCCCAGAGAGCTAAAAAAGCTTGAACACGCCGACCTCTGACATCACTGTGTTTTCCATCTTGCAGCATAATCATCGTCTCTCTGTCTCACACATATTCAGCTGGCCTACATTATGAAGCAGCTAAAATGAGCTTGTGCTCAGGGAGAGAGCTTCTGCCTTTGAAGTTTTCTAGGATGAGTCCCCTCAGTGCTGCAGCTCGAAACACAGCGCACAGATGAACTGCACAACTGGGCCAGCAGTGTGTGGACTTATTGCTGAGGCAGTGTAACACTGACACAAAAACAGTATGCAGACCTGCTGCATCCACACACACACACACACACACACACACACACACACACACACACACACACACACACACACACACACAGTCTAGTGCAATCACTGCTGCAGGAATTAGACTGGCCCAGAAGCTCATAATCTGCCTGGATGGTCGGGGCCGTTATGCGTCCTCTAATCTGGGACACAGATGAAAAGAAAACACGGACTGTTTCCATCTTCCCAGAGACAGCTCGAGCATGTTGTGTGAATCAGAGTCAGGAATAGTGCAGCGAGGCAGCAGCGAGGCAGCAGCGAGATGGTCTGACCCACAGCGGTGTGAGAACACTGGTAAAACATTTGTTCCAGTATATTCACTGAATTCTTAGACACAAGAGCCAGGAACAGTACAAATACTATGCAATGAGATACTGCATCATTAGAAAGTTCTTCAAGTATAATTTGATCATTCAGCACTATGTAAACGTCCAGCTTTAAACGCTGTTTGATGCGGTCGATTTCTAGGATGATATTCCTTTTTCCTCAAATTGGAGTTTTTGCGGGCAGCTGGCTGCGTTGTGTGCACGTGTCTACGTTTGATGCTCCTAGGAAGGGAATCACCCCTCTGTCCTCCAAAGGAGATTACCCCTGCAAATTTGGCACGTTCCTGTAACATCCAATCAAAGTGCCACAGTTGCTTTTTCTTCCAATGAAATCCTGTCATTGCCGATCCAATCAGGATAAAGCCTCCTTACTTGCTTGGTATTTAAGCTGGCCTTCCTAATACACACAAATACAACCTGCAGCTTAAGAACCACAGATTCTCCGACAGCTACGATTGCCACGCTCCCGTCCACGGACGTCCACGTTCAGTGTTAATACAACTCCCACTGCAGTTAGTGCAAGTTCAAAATAAACAGTAAAACACATAAGACGTGAAAATGTTGGTAAAAAATAACATAAGAAGAAAAACGAGTTTAAAAAAGAATAAAAAAATTATTGAAAATAAACCGGGAACGCCTGATCTCCACCAGCAGCCGGGATGCTGATCCCAGTAACTATTCTATATAGCGGGTAGCTGGTCCCATTATCAATACCAGCACCAGTCTCTGTTACTGCTGCTGGCTGCAAACGCTCGTTAGCACAGAGACAGCCTGTGGACCGTGGTTTCTGCTAACAGCAGCTAACCTAAACTGTCCAGGAGAGCGCTCACACATTCAGCCCGAGCTATGCCACAAGATGAAATATTGAAATATTATCACACACATTTAGTCTTTTTTACTGGAATGCAGCGTCCAACACCGGCTGAGCTGGTTGGAGCTTGTAAAAGCAGACACAGAAGAGTTGGCTGTCACACCTGCTTACCTGTGCTTGGTCTCATTATCAGAAGTAATCCTACATCCTCACAATCCCCAAGATTTTACAGTTACAGGCAAACAGGGCAAACAGAAAAGCACACAGGTGGGGTGTGCTCCAGCGACACGCTCACTGGTTTTAGTTTCACATCAGGCGAGGTTTCATAACTCAACATGCACACAGAAATAATGACATATTAGCAGGTACATACTGAGTTTATGACAACTTTGTCCTGTGTGGTCTTCACCTTCAAAGACTTGGTACACCAGTGAAACGCACATATGTCACACGTAGCACACGTCCAGTGAAGCAGCATTTGCCTTCACTCATACATGAAGCAAACCTTAATTCAAAAGTGTCTCTGCACTTGGCTGCAGGTACGACTGAAGGCAAACCAGCTTTTGCATCACTGTGACAAACACAAACCGAGCAGGTGCTGAGTGAGACGCACACACAGCAACATCAGAACAGCAACGGGCAGCATCCACAAAGCTGTGCAAAACAAGGCTCAAGCACAGAGTTAGAAAAGGAAGGCAAAGAGCGAGGTGAACAGAGTTAACAAGCACATCGCCAAAACTCTTGTTTTATCGTGCACATGCATGTTTATTTGACTTATGTAGAAGAAGGTGGAGGAGAGGATGGATGCTGACGCATGAGGGCAGAGGGGCAGTGTGCAGAAGTATGTGGGGTGTCACCTTGGTCAGTAGGTGAGAAGGTTTTCCCGCTATGTTTCTCAAAATCAGCGAGGTTTCCCTGTCCAAATACGAGTGCTTGAAAAAGAAAGAGAGAGTGCCGGTGAATCGATCTGCTGCTGATTGGTTGAACGTGGTAGTTTAGCAGAAAGCTCAATGGTCAGGCAGAGATCAGAGAGGGAAACCTGTGAAGGAGAACTGCACACACAGCAAACACATTAAAGCAATGATCAGCTCTTAATGGAAGGATATTACATCCCAGTGACCCATGTGAGGTTAGCCCTGACTACAACCTGTTTATATGCAGTTTTCCCCGATTCGCCTATAAGTTCAAAAAGCTTCAAAGGTTACGCCTTTAACTTTCTTCATCTTAAAGTGTTTTTGTAGCATGTAGCACAAATACAAGGTTACTGCAGATATCAAGAGATTAAGACACATATCATGTGACAGTCATATGCAAAAACTTGTTTTCATAAAAACAACCCACACTGCCCACGGACACCTGCACTCACAAGTTCAGTTCAGTTTACTTATACAGGGAGTGCAGAATTATTAGGCAAATGAGTATTTTGTCCACATCATCCTCTTCATGCATGTTGTCTTACTCCAAGCTGTATAGGCTCGAAAGCCTACTACCAATTAAGCATATTAGGTGATGTGCATCTCTGTAATGAGAAGGGGTGTGGTCTAATGACATCAACACCCTATATCAGGTGTGCATAATTATTAGGCAACGTCCTTTCCTTTGGCAAAATGGGTCAAAAGAAGGACTTGACAGGCTCAGAAAAGTCAAAAATAGTGAGATATCTTGCAGAGGGATGCAGCAGTCTCAAAATTGCAAAGCTTCTGAAGCGTGATCATCGAACAATCAAGCGTTTCATTCAAAATAGTCAACAGGGTCGCAAGAAGCGTGTGGAAAAACCAAGGCGCCAAATAACTGCCCATGAACTGAGAAAAGTCAAGCGTGCAGCTGCCAAGATGCCACTTGCCACCAGTTTGGCCATATTTCAGAGCTGCAACATCACTGGAGTGCCCAAAAGCACAAGGTGTGCAATACTCAGAGACATGGCCAAGGTAAGAAAGGCTGAAAGACGACCACCACTGAACAAGACACACAAGCTGAAACGTCAAGACTGGGCCAAGAAATATCTCAAGACTGGTTTTTCTAAGGCTTTATGGACTGATGAAATGAGAGTGAGTCTTGATGGGCCCGTGGCTGGATTGGTAAAGGCAGAGAGCTCCAGTCCCACTCAGACGCCAGCAAGGTGGAGGTGGAGTACTGGTTTGGGCTGGTATCATCAAAGATGAGCTTGTGGGGCCTTTTCGGGTTGAGGATGGAGTCAAGCTCAACTCCCAGTCCTACTGCCAGTTTCTGGAAGACACCTTCTTCAAGCAGTGGTACAGGAAGAAGTCTGCATCCTTCAAGAAAAACATGATTTTCATGCAGGACAATGCTCCATCACACGCGTCCAAGTACTCCACAGCGTGGCTGCAAGAAAGGGTATAAAAGAAGAAAAACTAATGACATGGCCTCCTTGTTCACCTGATCTGAACCCCATTGAGAACCTGTGGTCCATCATCAAATGTGAGATTTACAAGGAGGGAAAACAGTACACCTCTCTGAACAGTGTCTGGGAGGCTGTGGTTGCTGCTGCACGCAATGTTGATGGTGAACAGGTCAAAACACTGACAGAATCCATGGATGGCAGGCTTTTGAGTGTCCTTGCAAAGAAAGGTGGCTATATTGGTCGCTGATTTGTTTTTGTTTTGTTTTTGAATGTCAGAAATGTATATTTGTGAATGTGGAGATGTTATATTGGTGTCACTGGTAAAAATAAATAATTGAAATGGGTATATATTTGTTTTTTGTTAAGTTGCCTAATAATTATGCACAGTAATAGTCACCTGCACACACAGATATCCCCCTAAAATAGCTCAAACTACAAACAAACTAAAAACTACTTCCAGAAACATTCAGCTTTGATATTAACGAGTTTTTTGGGTTCATTGAGAACATGGTTGTTGTTCAATAATAAAATTGTTCCTCAAAAATACAACTTGCCTAATAATTCTGCACTCCCTGTACAGCTCAGCAGCAGCAGTATGTAGAAACTGTCTGCAGAGACCAGACTGAGCCGACTCTACTAACAAATCATGTCATCATGTGGGACGGACCCTGGGTGAAGTTTGAGGGCTTTTAAAATAAACTACAAAACAGTCACATGACCACAAAGCTCAGGAAACTACAAGTGCAAAGACACCAGTTAATTCAGGACTTTGGGCTGATTTTTGTGGCTCTCTGTAAAAGGTCTGTGTCGTCATTTCTGGATTTGAAAGCATGACATCAAACCTGCATTCTCTCAGAGTCAGCAGGAGGCAACACAAGCAGCAGTCCCACAGACGTCCAGTAATGGGCTCCAACACTAGCTAATACAAACCAGTGTGCCTCTTATTGAACATGGAGCATGTAGCAGGGTATTCTTACATGGACACGCTGTGGTGTCACAGCACCACGACGGTGATGGCAAAGAGCACTTAGTGTCAGGCAATCGGTGTCACAGTGGAGACTTTCAGGTTTTATGTGTCTCTGCAAATGTCAGCACATATTCTCTAAAGACCACAATAAAGACAGGAGCACAATGAGACTGTTGCTTTGGTTGCAGTTTTCCATCAAGGAGAGGAAAATGGTGCCAAACATGCTGAATGGATTCAAGGACAAACTGTTTAGTTTGCAGTTTGGGTAATAATGTGGGAAACGTGACATCAAGGCTAAATCATGTAAACAGAAACGAGTACAGTGAGTCGCAGCAGCTGTGCAGTAAAACAGTGTTTACGACTGAGTCACTAAATGTACAGTTTTACTCGAATTTAAAGGCAAAGCTAAGAAAGAAACTGCAGACACGTCTGTGGCGTGGTGAGACTTCCTGTCCATGAGCAGAGCCACTGCACCGAGTGTGAACTCTTTGACCAAACACACACCAGGAGGCACTTTCAACTATGACACAGGTTCTTTGACCTGCTATTTTGGGGTCATGTTAAAATGATGCGAACCCATCCTCTCTCTTCTCATCTTTATAATCTGATCACTGCACATTTGCTTCAATCTAGAAACTATTTTATAGAAAGCATTAGGTCTGTCGTGACAGCCGCAGATTAAAAATAATATTTAGGTCAGACACACATAACTGACCCGTCCACAGCGTGTGTGACAAAAAGAGCTGCTACCCAGAAACAACCAGATCAGGCGTGTCCTGTCACATGTAGACAGGCGAGGCTGGAAACATGACTGGGATGTTAAATATTCTGAATGGACAGCTCTCAGGAATTATGACACTGTTGGTGCCGTTAGAGCAGCTCAGTGTGTTTACAAGACGATAACAGACTAATAATAATCACAACTACTAACTCAGCGTAATCTAACCAGAGTGCGTGGTGAACCCAAAGGTGTCTGATTGTGTAGTCATACACACCAGTTACAACACTGTTAGCGTCTCAGTACAACTCCATGCGTTACACTATAGACTAGCAGGTAAACGCTGACAGTTGATTGTTTTATCTAAAGTAACGTGACGTCATGCACTTAGTTAAAATGATGCTTTTAATTTCACCACATATAAATCTTCTGCACTGAAACACGTTAGCATTTAAAGCTGCTGCTGTTAGCGTGATGAAACACAACGTGACTGTTTTCACGAGTTCCAGACAAAGACTGAAGGATTTCATCCAAGTATTGAAACATGCCTTATATTCATGCTTAAGTTCGATTCCTGCAGCTCGTGTGCTTCAATCACAGGGTCACTGTTTTCTATCAAAGCTGATGATGTGTCACTGCCCAGATACTGACTTAACTGTGTTTCTACGATCGGACTTTCAAACATTCAACATCAATATATTTCTGCTGTGTGGTGAAAGAAAACAGGCAGGCGTGTCCTGAACTGAACCACAGTCAGGCTCCCACTAACTCAGAGCTCATGTCTGACTAACCTTTGTGCGTCCACGCGAGAGCAGCCATAACTAGAAAGTTCAATTTACTGAGTCCAGCGACGGGGTTATTTCTGCTGCCCACGGTCAGAGTGAGAGCCTCAGGGATTAGACTGCACGAGTCCCACTTTCTAATGAGCTTGTGGGAGAAATGCTCCGGCAAACACAGTACAGCACTTCTCCTCTTCCTCCTCTGTGTGTCTTTCTTCCTCAGCCCTCTCAGTATTTGGATGTTTTGTGTTGCTAACATGTCTTACTCTCACATGCTGACGCACTCTTGCTTCTTCCATTATTCTAATATTGTTTCTTCTCTGCTCTCTCAGACAAACTGGAGCAGTAGCCCCGTTTCCTCACAGTAACAGGGTGTGTTTGGTTTTTGTTAAACAAGGTGACAGCACTAACAAGGTTGGAGGTTCAACTTCCTCAGCAAGGAAGAAGAAGAAGCTGTTATTTGTGGTGGCATGTGCGCGTCACTGAAGCTTTTCTGTTGGAGCAGTGTGGATTATAAAAGAGGCGAGGACGAAGCCTGAAGCAGCACAAAGCATAACCCGACACACACCAGTAACAAACAGCCGACAAGGTTGTGTTGTTGGAGAGGAGACAGTGTGACGTTGCATCGTTGGTCCCAAACACTTTGAGTCTCATGGAAAAAGACGGCTGGTTGGTCGTTGGGGGTTAAAGGCTCCTTTTCACTGAGAGCACCGTCTCTGTCGTCAAACTTTGGCAGGCAGCATGAACCACAGCCTCCTGTCCCATCTGAACCATCGGCAGCTGCCAATGATCATTTTCAGTGTGGGTTCACCCAGTGCTCACCCACACTGCTGTATAGTGTACACTTCCACACTGTGTGGCTGTCAGGGCTTCAGCTTTCTTTGTCTTTAAGGAGAACATGAATCAGACTGACAGCTACACAACAGTCTCTGATCCATTTATCGTCAGTCTGAGTTTACTGAACAGACACGAGGCTGCAGTAACAATAAGGAGGCCTTAAACTAGTAACCTCACCTGGAACTGTTGACCCAAGTCACACATGAAGTAAGGACAACTGCATTTATGCTGCCTCCTGCTGGGCTGCTAGAATCCATGTTTAAGGCTATTGGTGTTATTGTCATAATGTCCATCTTTTACATACAGTCTGTGGAAACGTCCATGCTGTTGGAAGTCTTCTGAAACTGCAGTGTACACGTTTTACACTCATCTCCAGCTGCAACACTAGAGTGATGTATGCATCCATTAATAATATCGTGCATATGATTCGTTATGAGCGTATTTTCACCCTCAAGCCACTAAAACTGCAGGAGCAAACTAAATGAACAGAACTTAGCTGTGTTTGGATTTCCTGAGCGCTCCGCATGTTCTTTAATTGTGTGTGTGTGTCGTGTAAATGCAGTTACTGTGTGATGTGCAGGTGTAATGCCAGGCAGTGAATATCTGTACTTTTAACCTCTAACCAACCAAAGGACCTCCTTGTTTGTGAGTTTACTGGTCATCACATTATCTACAGTAAGGTATCTTATGTTCGGCTACAGCAGCACAGGACCGTACAAACAGAGAGCCGTGTACCTCTGTGTTGGGATGACCTCGACCGGCTCCTTCTGCTGGGGGCGTCACTTGCTGGCTGTCTGGGTCAGCGCACAGGACGCTGTCCAGCGAGTCCATGGAAGAAGCCGAGTTAACGGAAACTCCGGATGCTGAGGTGATGGAGGAGCGTGACGAGTGGACAATCGAGCGTGCCTAAAGTGGCAAACCAGAAGACATAAGAAGGAGCAGAGAGGCCCTGTCATCGTCAGACCAGCTGGACACAAACGCTGGACAAGCCCGTAGAGATAATACGCTAATGAGCTTAAAACGCTGAGATGATGTGCTCAGACAGCAGTTTGCTGTTTAACTACTAACAAGCTGCTAGCTGCTCGTCTCAGAGTGTCTTTAAACACTAACCCTGAGCACAAGTCAGCACTTATGTTTACTCATGCTTTGCAGTGTGAGGTAGACCCAGTCCAGCCTGCAAGTAACCATGGCGAGCATTTCAAACAGACTGTGGTCACTGCAAACGAATCAACGTCTCTAAAGATCAGTCTACAAGTAAATGACTTGATGGGCTATTTAAATACTGAGAGTCACAGTGGTTTCTAATTCAAAACACTGAAAAGAAGAACGAAGGCCGTCCCGGGAATGTGTCTGCTATAAAAAAGGTTTAGGTACCCATGAAACGTGCGCTCATCAAACTACAGTCTCTGTGTAACAGAACTCTTGATGACAGACACTGTAAGCAGCACCGCTGTGTAACTGTTGCTTTGCTTTCATTAAACATACAAATATCTTTTATTTTATATGACACGGCTCCACGTAACCACAGCCAGGACACAGAAACCGAGTCTACGGGACTCGAGTTCCTCCTATAAAGCCTGCAGAACAGTGCAGAGCCATCGCGCTCACATCTGAGACCGATGACCAGTTCACTGAGCTGACTCCATCCTCCTGCTGCCGCTTTACTTCTGTCTTTCTCGTTTCTTTTGTTGCCTTTGTAACGCTGATGTTGTGATGAAGCACAAGCTCTGCTCTCACCTCGTGTTCGCTGACCGTGCCGACCGATCCCGTGCGTCGATGCTGCCTCTGAGAGGATCCGGGCCTTCGCATCGTGGCTGAGGATGCGAAGGAGGAGGCTGAGCTAAGAGAGTGGGAGGAGGTCTGACGAGCAGCTTCGTCCATACTGAGCGAAGCCTGAAGGAGACACAAACAGAAGAAATGAGAGGACAGACCGAGTACGTCTGCAGGAAGGGAGCACTTTGGTGGTGCTGTGGATGTGTCATCACTGACAGGTGATGCAGGTGGTGCTTGATGAATCCGCCCTTAAAGTTTTACCCACTAATATCAGGGCTGTGTCACATCTTATTGTATCCTCAGGGCATCCAGGTGTGTATCCAGGACTGTCTTATGTTCAGGCCTAACATCTGCACACGCAAAGAACTAACTAGGAAGCATTTGGAGACCGACCCCCCCCCCCCAGAAAAGCAGGAAAGGCCTTTATTTGCTGGTCAGTCACACGTCTGGCTTATCACGCTAAAGAGGAAACAGCGCTAACATCCTTAACTGGTCCAAGTGCTGGTTGGAACCTGAACCCTGAGCTGTGTTAAAGGCCACGGGAATGAAGGGAGTGGCAAAGATGACGTTCATGGCAGCACAGCGAACATGAAAGATGGATGTGGTCACTGTGACGCCACCTGTGGGTTCTGAAGCATCAACATGTCCACAGCCATGTTATTTTTTTGGAGCTCGAGGTGACCGAGGTGACAGTGGAGACAACCAAGCTGGCAGCTCGGGTACAAGCTGCATCAGCCTGCAGCTACAGCTGTCCATCACATCAGCCACGAGCATCCAAATGTTGGGAAGCTGACACAGTCCACAGAGACCAGCCTTACATCTGTCGCAGGCTGCACACGTCTTTATCTGTGCTGTGAAGTTTGTGTGTTAAACTGTTGCACTGTGATGTCTGTGATACGACTATGACAGGAACAAACAGAAGAACGTGACCACAGCTCAGAGAAACAGGGCTCAGCCTCCAGCTGCCCTCCCCTCACTCTCTCTGCATCAAGTTAGGGTTGAGTTGAGTCCCAACACTTCTTTGTAATAAAATCAAATGTGTACTTTTTACTGTTACCTTCTCCAGCTGGGCTGTGATGTCATCCAGACTGAAGTTAGAAGCCAGGGCTGGTCTCCCCTGCTGCCCAGCAGGAGCTCTGATGGTGCCGGCCGGTGACGCCCTGGTGCTGCTGCTGCTGCTGCTCGCCCCACTGCTGCCACCCCCACCGCTAACACTGTTACTACCACTGCCGGCAGCACCGCTGCTGCCCCCTGCTGGCTGCTGCCTGCTGCTGCGCCCAGCTGGGGGCTTCTGGCGAACCTGGAGAGACGAGAAAAAAGAAAGCGTTAGCGTAAGAGGCGCAGTCGGTAAACGTACAGCCAGCGACAAGAGGGACGATTGTGCGTACCTTGGTATCGGTTATGCCCAGACGGGCCATGCTACCAGAGCTGTTTGGTTTGGCGTTGACGGTGCTGAGTTCCTGTTCGATGGAGCAGAGGTCGGCCATGAGAGCATCAAGATCCACATTCTCCCTCTGATTCAAGGCCTCTGCAGAGACAGAAGGATGTGAGGCAGGAACAAAGAGGAGGAAGCAGGCATGGCTGAACAAGAACAGACAAAGGTCAGCGACCTGTACGCAGAAGGTCGTTCATTATAGACTAGAATGACAACACGCTTTATGGTAACTGAAAATGTACCGACAGAGTTTATCTTTCACCAAACATCAGGGCAAATACATACGACAGAGAAAAGCACTTTTTTATTATGCTTTTAAAATGCAGATGAGCGAGCTGCTGAAACGTTTTACAGACGCACACTTGCTGATGATGTGTGTACGTCTGATTAGGACTTGGTTGTTATTTAATTGCTAAGGAAACAGTAAGGTGTGGGCTGCATTGTCCTGTGGGGGAAAAAGGAAAACAGGGAGAATAAAAATAAAATGTCTGACCGTTGATGTTATACATGGAGAATCTGTAGGAGAAGTTGGCTATGTTGGTCTCCTGTCTGAGCGGAGGCTTCTCCTGAGGTGGCCGTTCTGAGCGACCGTCATCCAGGCTCTGGATTGGCAGGCGAAGCAGAAAGGAGAGTGTTTACATGCAGCTGCATTTCTAACACAGATAAGCACGGACTGTTCATGCTCTGTGTACCTGTGTCAGCTTGTCCAGCTCTCCCAGCCAGGCACCAAACATCTTATCCAGGTCCTGGTCCTCCTTGTCACTGTCCTCCTCCTCCTCCTCCTCTCTGACCTCCACCTCCTCATCTGACAACTGATCCATCTGAGGATAAGAAGAGTCATGCTCATTAATGCTGCACCTGTGATCTCTGTGCTCCATCTGGTGGTCAATAGTGTGTACTACACCCTTCTTAAACCCTGTCTGAAGCTTGTTGTGTGAAAGCTGCAAATTCAGTGCAAGTGGTTAACGTGTAATAAATCGACGGGCAGCAGGAATCCGGCTTCAAAGAGTCCAGCTGGATTCAGTAGACAGAATGGACTCTGACGTCCCTGAGACGTTCATCGTTTCCTTTGGGATTTTCCAACAATTCAAATGCACATTAGAAGCTGCTCAGAATATATTTGTAGTCTGATAATCTCTCAGATTGGAATTATTAAAATGTCTCAGGAAATAATCCCTGCCCCAGCACGCCTTTAATAAGCCCAAATGATGGTTAGTGACCCTCTTACAGATAACCAGTAAATGGACTAAAGTTTAAATGATGAGGCTATAAGACGAGTGTGAGCCAGTAAGAACTGCAGTCAGCTGTTACACTGTTTGGTCCTTTGACCTTCAGTCTCTGTTGTGCCCATCTTGATATGTTTGACATTGTGGTCAAAAACAACATTTTCTATAAATTACTTAAAGAGAACTGTTTAATTTCTCGACCCCTTTGAGTCTTATTCACAGGAAGAGTTGGAGCGGTTTGTTTCCACAGAACTAAAGAGTCCGAAGCCAGAAATGAAAATACCGGGGAGAGGTTAAGAGAGATTAACTGTCTGTGTCCCCAGACAGAGAGCGAGGGAGCGTTGCTTTGATTAACGTCTCTCAGAGTTATTTAAATATACTGAGAAACAGATCAGAGACACGCAGCAGCTGTTAAATACTTTGCTGACAACCAGCAGCAAACACATCTTATTGTAATGAAACCAATGCTCCAACGGTTTATCAAAGTAAAACCATGACCTGCAACCAAACATCGATTTAGTCATCAGGCTAATTCCAACTACAAGCTCATTTCTTTGGTAAATAAAAATACTGCTGACAACAGTTTAGCTGAATGAGTCGCTTAACTTTGAAGAGTATTCTAAGAAATAATTGCTTTTATTCGCCAGAGTTACACAAGTATCACATGAGCATTTATGTCAGAAGCTAATAGTCAGAAGATAGCTAGCATAAAAACACAGTACCAATATTAGAAAGGTATCATGACACATTAAAATAATCATACCTTGTTTTATTTGCACTGACACTCACGACACCCATATTAACACAGCATATACAGAATATGGGAAAGCCCTCAGACCATGAATACAACTAACCTAGCATCTCATGGTGGACCCGCTAACGTCAAAGACTGTCTGGCTACATGATGTGATATCAACCCAATGCAGGAAAAACTGGAAAGTTGTGTAAAATGAAAAGAGACATAGAAAGAAATGATTTGCAGCTCTCAAAAACCCACATTTATTTCATAAAACAACAGCGGAAATGTTCAAACTGACATGTTTTATTATTTCATTGAAAATATGATGATTTTGAAGTCGGCTCAAAAAAAGTTTGGAATGAAGCATAAGGACGGAAAGTAAGTGGTGCTGAAATGAGCTGCAGGAACATTTGTCTCGATCGTGGCTCAAGAGTTGGGAGTTTGTCTTGTAATCGGAAGGTTGCCGGTTCGAGCCCCGGCTCAGACAGTCTCGGTCGTTGTGTCCTTGGGCGAGACACTTCACCCGTTGCCTACTGGTGGTGGTCAGAGGGCCCGGTGGCGCCAGTGTCCGGCAGCCTCGCCTCTGTCAGTGCGCCCCAGGGTGGCTGTGGCTACAATGTAGCTGCCATCACCAGTGTGTGACTGTGTGTGTGAATGGGTGGATGACTGAATGTGTAAAGCGCTTTGGGGTCCTTAGGGACTAGTAAGACGCTATACAGGCCATTTACCATTTTGTATGTAACTGTAACTGGTCACACGTCAGCAGCACGACTGGGTTTCATCGACTACATAATATGCTCAGTGCGGCGAATCTGAAAAAATCTTTGTGTGGAAGACACGAGGCCTAAACTCCATATTGGATGTGGATGATCTTTGGTCCTTCTGGCAGCACTGCATTAAAACATGATTCAATCATAGAATCATTGCATGGGCTCAGACTTCCAGACATCTGTGAACACAGGTCATCGTGCCATCCATGAGTGGAGGTCAAATGTCTGTCATACAAAGAAGAGCCTGATCCAGAAATCCTTTTATCAGGGCCAATGCTCGTTTAAGGTGGACCAGAGAAAAGCAGAAAACTGCTCTGAGGTCAGACAAATCAAAATTTAAAATTCTTTTCAGAAAAAAAAAACACGAATGCTGTGTCCTCCGGACTAAAGAGGAGCGGGACCGTCGGGATTGTCATCAGCCTGAGGTCTGATAGTACGGGGGGTGCATCAGTAGATTTTAGAGCAACACATGCTCAGACAACATTTTATTCAGGGAAGCTCATGAATATTTCAGCAAGAGAAACTTCAAACTGCATCTACAAGCTGCTTTGAAACCCACTGCCACCCTAACTGCTGTTCAGCTGTTCTCCCCACCTCTGGCATGTATGCATGCAGAAGGAGTCACTCTCTCCCTACATCACACTTCTAAGACCAGCTCATAGCAGGGCAGAAGGCCACAGAGAAGATCAACACACGCAAACATAAAGCGCCTTGAGACGACTGTTGTAAATTGAACATCAATGCAAAGGAAAACAGTCTTATTTTGACTGTAGGGATCTCGACTCTGCCGTTTCTAACGTCACACTGAAGGTAAATGAAATCATCATAGTTGATATTACACACTGTTCTTTTCTTTTCCAGTACATGTGAAAAAACTGTCTTTTGGTAAAGATTAGCTGTGAAGTGAAGCTGCACATACAGCTCATCGAGTTGTACTCAACAGTGACAGTGTTGCAGGCCTCCTATAAGCAGCTCCTCCAGCTCTCCACCCAGACAACCCCACAGTGCTGCCCAGGGCACAGTATGCTATTCCTGGAGCGCTGCTTACTCGTCACCACTCTGCCCCCTTTATGGAGATACATAGCCAACCAACACACACACACACACACACACACACACACACACACACACACACACACACACACACACACACACACACGGGTATGAGGAGCGCTGCTACAATTAGATCCCTGTGGTTAGCAAGGTCTGTCATTTAGACAAGTGTGTGTGTGTGTGTGTGTGTGTGTGTGTGGTTTGGGGCTGCTGAGGGACCAGAGGAGCGCTGTGAAAGCTCTCACAGCTGGACTCTTCTGCAACAATCTGCTGTTTCCATGCAGCCAAAGGTTGGACAGTCTCCTCTCATCAGGTCTGACTCAGCTTGGGTTCAGCTTATCTGATGCTCTGACATCTGGTCACTGCACCACATATTTTAAATGGAGGAAGAAGACGTAAGACCACACTGTCACACAACGCTGTTGCCGTACATTGAAACTGCGTCAGGATAGTTTTAAGGATGAATCATCAGGTATTTCTGCACAAAGAGTTCATTCGTCTAAAAATAAGCCTGGAATCAATATCAAAAGTCTTAAATGTGCTGTTACAATTATTTTTCTCTGACACTCAAAAACTGATTCAGGGTCCACTGGTGAGTCAACGGCGTCACACCAATTAGAATATTAGTTACAAAGATACCAGGCAGACTGTCACCGTGCTTCATGTTCATCTTTACAATGCTAGTAGAGAACAGTTGCATGTACAAAGCACTTATTTGACCACCATGTGTGTCGGCCTCTTTCCGGAGAGTCTCCAAACTCATTCTGGGATCAGCGGACACGAGCACGTCCCTGCTGGATGTTAGCTTAGCTTCACACCAGGAGCAGCAGGCTGAGGAGCTGTGTCAGGCTACTGGTCGCCCACTATGGCTCGTTCTGGCAGCACCGTTTGTGTCAGCCGGTGATCAGCTGATCACGGGGCCGGGTTTAAAAGAGAGACGCCACCCACCTGTTCGCCGCTCAGACATTGTTCTCTTCATGTCAGGAGCTCCGAAATTTTGCCGATGTCAGTCTCCGCCTGATTCAGCAACCGTGAGTGTTTTTCCCTTCGATCCTTTTTCTCATCCCGGCTCCACTCGCTCTCCGTCTGTAACGCCAGTTCTGAAGCCACGCTTCGTGCACTGATCGTTACTAGAATAACTGCGTGTCTGTTCCAACCCTAGCCAGCCCGCCACACGGGCACGCCGAACTACTGTGTGTAATTCGCCCGATCGTGACAGTTTGTAAAAAGCAAAAGGAAACCACTGAGTAAATACATATATGAATAAAGATAATAATAAAGAAATGGTGACCAGAGGGTCCGTGTGAAGCCTGATTCAGAGTCCATTGGCGAGTCAACGGCGTCGTTGCCATTCCTGCTCATGCTGGTGCTTTTGTCTTCATTACTCTGTGGCTCTTTTCCTGTGTCGGCTGATAGAAACAATAAAAACCTGATATTTTTCCCCTCGAGTATTTCGGTGGCAAACATATTTGTCCCTCAAGTTTCTCACTCCAGAAATGTGCTGACATTTCTCGATCCTATGACTCTTTATCCTGAGACAGTGATCATTATTCTCTCACAGATCAGTCTGAACTGAGATGGAAACACCTGACGTGTGACATGATGTCAGGTAAGGCCGTGGGGTCTCAGAGGGGCTTGCAGGCGTAGCCTGGGCTTATCTCACTTGTTTTCAGTTCGTTTTGTACATTTTAGTCATCGTTGCTTCGGTTCTTGCTTCTGACCAGTTGTTAGCCAGTGAGTCAGCAGATTCAAAGTGACATCACAAAATCTGGCTTTAAAAACGCCAAAATCAAAACACCAGTGTCCTGCTGTGCACCAGTACAGTAGGAGACTGGGACTGATTTAAAACAGCAAACGGCTGGTGCCTTTACTTTTTTAAATATCTGTCATCACATCATGAAGGAGGTATGACTGCACTGCACGGCTACATGTAAGTGTCGTGTAAAAAGATGAGAGAGCACGATGTCAGCGTCCAGCTTGGCTGTACTCTCTCCACCCTCCAGCATCGGCATGCTGTCAAGTGCACCTTCAGGTGGAGCCTTAAAAACAGCTCTGAGTCAAACAGCTGAGACAGCAACTCATTGTGATGGGCTGTAAGTGTGTGTGTGTCTGTGAGTGTGTCCAAAGTAAACAGTAATTACTGTGCTGCTGTAGCCACACTCCTCCTGTGTCACAATGAAACCATGCAATCATCCCCCATCCTCCCTTCTTCATGTCTCTCCCTCGTTTATTGTCCCCCTCCTCCCTCGCTCCCCCATCCTCTCCCACTTGTCTGTTACAATTTAGAGGGAGTGAGACAGTGTTTCTCGATATCCTGTAGAGACGACAGCGCCCTCACATGAGCAGGACGTCACTACAGTGTGAACGTTGCGCTGTTACACGATGCATGCACAGCTCAGCATGCAGGCAGGTGTCTAAGCACACTGGTGCTGAGAACGCTGCTCACCCTGAGTTGTCTCTAACGAGGAACTGTGCCCGTTCTTATTATAACTGTACTTACTCACAGAGAGTTGCTATTTCAAAGCTAATGCTAGCTAGAGTCCACTAGTCTGTATCGACCTTCTGGCTCTCAGCACAACGCAGACCAACAAAGTGTCTTCATGAAGACAGAAAGCAAAAAGCTGCATCGGATCATTCAGCATATTAGCGAGCTGAGGTCAGCCATGTTGGCTTTGCGTTCAGCGCTGAATCCTACTGCACGTCTTTGGCCGCAATAAAACTGACATTTTTTAATTTTTTGGACATTTAGACAAAAGATGCTGTGAGATGAGACGGACAGCACAACGACCTCTGAGAGCTTTTATCTTGTTTCCAGCAAACTCCAACGACGCCACGCCCTGTAACCAGCTGGCAAACACTACAAATCATTACAGACGGGAGGGGCCTAAACCTCTCGCCCACAGCGTTAAATAACAGACGAGAGCAGAAAGATGACTTCCTAACGCTAACATAGACAGCCCCTCCCAGACCTGAAACTGTAGAGCCAGTGTTCAGGCTTGTATGTCTGAGGATACAAAGGCCCATCTCCCTCTAGGACGCACCAGGGCGGCCTCAGACAGCGAATGTCAGGCTCCTTCTGGACGTCTGCTTGCCCTCCAGTTTTCTGTGATTGAATTGCACTATGCAGCAACAATGCAGAGTCTGAGTGCTCTTAACAAACTCATAAGCACACTAGGACTAAAGAGACGAAAGGAAAGGAGAAGGAGGGAAAAAGGTGAGGACACCAGAAGGATACAGGAGAGGCAGAGAGAAAGGGAACAAGTGGAGAACGACACAAAGTGAGAAGAGATAAGTGGAAATGAGGCAAGGAGGAAGGAGACAAGGAAATGAGTGAAGAGGAGGTGAGTAAACAGGGGAATGACAAAAGGAAACTGAAAGTGAAAAAAGGAGAAAAAGAAATGAAATGAAGAGAGCGATGAGAGGAGACGAGTTCAAAAGGAGGGAAGAGGAGACAGAGGGTTCCAGTCCTTCATGACTTCACCAACAGCTGCTGTCTTAGTGCCCTTGAGCAAAATGCTGCATCTGTACTGGCCAGTTCCAACTGTGGCAGCGCAACAACTGGTCTGCTGCCATAACAGAGCAACAACAGAAAAGCCTTTACAGACCCCTCCAGCTCCAGTGCATTCAATGTGGCTCGTTCCCACGGCTCTATATCAGGACATCAAACACACACACACACGCACACGCACACTCACAGAGGACGGTATTTTTAGGCCTGCTTGTTGGGTTTGTTGGGTTTCTGTGAAGCGAAGCTATAAATCAGGTCCAGAGAAACGCAGCAGTGAGTAAATCCGGGTGGGACTCGTTCCTCTGTGGTGCTTGCTGATGGTGCACTCACACTAAAAGGCTCCCTCAACAGCTTCAAACGCACAGCGCTGTCTAATTACCACACTTACAAGCACAGTTCACTTTTTCTTGAGATATTTCAGTCAGGGCCGGGTCGGTCCAGAGAAGATGCACATCTGAAACTGCGGTCCCCGGACCTCCAGCGGTCCGCGAGTCATAGCTTGTGCATCATCCAGGGTTGAGCCAATTAGGACACTGGACAAATATTTTAATCAAGCAATGCAAAAACCAAACCAGCTAAAATTAGAAACAGTTACCTCGAGTTTGGCTTCCATCAGAACGATGATTGAAGAGTTTTATCAGCGGGGCGGGTGGTCCTAGGAAAGTCTTTATCCCCAGTAAGGGGTCCCTGGGCTAGGGTAGCTTAAATAGTTCACCCTATACAAGAGCTTCCAGTTTGATGGGTTTGATCATGGACAAATGCAAACGGTATTACTAAAGTCTAGAGTCAAAGCTGATTCAAAGCAAACAGAGGTGATGCTTCCGTCTCAAATCCAGGATCTTTGAGCAGATTTGTTCGAGTCATGTTTTCGGGATGTCTCTTCCTCACTTCCTCTCTTAACTTTGCCTCTAACATTTCTGCCAAAGAGGATCGTGCTGACGATGAGATCAGTGTGAATGATTTTACACTGTGTGTGTGTGTGTGTCAGAGTCTAACGCTGGTTCTGTAGTGAGGCTCTCCCACAATGCTGCCTTCATATGACAGACGTGTATACTGGGAGTCTCCCAGTTTGTCTAACATGGAAACCAGCCATGTTTCAGCTGTGAGTTAGCATCATTTACTACAGTGAAGGTTAAATACGAGGCATCGGGCACAGCTGTGAGTCAGACTGATGCGAGCCAGGCTTCCTGTGATCCACACACGTTTACCCCAGAGTGTGGTGAAGGATGCTTTCTGTTTACTCTGGTTCTATGTGCATCGTTGTGATGGTGCCAGAGTCGTCTGCAGCTCTGCTAACAGCACAGGAAGCACACTCAGAGTCATTAGTTCACAACACTCAGCAGCGCGGTGAGGCGACATGATGATTATTAGCCTCGCTCTCCTTTCAAAAGCTCCCTCACAGCTCGGAGGTCATTTTAAAACTCGCTACCATGACAACATGTAAACAAATATCTAATCAACAAACGGCAGCAGCTCAGGCATCGTTGTTGGTGTCAGATGGTCTGAGATTTCAGGTCCCTC
>NC_140633.1:3536224-3836224 GCF_057382275.1 Copadichromis virginalis
CAATAGCCTTACCTCGTCGGCCACAGGCGTCTCCCCGTTCGAGGCCTCCCTGGGGTACCAACCTCCCCTGTTCCCTGCCATCGAAGGTGAGCACTTTGTGCCCTCTGTTCAGCAGCACCTGCGGCGGTGTCGGCACGCGTGGCGGGCCACTAGAGCTGCCCTTCTTCGCACGGCGGACCGGAACAAACGGCAGGCGGATCGCCGCAGGTCCCTGGCCCCGGCCTACTCACCTGGACAGAAGGTTTGGCTCTCGACCCGGTATGTGCCTCTCAGGACGGAGTCGCAAAAGCTCTCCCCCTCCTTCATTGGCCCGTTCGAAGTGGACTCCATTGTTAACCCCGTTTCTGTGCGTCTCAAGCTCCCCAGGACCATGCGTATCCACAACGTGTTTCATGTCTCGCAGATCAAACCTCACTTTTCCAGTCCTCTGTGCCCTCCTTCCGGACCCCCTCCGCCCGCCCGGGTCGTCGCTGGCCGTCCGGCCTTCTCCGTGTCTCGGATTATGGACGTCAGGCGCCGGGGCCGTGGCCTGCAGTATCTTGTGGACTGGGAGGGCTATGGCATTGAGGAGCGTTCCTGGGTCCCGCGGGCGGCTCTGCTGGACCGGGCCATGGTTCGGCGGTTCCATGAGGCTCACCCTGGGAAGCCTGGGGGTCGCCAGGAGGCTCCCGTTGGCGGGGGGGGGGGGGGGGGTACTGTCACGACCTGCGGGGTCGGCAAGGCACTGATCAGCAATCTCTCTCCCCCTCCCCTGTTTTGCCGGGGCGGAACTCATGGCGGGTTCACGCCCTCGGCCCACGCCCTCCCGGATCATGCACACCTGGGCCTCATCAGACCAGCTGGTATATCAGAAGGAGGAGATCAGCTGTTCAACGCTGGATTGTTGTGAAGACTCTTGTCAGTACACGTCGAGCCCTAGTTTCCCACACTTCCGCCTCAGAAAGTAACATTTGTCTCTCTGTTCTAGATTCCCCGGACCCGTCCCCGTGTTTCCCCGTGTGGAGCGTGTAAGAGGTGGCTGGTCACTAGCGGAGAGAGGTTGGCGTGAGCGTGTGTGTGATCCCCTTGTTTTCCCTGGAGCCCTGGAACCCGTCCTCGCACATCTTGTATATAGCACTGTCCTCGCACTGCCTGTAAATACACTTGGTGAAGATTTTTGTGAATAAACTGTCTCTGTTACAACACACTCCGGAGTCCTGCGAGTGGATCCTCAGAGCAACCCGTGACAATACCCCTCGATTTCAATTAAAAAAAATTGTAAAATTAACCTCAAGAGAATCATATTAATAAATAAAAGGTTTCTGTGTTACCTGAGTATTACTGAGGGGTAAAGGACACATCTCTTAAATAAATCTGTTTTATTGATTTTTTTTTATTTTAAGATTAATAACTAAAATGACATCTATGGTGTTACGGGTCAATTTCGACCCATATACATTTACATCAAGAAAAGACAAAAAAGTTTGTTTTTTTCAGCAGTAGACCTTTAATATAAACTGAAAAAAAGAAAAAGTCCACTCCTCCTTTGTTTTGGTTATAGCCGTGGGTAATTGTGGGCTTTTTATCACTTCCCAATGATACAGCTTCACCTCAGTTTCCTTTGTGAAGTTCTTGTCCGAGGTCATATCTGGTAAAAAATGAAATAAAATAAAATATCACAGCTGATATTGTGATCCTGCAGTCCAGTGGTCATATGGAGGACCACACATTTTCATTGTTTCTTCTCAGGGATGCCACTCACAGCTTTGACTGTGAAAATCTGTACATTCCAGGCATAGTTGGTTTTTGCATCACAGGCTTCCCAGATTTTTCTGCCGTTTTTCCCTTGCTTACTGGGTATATATTGCCGGAAGGGGCATTTTCCTCAAAAAGTGGACAAGACGTTCATCCACGGTCACTGGCCCTGGGATGAACATCAGTGGAAGAAGCTGCACCCATCTCTCCCAGACATCCCTGATGGAAGTAAGCTTGTCAGACCTCGGTCTGGTCTCTCTGTTGTCAAATCTGAGGACTCTTGAATCAAAATGATATCAAATGTGTGAAGTGACATCGTTGCCCAGAAAATGTTTCTGCCTGTCGATGCATCCCATAGACTATCAGTGGCATCATTGCAGCATCTGTACACTCCAGCAAGAAGAACACCAGTGAAACCATCCAGGTATTCCTCATCATGTCGCCATGGACTTTTTTTTCCTTCAAGGTTTATCATAGTAATGATGATTCTTTCTAGTGACAATGGCATAAATATCTCAAAACATCTCTTAGTGTCACTGACTGTGGTCAGAGCAAACCTTGTGATTCCAGGGGTCATTTTGATGACATTTGCAGCAGCTGCCCTGCCATGTACATCATGAGGTACTGAGCTCCAAAAGATCTTACCATTTTTGGACTTGAATCTTTCAGCCGGAGTAGCTTCAGCACCAGCGACCTCCACCTCTGATCAGATGTGTCTGTGTCTTCTGGATGATAGTCCACATTGTCTTCCTCCTTAGAAACCTGCCCATCTGAATCGCTATGCTGCTCTGTGTCCTCTCCTTCATTTTCACCAAAAATATGATCCTGAACTTAGCTCACTGTGAATCTTCTTCTCATTTTTTGTATGCTGCAAATTGTAAATGTGCACTCTGGAAGTCAAATGGCCACTCAAATAGTGAATTCACCTCACATGCCCGTGTTTATTTTGTTTTGTTTTTGTGCAGGTATACTGCAAAAAACATGCAAAATAAGAATCCCCTAAAGCTCATATGATTAGGAGAGGCGCTTGCTGTAAGTGTTTTAGCTGACAGTGCACTTATGATTTCAGTTTTGGCTTTAATTATTGCTTTACACTCATAATATTATACCTGGGTCGAAACCGACCCTAACAACACAAAGGTCATAATTTCAACTAGGGCATTTTATAATTTAGTGAAAATATTTTTTTTGTTTTATTTTGTAGAAATAGAGGTTCCTGACAAAGTCAAAACGCCTTGATACAATAAACAAATGTATGTGATTTTTTTATGCATTTGAAATTTAAAATGGGTCGGTGCCGACCCTAACACGAGAGGAGGGTTAAGTGCAACAGTCTTGAGATCGATGCTCTAGCACCAGCCATCACAGAAATCCCTCTTTGCACTGGGTGTGTTTCACCAAGAAAGGCCTTCTTACTACATACAACTCCAGTTCAAGTGCCAGCCTCTTTGGCAACTGTCTGGCTTCTCTATCGTGTTGCTCTGCTGAAGCTTCATGCCTGTGTCACTTCTGCACATGCTCCGTGACTGCTCTCGCGAGTGCCCTCACCTCACATCTTTTATGCAGTGTGAGCAGGTGTGGAGAACTGCTTTGATCAGGGTGTAGGAACTATAAAAAAATTAAAAATAAAAGCATGCTAAATATATAGAATCATGCATACAACCATACTACAAAACCAAACCAATAAAAGATAGAATAAAGCATTAAAATGCTACTGCTCATGTCCTGAAAATCTGATATTGCATCAGTTTTAATGAATGCATAGTCCTACAAAATTAACAGTGGCCTAAGGTGGACTGTAATTTCCAGCCTGAATTATTGCTTAAACTGGCCTCTGAAAGCCAAAGTGCAGAGTTCCTGCACTATCCAAAGGTTATGACACTAACCGCCAGAGGCTGTAAGAACATGATGTTTAGTTTCTTTTTCTTCTTTTCTTGGGGACACTTAGTTTTGCCCTGCTTGTAGGTCTTGTTTGATTTCAATAGACTCCAGAGAAACATACCTGCTCTAGTTGTTAATTTTGTCCCTTAGCAGTTTGGCGCTTAGCTGACATGATACAGTTTTAGAGCTTGATCTTGTTTTTTTGATTTTTCTTGGGGTTTTTTTGCAGTATATGCAAATGTTGATGATTACTAAAAATAAATCGGCTTTCTATAAACAACAGCTTGCTGTCTTTAAAGTCAGATCAGGACCCCTTACCTTTGTTTATGGTTAAGTGTCTTTATTTTACAAAAACCCTGTGCACAAGTAGCTGAATTTCTCCATTATTTGTTTCCTCCACAATAATGATGTTATTATTAGAAAAAAAAAACATTGAACGTGTCCTTTTGCCTTCAATGACAGCACTATATGAGAGTGTTATTCTGTGAAAATTAAGCTATATTCTAGCTGACATTGTCTTTAATGAAGGATTAAGTGAAACAGTCTACATGATGACTTGCTTTTTATAATTAATTTGGAAGAATTATATATGATTATGGCTCTCTTCTTATCTCTGTGTTTTTACGTAATAGATCTGATTTGATTTGTTTACATGTTCTTGCACTTTTGTAATCCTGCTTGAATCTGAAATCCATAAAGTTTCTTTGCTGAAACAAAGAAACTGTGTCAGCTCAACAGGGCTTTATCACTGCAGACGGAAAAAGAAGTCTTTAGATGTAGATACGGTCTGGAGATTCAAAACAAGCCTGTCAGTGAATTGTGAAGTAATTGTCTTTCTTGGGGTGAGGTGGCTGTAGCTCAGGTGGTAGAGCAAGTCAGCCACTAACCAGAAGGTCGGGCAAGATACTAACCCCATCTTACTCTCTGCTGCATCCATCGGAGTGGGAATATGTATAGAGCACTTAAGAGCTTAGAAGAAGTGCTTGTGTGAATGGGTGTGACTGGATGAATGAATTAGTTGTATGAAGCGCTTTTAGTGCTCAGACAGAGTAGAAAAGCGCTATATAAGAACCAGTCCATTCACCATTCTTTCCATGATAAGTTACAGTTATCAAAAGCAGTGAATACAAATAAAAAGGGGAATCTCATAGCACACCTACTGAGAGTTCAATATCAAATGTGAAGGATTGTAACCAGCAATTCAGCACTGCTGCATGTAGATGACAGCTCAAGTGACACGAGTAACAGCTTTGTTGAGGGTTCAAAGACAATCTCAATTACTGGATTGGCCACAAAAATCTCAAGGCGCTTTATATTGTAAAGTCAAGATTCTGCAGCATTAGAGACTCTAACCATTCAGCCATCGGTTAGCTGTATGTGCGTGGTGACAGTGGGGAGAAAAAACCTTTTAAACAAATTAAATGTAATAAACATTTTCTAAATTGAACAGATTTACAAGTAGGTGACAGTGTATTACCAAAAAGTGTTTAGTGTTGTTGGCTCTCCTGTAAGGCCTCAGTAACACTAGAGAAAAAAAGAACAGCATTCTACACAAGAATATGAATGTCAAGACTGATAGACTTCAAATATTTTAGAGAAACAAAGGTTTTTGTTTTTTTTACAACAAGTGATATATACAAAAAGTGCAAGGGGACGGGGCTCCAGGAAATCCAGGGAAACGGGGTAGCTCACGATCACTCCTCATGACATCATCCCACCCCATCCCACCACCACCACCAATGAGAGCCTCCCCGCAACCCACCAGGCTTATCTGGGTGAAGACGACGGAACTCCCGCAACATGTCCAACGTGGCCAACACAGTGGCCCAGGGAACCCAGGACCCCTAGCCCTCCAAGTCTACCAGATATCGAAGCCCCCATCCCCGGCACCTCACATCCATAATCTGAATGATAGAGAAGGTTGGGTGGCCAGGTGGGCAGAGAGGGCCTGGAAGGTGGGCACAAAGGAGAGACAGGGTTTGCAGATGACAGCACTCTGATGGGGCTCATCACCAATGATGACGACACCGCCTACAGAGATGAGGTCCAGCGTCTGACAGAATGGTGTGACCACAATAACCTCACCCTAAACACTAGGAAAACCAAGGAAGTGGTCATGCACTTCTGTAAGACAAAAACTGACCCCCTCTCCATAAAAGGTGACTACGTGGGGAGGGTGTCCTGCTTTAAGTTCCGTGGCACCCACATATCTGAGGATCTATCTTGGTCAACAAACACGTCAGCCTTAGTGAAGAAAGCCCAGCAGAGCCTCCATTTCCTGAGGATTCTGAGGTGGAACAGGCTGCAGATTGACCTACTAGTGTCCTTCGATCGAGCCACAATCGAGAGTGTGCTGGTGCCCGCCATCTCCGTGTGGTACGCTGGTTGCACAACAGCCGATAAGAAGAGACTCCAGAGAGTCATCAGAACTGCAGAGAAGGTGATCGGCTGTCCAACCTCCTCCCTGGACTCCATTGCCAGCTCTAGATGTCTCTCCAGAGCCAGGGTGATTATTAAAGACCACCTCCATCTCAACCACCACCTCTTCAACATCCTGCCCTCTGAAAAAAGTTCAGATCTATCAGGCCCAAAACCAACAGACTAAAGAACAGCTTCTTCTCGTGGACTGTCAGAACTATTAATGCAAATTAAGAGTGTGAGCAGACCTCTCCCATACAATCATTCTGTTGCTGTGATTCCCTGTGCAATATTTCAGCAAATGTGGAATTTCCATCTCTATTTTTAACGACCATAGCCCTTCCACCCTTATTTATTATTGATTATATTTTATTACGATGCCCTTGTACACACCCCCATAGTGCTTCCTGTAACTAAAACATCGTGTATAGTGTTTTTATATTGTTTTTCTTTACTTTTGTTGTCATGCTTCCCAATTTCGCTGTGCAAGCAACTGTACAATGACAATAAAAGTTCTAAGTTTCTACGTTTTTTTTTTTTTTTTGGGGGGGGGGGGTTGTGTCCTGTCTGGCACTGTAGCAATCAGAATTACTGCCTGAAGGCCAAGAAAAATGCCCAACAGATTTACTTTCCCAAGTGGGCCTTTTGCTATACTGGTCCACTTGATTGTCATAGTTTATTTGATCTTTATTAGTTATTTTTATTCTAAGTTATTGTAATCAGGCCAGACTGGACTCAGGGACGAGAAAGAAAAACAAGAAGAAAAGTTCAGAAGAAAGTTAACAGAAGGAGAGGGAAAGAAAAAGGAGAAAAGAGATAGAGAGAAAAGACAATGAAAATCTGCTTCATCACCTTTTTTTTTTCCTGGATCACCTGTTGAGAAAGAGTTTCTACGTTCTAAGGTAGGATAGGTGAGTTGTAAGCCATGGTCCCAAATTGTTGAGAGAGTGCATCTGGATTTATGTTGCAAGATCTGGGCCTGTAGGTGATTGAAAAAGGGAATCGGGTGAACAACAGGGCCACCTGGCATGTCGGGCGTTATGCCGTTTGGCAGATTGGAAATATGCCAGGTTCTTATGATTTGTCCAGACAATGAATGGCAGAACCTTGCCCTCGAGCCAGTGTCTCCACTCCTCCAGTGCGGGCTTGATGCAGAGGTGTTCGTGGTTTCCCACATCATAGTTCTGTTCTGCAGGGGTGAGACAACGAAAGAAATAGGCACAGGGATGGAGCTTACCATCCTTTTGTTGGGAGAGCATGGTCCCCAACCCCAAATCACAGGCTTCCACCTCCACGATGAACTGGAGACCTAGTCCATTTGCAAAAAGATAGGTGTTGAAGCAAAGTGTTCCTTGAGGTGAGTCAATGCATTCTGGGCAGACAGAACCTTGGGGGAGGTGAGAGGGGTTAGAGGCAAAGCAATTCTACTAAAATCCCAGATGAAACGGTGGTAGACATTTGCAAAGCCTAGGAAATGCTGAAGCTTCTTATGATCTGGAGGAACATGCCAGTTGACTACAGCTTGAACCTTGACTGGGTCAGCTGAGATTTCCCTATTCAATGATGTAGCCAAAGAATGACAATGTTTTGACATGGAATTCACATTTCTCCCCCTTTAAAAATAACCGGTTTTCTAGGAGGCGCTGGAAAACTTGTCTGGCATGGCATTCGTGTTCAGCCAGCAGTGCACGGGCAGGAATTCACTGCTGGCTGGAAATTCCGACACCACTTCACATTTAAAGAAGAAAGGGATGAAATCTGACTGTGCAATTCAAACTCTGGAAGTCAGTTCTTTTTTTTAAATAACTAACGTTAGCCTGCTGCAACTACCGTGTTCTAGTTGTGGTACCTACTAGTGATGGGATTTCCGGCTCTTTTTAGAGAACCGGCTCTTTCGGCTCCGAACCGGCTCCGAACCGGCTCTTCAGGTTGTTTTGTTGCTTTAATTAATTTATTATTAACAATAATATAAAATTATGCACAAAAGGAATTACTAATGTAAAAAAATTGGTTTTATTTATATATGTTTATATATTTGATTTGATATACCTTTATAAGTCCTACAGGGGAAATTTCATAAGGCTGCTGACCTATTGCACGCAATGGCGGCGCCATCTTACCCTCCGACCATACATACATTACACAAAACATCACATGGGGAAGACAGGTCAGAGAGGTATAACAATGGAAAATGCACCACATGAGGAAAGATAAGGAGAAAAAATAACTCCCCCCAGACTGAGAAGAAAAAAACACCTCTGCACATGAAAAAACTCTTAATACACCAAAGAAACACATGACAAGCAACAGGGGCGGGTAAAGGGTGAGAGACCGCCGACTTAGACAGTACATCCGGGCCTGCAGCCTGTGCGCTGGTCTCCTTGATCCCTGTCAGCATCGGAAGGGAATAAGCGTCGAAGGCATTTGG
Organism: Copadichromis virginalis; assembly: GCF_057382275.1. NCBI lineage: Eukaryota > Metazoa > Chordata > Actinopteri > Cichliformes > Cichlidae > Copadichromis > Copadichromis virginalis. The sequence goes on from NC_140633.1 coordinate 3,544,686, forward strand.
AAAGGGAGGGGGGATGAGTGTGTGCATATCAGTGTATATGTGTGTGTGTGTGTCCATAGTTCAGCTGAGACAGTGTCCTTCACCCTGCCAGGCTAAGTAAACAGTCTTCCAGCCAACCCAGGTGGCCTTGCATGGAATGGGGGGAACAGACTAAACACAGTCGTTATCAGGGTGTTGTTGTTCAGCTCCAACCTTGAGACCGCAGCTGGCGCCGAGAGGGTCTCCACATGAAGTGATGGTGCTTTTTACTTTAGTGCGAACAGCTCATATGAATTTCAAAGCAGTTCTACAGTCCAACACTGGTCTCTCAATCTCCTGTTGGAGAGCCGTGAGCTTCGTCGTTCTGTGATGTTGTCATTTCTTGTGCTCAAGGAGCCGATTCTGAGAACTCACGGCAGTGTGCCTCCCCGAGATGTCATCCAATTTGCGCCCAGAGATGTTATTCCGAGCGAGCCCTTCTGAGATGTATCCAGTCTGCAGTCAGAGATCTTATTCTGAGTATTCACAGCAGCCGTAGCCTCTCCAAGATCTTATCCGTGCTGACTCAATGAGCCCATTTTGAGAAACTCACGCCTCTCCCATCATTCCAATCCCAGCGGGCAGCCTTGTGGGGGTTTGAACAGCTGGTTCCACTTTCTTAATTCTTTGATAAGTCAGGGCCAAGCCAGCTCCGATCAGCAAGAACCCTGTTATCATGGTTCCGAATAGGTAGATATCTTCAGCACTCAGGCTCACCTGAGCCCAAACTTCTCGTTGAGAAAGGATGTCAATTGCATTTAGGGACCAGTTGATCAAATCCATAATTCCTCTTTTAGGTTTTAGAGAACAGACTGTAAGTAAGTAAGTAAAATTTTATTTATATAGCACATTTCTAGATAGAGATCACAAAGTGCTTTACAAGATATAACAGATTAAAAAGACAAAATACAAACAAAGTTAGCAAAAGGCAGTTTTAAAAAGATGTGAGAGAGTGTTCCAGGGAAAAGTAATAAAAAACACGAGACTAGACAAGGACATAAGAGGCTAAGCAGGGAAGATAAGGGAGAGGAGGAGGAGGAGGAGAAAAGTGCGACCGCCTTCGTCAAGAGCAAGAACAGGAATGTAAATCTTGTGTAAGTACACAATTAATATAAATACATACGGTGGCCCCAAGAGACAAAGCACGTACAAACTCCAAAACACACTCCTATAGTTAACTGAACTTCCAAAACAGAGCTACTAGATCACTTAAATTACACAACTGAAACCATGAAAGCATATGTGTATTGTTTGTGTATTTATACACAAGCACTCATATATATTCAAATAATTTAAAAAAGTTCATGTAGCTGTTACTACCACACACCAAATCCGGTCGTTGGTACTTCCTGGCTTGTGTAGCCACAAGATAACAAAAGCTCAACACTGCCCCTAACATCCTGGAGCACTTCTGTTGTGTTTTGTTGAGTTTGTATGTGCTTTGTCTGTAAATATACTTTTATTTATTCACTCCACATAAAATGTAATAAATAAATCATATAATACGAAAACCAACTATTCACAGTTCAACTTTTAACTATTTAAATTTTCAGCTTTTTCCTTTTCAACATATTTAAAGTGAAACAACACAAAACACTGCAAACCACAACACAATTAAATATAAATTATAATATGAAAACAAAAAGAAGTTGCATATTCTCTGTCATATGGACCTGCATGAATAAACTTTCTGAATCCTTTATCATCTGCAACTGAAAATAGTTGTGGATGATTACTATACCTTTCTAATGTGACATTGTTGTCCCCGGCTCTCTCTCTCCCTCCCGCTCTGTTCCTGTGCTACTGAGTGCAACTACCGCCCCTCCCCCCTCTGCCCAGCACAAAGCACAAGGCTCGCGTGAAGCAGAAAAAAAGTACAAGAGAGAGAGAGGGTGAGAGAAAGAAAAAACAACCCACGGCTCGCGTCGTTCACGTCAAAGATCCGGCTCCAAGAGCCGTTTCGTTCGCAACCGACCCATCACTACTGCCTGCCTGGGTTATGTGACACTTCAGTATCTTCGATGTACTATTGCTGTGTGATTTATTACTCTTTGCTCCTCTACAGTAAACATATTGTCTGTTCAGGGAGATTTGGGCTTAACAGCCAATTGGTAGAGAAAATCCAACAAGAATTTACAGGATCTGATTCAGAATACGTTACTCTCATTGAGTAACTTAACGGAATACTTTACAAACTACATTGTAGGGCATGTATTCTGTAATCTGAATACTTTTTTAAAAGTAACCTTCCCAATACTGTGTACCAGTCCACATCTAAACTATTCTACAATGCTTAACTGTGTGCAATAAAGCATAAAACACACATCTGATGCTCTCCTTCATATATAACTAAGTGATACAAAGTATTGTTAGAACATGTAATCAATATACATGTAAAAGAAATTTCAGTCAGAGTGGGCACTGAGGAGAGGTCAGGTGGGTCGGTCAGCTGATAGAAGTAGGGGCGTATTTTAAACAGTTCATTTCAATTTCAATTTCAATTTTATTTCTATAGCACATTTAAAAGTCACAGGTACAACAAAGTGCTTCACAGACGAGCCATACTTGCAGGTTTACAGCAAAAGAAAACAATCAACAACAAAAATACAGTTATAGGATGGTACTATTGCAACAAGCATGAACCGGGAAGAAATTAAGCTAAGTAGTTTGAAAGGCAAGCTTAAACAAATGGGTTTTTAACCGTGATTTGAAAGATTGAATAGTTTCCGACGCACGGACATCAACCGGCAGGCTGTTCCACAGTTTTGGTGCAGCAAAAGCAAAGGCACGATCCCCCTTCGTCTTTAGTCGAGACATTGGTTGCATTAGGAGCCCCTGATTAGAGGATCTGAGTGCCCTTGTAGGGATATATAAATTAAGAAGGTCAATCAAATAACTGGGTGCCAAGTTATTTAAGATTTTAAAAGTGTATAGAAGAATTTTAAAAACAATACGGTACTTGACAGGAAGCCAATGGAGGTTAGCTAGAATAGGAGTGATATGATCCTGTCTTCTAGTGCCGCTTAAACGGCGTGCTGCGGCATTCTGGACTAATTGTAGGCGTTGGATGAGGGAGAGTTGGAGGCCTAAGTAAAGAGAATTACAATAGTCCAGTCTAGAGGTTATGAAAGCATGAATGAGCCTTTCAAGGTCCTTGTGTCGTAGGTAAGGCATTGCCTTCGAAATTTGGCGTAGTTGGTAGAAGCTGGTTTTTACCACTGCAGCCACTTGCTTATCTAATTTGAGGGAACTGTCCAGCACTACTCCCAGATTTCTGACAGTAGACGATAGATGGCTGGCATAAGAACCTAAGGTCCCCGATAGCTGTTTCAACGGCATATGGCTACCAAAGACGATAATTTCTGTTTTGTTTTCATTGAGGGTTCATGTAGCAATCTTCACCCCACCCCAAAACGCTCTCTTTTTACCAGTCTAGCAGTGGATTGTTTGTTGTAGCCCAGGGAAACCAAAACAAGAGGTGCATTAAAAAAAATTATGAATTAAGTATGGTTGCCAGACAGGGCTAGCAATACTGGCTTGGTAATGTGAGTGATGTCAGGGAGGCGCTGGCCCCTAAACTATACCCCTGCAACTGCTGCCTCTCTGATAACTCCACCTGGGTAACCCATTCACCTACCTGCCCACTCTCGGTAACCGTCTCACACGCCAGTTTGCCTGCCTCAGTAACCCGTCTTCCATCTCTCATACAACAGTGTGATAAGTCAGTTACTGGTTTTCTTTAGTTTCAGCTGTTTCGTATTACTACGTAATTCTGATTCTTCCAAGAAAAAAACTTGCTCTGGTCAAGTCGAGCTATGTTTATGTTTATGTTTATGTTAATAAATGATAAATGTAAATAAATCCTGAACCACTCTAAGTATGAGTATACGCCTTATGTTCACCTTTTGGCTCATTCTGATAGTGCCTTTTAATTTCCATCAAACGAATGTGGCACTTTTTGTTTTTAATACCTTACACACACACACACACACACACACACACACACATAATTATATTATAATGAGGTGGGATTATGATATGCATTTTTAATCCTCATTAATAATAATCTCCATTTCTGCTATTAATTATTGACTGCATGCATTTTAATCTTATCCGCTAGCATTTTAATTCATACATTTTTTCTGTTTCTTGCATGACAGAAGAAACATTTTCTCATCTGACACAACACAGTTTGTCTACTTGCTGGTTGGATTCAGTTAAGCATTAAACCACTTGTGTTTTTCTTAGAAAAAGTGAGAATTGCCAGTTTGAGGATGGTTTGCAATGGAAAAAAACCCAATGTTGAAACTTAAACAAACAGAGGTTTGTTGACACAACTATCCACCCAGATCACGCAGATATGAACTGGAAAGCAGGCTCAGGATTGATGTTTGCTCTTTGGAATGAAAATGAAAAGTACCATCGACTGCAATGTAAGTTTTGTCCCAATAGCCCCCGACACACCTGGTCTTTATTAACGGGCTTACTTCATGGAAATAAAAATGGCTTATTCATTTTTATTCAGTTTCACCAATATCAGCAGTACAACAACTAACACCACTTTTTGTTTTTTACTTCTTGATGTCTTAGTGCTTCAACAAATATGTCTTTTATGATGAAATTGATTTTTTACACTCCAGTGGATTGTTCATCCACCTCTCTTAACCCTTGTATGGTGTTCGGGTCTGTGAGACCCGTTTTCAGTTTTTCTCAAGAGAAAAATTAAACAATGAATTATTTTTTCAACCTGAAATTCATTGGCTTTGGCTTATTTTCTGTGAAGAACATAAATCCGAACTAATTTTCAATGACCGAATGCTGTACCTCCCCCCACGCATTTACATTACATACAAGGTGTTCGGGTCCACTGGACCCAGGTCTAATAAAAGTGTTGAAAGTGTAGGTCCTGTGTTCCCACACTCTGTCTTCCTCCTTTCTGGTGCTGCTGATAGTGTTTTCTTCCCCTCCTGCTCCGCACAAAGTTGCAACATTGTTGAAAATTCAACTATCAACACCGTCTGCTCTGACATTCCCGCACATTTTACCCTCTTTCTTGAGGGATCCAAATTTTATTTTCTCATACCCTGTCCCACCTGCAAATTAGGGGCATAATACTATAAATAAGACTTTGCCAGTGTGGTTCTTTATGACAACTGATCAAGATGGCAAAAGATTATCTACTGCGAGGGCCATCCAATTGATTTTGGAAGAGAGAGGGGCTTCAGATGATGATGTTGACAAAGAGGTTTCAGAACATTTCACATTTCTGAAAATTCAGAGTCTGACAGTGACTTTGAAGAAGAGGATGAGGTTGAGCACCATTTAGTAACAAAACGAAGACGAGTACCCCATCTGCAGCCAGCTCCAGGACCAGAACAAGCCCACCAGACAGCAAGTGAAGAAATATGGATGTCAATAACTGGTGAAATTGAATGGTCTTCTTGCCCAAGAAATGAGCCACCCTGCAGAGCTGTTACTGTGATAAGCCAGGGCCAACACGGCTGGCAGTTACTCATGTGCAGGACATCAAGTCTTCATTTGAGCTTTTCATCCCAGATTCCATCCAGAAAATTATTCTGGATTGCAGTAATCTAGAAGGAAGGTGTGTTTTTGGAGAGAGGTGGAAGGAGATGGACCAAATTCATCTAAGAACCCCAAAGGCCTACTTTGGGGTTCTTATCCTTGCAGGAGTTTTCAGGTCCAAAGGGGAATCCAAAGAATCCCTGTGGGATGCAGAAACCGGCACGAACCTTTCCGTGCATCAATGTCTCTGGAAAACTTCCACAAAATTTCCAGGATTATCCGTTTTGATAACCGAGACGACAGACCAGCTCGACGGCAGAGAGACAAGCTAGCTGCCATCAGGACAGTGTGGGATAAGTGTGTGCACCACCTCCCCCTGTTTTACATCCCTGGGCCTAATGTCACCATTGATGAGCAGCTGATCCCATTTAGTTGTGAAACATATTGCTTCACGTGTAAATATGTTGTGTCTTTCCACTCACTCCACTTGATTATAACTGATTTATTTTTTTATAACATTTTATAAAAAAAAAAAACTAAAAAAAAACGAGAAGCACATTAATTCATAAATGTGATCTAACAAAGGTAAAGGGAAAAAATTAATCATGTTTGCTGTTCATATGGTTTGTAATTGGGATGAAGTAAACATCTGTTGAGTAATTTAACATAAAATTGTTTGATAGTGTTAATTTGGAAAGCCAAAACTCTAGCGGGTTCACCAGACCCATGAACACTGGCTGAGTAACAAAAATACGAACACCACACAAGGGTTAATGTGTATCATTGAGCTATAGTAACGTCTGACAATCTGAATTACTACAACCAACAACTCTTGCAGTCTCACTTGACTGCCACAGTGACACTTCCAAGCATAGCTGAATAATATAAGTGAACCAAACTAGCTGGATTTACCTTGACACAAGAACTAGGAGGAGGATTTTCTCGTCCACTGTCTCTGTGGGGAATATTAGTCGGTCTCATACACCAATCCCCCTCCATGAAATCTGTGGCAGCTGGCCACTAATCCTGAAAGAATTCCTTGCCTCCAAAGCATGTTTTTCTGTATCTTCTCCCACGTAACACCCAGTTCCTTTGCTCCAAGACTGAAGGACAGAGAGCAGACTTTCACTGTGTGCACACTTTATATAGGTGTTACACCCTGGCCTAGGCAACCGGCGTGCAACTTCCACAAAAATAATCCCAAAACGAGATTTAAAGCAAGATACGACATTTATTTACATCACCAAACACAAGGCGCCAAACTATTTACAACGGGGGGGGGGGGGGGGGAAGAAGATCGCGACCATGACATACAGAAACACAGGGCTTAAATACATAAAAGGAGCAATTAGGGAATGGACCACAGGAGGGATACACAGCTGGGGCAAATAAGACCTGACGAGACAAGGAAACGTAAACTGAACACTAAGATAACACAGACTTTCAAAGTAAAACAGGAAACACAACAGTCACGCCAAAACAAAACGCCTAAAACAATACACTGCCAACGCCGAACCGTAACATAGGAAATAAACTAATGTAAGCATATATTACTAAATATAGTACAGAAAACAAAAAAATGCAATATATCCACTGTAAATTCATTCTTTAAAAATATACAAGTAATTTGGTCAAACTGTAGCCTGAATGGCTGATCAGTCAATCCACACTTCCTCTTGAAGGTTACTTACAAACGACACCTCTGTCTCCTCCTTGTCTGAGCTCGCCACAATATGTTGTGCTCAAAGCACCCCCAAAGATTTCTTACTTCTTTTTAAAAACTTTTTTCGACAATATTTACTGTTTGTGTGACACACTACTGAAAATATAAAAAGCATACAGTACTTGTTTGAGACGTAACATTTTAACAACAAAAGTATAGATACTCCTCCCTCCCAAAATGGTTTGTTCCAGCTCTCCCCTGCTCTGGCTCTGGCGCTCTTGCTGCCAGAGCGATGGCGGCTGAGACGCAGCGGAGCGGAGGTGGAAGTGCCTGGCTTTAAACAGGACATATTAGCTGCATTTAACCTTCAGTTACTCTTTATATAGTTGGTAGGAGTCAGACCATGTTTCTTTTTAGCTGAAAAACATTACACCAGGTATCCTGCAGGGTTGAAAACGTGTTTCCCGACGATGTTTGCTGCCCTACAATCCGTCCTGTAGTAAATTCAGCGACATTTCACCGTCCTGTTGCTCCCATTGAAATGTATACAGCCTATTTAAAATCTAAAACTTTAAATTCTCTGTAGCCTAAAGTTGTTACCACTGTCCTGTTTGTAATGAATACTAACTAGCTAACTAACTGGATGCCCATTAACCTTATAACTCCTGTTTTGTGTGTGTGTGTGTGTACAGAGACAGCCAGGTTCATAATGGATATAAGGAAGTTTTTTCCAAAAAAAGGAGCCACATTCAGGTAAAAGTGTAAAATCAAATGATCTGTGAACCAAGAATAATGTTGGATCAGTGTTTCAATGTTTATCTTTTATTAGATGTTCGTGTGGTTTGGTTATTTGCCTTTTGGTTGAAAGTACACTGAGAGGACTTTTTGTTAGTGACCTTAATAGAATTTTTTTCATATTAATGTAATTTTTCATCTAATTGAATCTATTTGTGTATGATTGTCAGTCCAAGGAGGGAGAGAGGAAAGAGGGAACGTGAGGAGAAAGTACAAGGTCAGGAAGAACCAGGTAAGAAAACAGACAGGGAGCAGTGACAGGCAGAAACTGTTAAACTGACAAAGAGGAAAAACCTGATTTTACTCACAGTCTGGAAGTTGTGTCCTCCCTGTATTAAAGCTGCTAAACAGAATCTGCTAAACAAACTGGGCTGAAACATTTTGACCCTCTTTAACAACATTCCAACATAACATTATCATTGATCGGGGAGATTAAAATTAATGATATATTTTTATGTGGTTCAGCCACAACTCTACTGAAACCTCAGCCAGTAATAGGTCGGCCAACCTTTGGACCGTCCAGTTGTCTGCATGACTGCTGCAGTACGTGCATCACATTTGCTCACTATCAGAAAGAGCCAAACAGCCCTGGTGGAGCGAGGAGCTGTAAAGAGAAGCAGATGCTCTGTTTCTACAAATGTTTAAGCTTGTTTCAAAGATTCTGTACTGCAGCTTTAAATGTTTTCCAAAAGCACACAGACACTTATCAGTGTTTCTCACACTTGTTACAGTGTGGACCACCTGAGAAAATGTCAAGCTCTCCTAAGGACCACTATGAAAGCATGAAACCCATAAATCTTACAACACAAAATTATTACTTTTAAATTAGTAAAATTAGTGTCTGCATACATTGTATACATTCTACCACAGGCAAAGTTGCCTCCATTTTTATATTTTTTATTAATATTATGTAATAATTTATTTGTAACAATTTATTCTGTTTTGGGAGTGTTTTTTATGCATCTGTATTATATTAAACACACACATTAAAAGTGAATCTCTGTCCAAAAAATGCACTCAGTTTACTTCTTACTCACTGTGAGCATCGTTCATTATTCTCCCAGTAATGAAGGTTAGCATATGTATTTATTTATTCCAATCCATTCTTCTTTTGCAGCATTTAAATAACCTTTATCAGATTTGATGGTTTTGTTACAGACTTTTCAAAAAAGTGTTTTGCTTTTCTTTCACAAATGTGGGATTAAATTGTTAAAATGTACAAAGCAGTGATGTCATGTTTTGTGACTCGGACCCAGGAACAGAGAGACCTGATGAATTTAAGAATCTTATGATTTAATAAAGAAATTTGCAGACTTGCACAGAGATGGTAAAATTATGATGACTGATAATGGAGATGAAGACAGCAGATGATGAGGACAGGGAGGAACAGGGATTTAAATGCACCAAGGAGACATTCAGAGACAACTCGGGACAACTGGAGACATTTAAGGATGCAGGGACTGACAGAGACGGGGAAGACGGGGAAGACGGGGAAGACGTCTCATCGTGACGTGTAAAGTTTATCTTGCCTGGCTGGGCAGCTCTCTGGGTGCTCAGCACCCCCAAAGCTCTGATCCTAGAATCGCCCCTGATTTAATATGAAGGCAATAGGCAGAATGCTACAGGGCTTTGGAGCGTGATGCCATGCCCCCTCCCGCCATGACAGTAGGCCAAACGAAGCACACGGAAGCGTCAGCTATGGTTCGTACGTACTGTGTTGTTGGTTGCAACGTTAGATCACACGATAGGGACGGCAAGAAGCTGGAAAATGGGCTCTCTTTTCATCGTTTCCCCTCCTGGAGGGAACGGGAGGGATCTCATGTTCCGATATTACTAAACGAAGACGTCAGGCTTGGATTGCAGCGGTCAGACTCGGACCGGCACACAAGGCGAGTGCAAAGAAAGCGAAAAAGAGAACCCATCGGAGGTAACCCCCGCCCCAAAACATACAAAATTGCACTCATTGTACGCTAATCTGCACATAACTCTCAGATGAATCACGCACCTGGATTACTGGTGTACATTTACCTTATGTGTATGCACTAATTTTATTTGACATGCTTTCATTATGCAGCTGCAGAGTATGAAGGTGTGCGCCATGCAGAAGTAATAGATGAAGATCTGACAGAAGACCAACAACAAAATCAAAACAAAGTGAACATGTGCCCCAGTGTGGTTGTCAAACCAGGGCCAACGAAACTTGCTCTGGTTGAATATTCATAAAACTGCTGTGTTGCATGTTCAGTTCATTGTAAATAATTGTCCATCCATCCATCCATCCATTCACTTCCGCTTATCCTTTTCAGGGGCGCGGGGGCGCTGGAGCCTATCCCAGCTGTCATAGGGCGAAAGGCGGGGTACACCCTGGACAGGTCGCCAGTCTGTCGCAGGGCCAACACACAGAGACAGACAGCCACTCACATTCACACCTAGTGGCAATTTGGATTATCCAATTAACCTATCCCCACAAGCTGCATGTCTTTGGACAGCGGGAGGAAGCCGGAGTACCCGGAGGGAACCCACGCAAACACGGGGAGAACATGCAAACTCCACACAGAAAGACCCCGGCCTGATGGTGGAATTGAACTCAGGACCTTCTTGCTGTGCGGCATCAGTGCTAACCACTGTGCCACCGAATAATAAATAATTGTACTTTCTGTAAAGTGGTTTCAATACAACAGAAATGAAAAGTATGTTTATTTTTTTTTTTATTCAAGATCTGTTCACATGTACTTAGCAAATACATACACATGAAATGCAAACTATTTACATGGCAACGCACAGCTGGCATCAATCGTGAATCGTTCATCTAGAGCAATTTTGGGGGCAGCTGCTGAGGAGAAGTCAATGTTATGTGCAAGCTCTGGCTGTTTCTTGGTCGTATGGTCAACCTACTGCACCGTGTATGCGCTGACTCCACAGACGAGGCACGCGAAAATATCGGGATAGGCCAACGGCAGTAGGCTGTCTGGGTTTCCAGTCCACTGCCTTTTTTCATACGGGTCCACATTACCGATGCACGCTATTTTTTCCAAGTACCGTCTCTTGGCGTCCGGCCGCAATCGGTCGCGATACGGCCCTTTGTCTTTTGCACTGATTTTAAGCATGGTTCTGACACAGTGTGTTTGTTTTGATTTGTGGCCTTCTGTCATGGCGCTGCGATCCCACAATGCACTGCGGCGTGACGTCAACTCCAAAGCCCTACAGGCATAGCGCTAAAGAAAGCAGCCTCATGGGCAGTGTTGCTGCAGGGAGGATGGACTGTCATACCCGTTATGTGTCTGTGAGCGAGGGAGGGAGAAAAAGGAAAAGTACGAGCTGTCACGGAGCAGAAACGGGAGCTGGAAGCATGTAAATATAATAATAACCACTGCAGCTGTAACAGGGTCATAAATCACATCTTGTTATAATTACACAAAATCTAAACCCCCAAACCGTTCCTTTTGTACCTGACTTTCAGGACCTCCTAGCCTGTAGTTATGTTCATTATCAGTTAGAGCCCCTCCTCATTCTTTCCTTCTTCTTCTTTGGTGCAACCCTATAAATACAGTGTACCCCTTTTGCCTCTCCCCTTTTCTACAATTCCCCTGTGGGAGAGGAGCTGGAGTGGGCAAATTATTTACTTGGAGGCCTTTCTTTCTTTTACCTTTTTTATCAGACACAATGCAGAATCACACCGGTTACACAGCCAAACAGAGTGCCTGACGAGCCCAGCTGTAAGTAAGCTATTAAGACTCGACTGTACGCTGTGTTCGTGTTTCCTCTGAAACAATAAGCTCTGTTGCAGCAGCCTTTCAACGCCTCTCTCTGTCTCTCACTAGCAAAGTGACCCAGACAACAAAGTAAAGCTAGTTTTCAGCTGCGAGCCCGACACGAACCCGACGTATCAGCCAGAGGTCCCTTTACTACGGTTCGGAGCCGCAGACCTGTTTTATATACGCAGCCTTGCCTAATGTCCACCTACTGTTACTCATTTATATTAAGATTTAAAAATCTAATTGGTATTAGTATGGCGAGTAGCCTTCAGTAATAGTAATAAATCACACAGCAATAGGACATTCATATAGTTGTAAACAGCATGATAATATATTAAGTAATCCAAAGTATTCAGAATACGTTACTCTCACTGAGTAATGTAACAGAATACGTTACAAAATACATTTTGGGGCATGTAATCTGTAATCTGTAGTGGAATACATTTTAAAAGTAACCTTCCCAACATTGACAGTCAATCACATACACATTATATATACATATATATAAATTCCCCTCTCACCCCTGTGGTCCTCATCCTGTCCTCGGGTCCTCTACCAGAGTCCTGGGAGCTTGAGAACCCACCAAAACCCACCACTCATTCTGACATAACTTTTTGAATATAGCTAAGTAAATATCCCACCAACTTGTGTGTTGTATGTTTGGGATAACCACTGTCATTGAACACAATAGCAGACCTTTGAAACAGTTTGGTGCGAGTTTACGTCTTCCATGGCAGAAGTCAGACTGAAGAAGAAATGTGGTGTGAGTCTCAGCTACAGTATATTTTGTCTCATCAGTGTTTAATATCTATGTGATTAATGAAACGTGACTTAAATGTCATGGCACTTTCGAAAGTCGTGTCCCAGAAGGTTGTAATTGTGAGTTTCGCTGACTGCATACTGTGATGTCTGCTGTGTTTTGTTTTGTGTTGGATTCAGCCTGCCTTCCACCAGCTGTCGTCCCACATTCACACTAATTTCAGGAATGCACACATACACCTTTGAATACTGACATCTAACATATGGTGGAGTGTAGTGTCTTTAATAAGTTAAGCTGTATATCAGCTAATGCGTATGGTGTTACTGTGTCACAAAAGCAAAGCGCAGGGAACAGCTTTTAGATGGAGCTTTGAGGTTTGAATGTGGTGTCTCTGTTCCTTCCAGCACTGGCAAAACCAAAGTGTTTGAGAAGCCCTAATGTGTTTACCTTTGTGTCTTATCCCTTTAGCTAATGGAGCCTCTGATCCCAAAGGAGGGGTGTCAGGGGCGGGGTAGTGTATTTAGTATTTATTTATTTATTGTCATTGTCAAGAACAATGAAATTGCGTTTGGGGCTTCCATAGTGAACATGCTTTCATTGATGAGGTAAATGACATAATGAATTAGCATTTTCAAATAATCTGCTACAGACTATTCCTGCATAACTCCTCGGATCTAAAATCCAAGGAGTCTTCTATCTGCCTTCAGCTGATCCAAAATGCTGCAGCAAGAGTCCTGACAGGGACTAGAAAGAGAGAGCAGATTTCTCCTGTTTTGGCTTCCTGTTAAATCCAGAATTCAAAATCCTGCTCCTCACATACAAGGTCTTAAATAATCAGGCCCCATCTTATCTTAATGACCTTGTAGTACCATATCACCCTATTAGAGCACTTCGCTCTCGCTCTGCAGGCCTACTTGTTGTTCCTAGAGTATTTAAAAGTAGAATGGGAGGCAGAGCCTTCAGTTTTCAGGCCCCTCTTCTGTGGAACCAGCTTCCAGTTTGGATTCAGGAGACAGACACTATCTCTACTTTCAAGATTAGGCTTAAAACTTTCCTTTTTGCTAAAGCATATAGTTAGGGCTGGACCAGGTGACCCTGAATCCTCCCTTAGTGATGCTGAAGCAGGCCTAGTCTTCTGGGAGCTTCCCATGTGTGTTTCTTTTTCACCAAACTTTTTAATGTTTTTATACACCACTCTGCATTTAATCATTAGTTATTATTAATCTCTGCCTCTCTTCAGCAGTGTGGCTTTTTTCCTGTCCCGCTCTCCTCACTGTCAACCAGTGATGGCTGTCCCTCCCTGGGCCTGGTTGTGCAGGAGGTATCTTCCTGTTGAAATCGAGTTTTTCCTTCTCACTGTCACTACTGTAACTGTTGAGTAATTTCTGCAAAGCCCATTGAGGTGACTGAGTTGTGATTTGGTACTGATTAAAATGAACAGAATAATTTATTCTGCCACAAAGCAAATAAATTAATGAGTTTTAATGTGTTGAATTGGCCTCTAAATTCTCTGGATCTCAATCCTGTTTAGCATCTGTAGGATGTGCTGGACAAAGAAGTGCAAAATGGTTGTACTGCATCCAGTGTGCAAACTTAGGACTGTTCCTTTATTTGTCAAAGCAACAGTACAAACTCTTCAGATGAAGTGGAATTTATGACTTAACAGAAGTAAAAAGGTAAATGGCCTGTATAGCTTTACTAGCCCCTAAGGACCCCAAAGCGCTTTACATATCCAGTCATCCACACATTCACACACTGGTGATGGCAGCTACATTGTAGCCACAGCTGCCCTGGGGCGCACTGACAGAGGGGAGGCTGCCGGACACTGGCGCCACCGGGCCCTCTGACCACCACCAGTAGGCAACGGGTGAAGTGTCTTGCCCAAGGACACAACGACCGAGACTGTCCGAGCCGGGGCTCGAACCGGCAACCTTCCGATTACAAGACGAACTCCCAACTCTTGAGCCACGATTGCCCCGCTTGCTGTTCACTCCTCATTTTCCGTCTGCCTGCTGTGAGCTCTGTTGTCAGATAAAGGGAGTGTACAAAGTATGTGATACAAACAGTACGTGTGCCAGTCTTGCCTTGTGTTGTCGGTTTGTTAGCCAGCCATTGTTTAGGTTTGTAGTTGGTTAGCTGCCTGAGCAGGGTCATTAGCTGAAATAACTCTGCAGAGTCTGTAGTTTCTTTCAGTTCAGATGTTTCTCTCACCGCTTTGCTAAACCTGTATTTCCATGTATTGAAACTGTCTGTGTCTCCACTCCTTTCCAACCTCAGGTGTGAACCAGGGTTTGCGATTATTATACCTAACCCCGGTGCTTGATGGTAAGCACCTGTCGTCACAGAAGCTGATGTAGGACATCACAGCATCTGTATAATTCGTCAAAATGTTGGTACCAGTCCTGAAAACACCCCAGTAAGTTTAGTCCAGACAAACCTGCAGATTCTCTACAGCATTAGTCAATTAGTTCAGTGCAGGTTTAGTTTGTTTCTGCATGTCTGCAGGAATCAAGCCATAAAACCAGGTTAATATAACGCCAGATGGACACAACCCATGACATTTTAAACCACGCCGTTATTTATTTATTCATCAACAGCCAAGCCAAAATGCAGAAGTGTGTGAAAAACTAAGTGCACCTAATGTCTCAATCCGGTCTTTAAGTCTGACGTCATTAGCTGTCAGAAGTGAGAGAGTAACGTACACTAACATCATCCATCTGTTCTTTTTAGGTTAAAATAGAATCTGTTGGCACTCATAAAGGAACTGTCTGATGCAACTTTAAACATATCTTACTTCATTCAGTCTGGCCTTGTCTAGTCTTACAGTAATCATCTGTTACCAAAGTTCACAAAGCCTTTACAGTTTGTCTTTTAGATAACCGGAGAGGTTGCAGAGCATAACTTTGAAGTGCTAATTCATGCTATACATGTTATATCGGTGAATCGTAAACTCTATTTATTGCAGCCTCACTATGCTGCAGATTGAACACAGCCCATGTTTTCATATTAACTTTACTTAATCTGTAACTTTACAGTAGTGTAAGAAAGCCTGCAAAGGCTCACCTGTCACTACACCAGGCGAAGAAAGCTCAGGGGTTGAAAGGCAATTTCAAGGGTGAGTCTTTCTCATTTAAGTGATGACTTCTTTATGGAGTTTGTTCTTAATAACAGATAAACTGTTCTTTTTAAGAAACCTGTGAAAAGAGTCATTTAACCCTGAAAATATCAATTCTTTTGAACTGGTCAGCTACTAGATTACTATGTTCAGCTGATTAGAGTAGATCGTGTCATACTAGGTTAAGCTACCAAATCACAGTCTTTACTATTTGGTAGAAAAAATGATAGGGCATTTTTTTTTTTTCAAAGAAAGTGATGGAGGAGGAAAAGCCATGGGCACTAATTTCAAAGGTTGGGGGTCCACATGGCTACTGTACCTTGAAGAGCTAGCTGACATAGTGAAACAACACTTCCAGATCGTCTGCTACAAAGACTTTCTGCAGAACCCTGTGCTCCATAATCCAAAATACAGGCTCTGCTAAATTGGAAGTACTGCCCTGCAGCCAAGCCTTGGTTGCTCAGGTTGCTTCCCTGCCTTAAAGTTGTAGCCAGTGGAGGAGTGGGAATCGATCATCTGGATGTGCTATTCATCAACAGTCTTGGTGCCAAAGTGGCCAACACACCTGGTGTGGTCAGTGCACTGCAGATTTAGCCATGGGGCTACTTCTGGCTTCAGCTCGCAACATTCATGAGGGTGAGATTACAGGTTAACCAAAGTGGCCCAATGTTCAAGCAATTCTATAACCAAGACCTAATGCCTAATCACTCTTAACTCTTCAACAGATAAGCAGAATAATACTTCCTTCTTTTAGACGTAGGAGTAAATTGCATCATTTACCATGTTAACATGATCTAAAATGTATCATCTGTGAATCCAGCCAAAAGATTTTTTTCATCATAGGTCACCAGATAGCTACAGACCCAAAGACTGTCCATATACCTCAAAATCTGATGGGAGTTGAAGTCACACGGGCGACCCTTGGAATCACTGGAATGGGAGAGGTTGGTTACAAGATTGCTCAAAGAAGCAAAGGATTTGAAATGAAGGTTATGTATCACAAGAGGACCAGAAGGTAAATAAAAGAACACAAGTATACAGCGGAACCCCGACTTACGAAATTAATTCGTTCCTAAGGGTCTTTCGTAAGTCGAAGCACCCATCGCGCCTTTTGAGTGAACGATAGGCTATAGGCTAACTGCTAACTGCAACAACAATACGTTGTTCAAGTGGAACAGCGAAGCGCAAGTACGAAAGCCAAGAGGGTTGTCACATGATTCGGAAGGCATTGTGGGCATTGTAGGCATTCTGGGCTCAGCCAATCAGAGCCAGCGAATTTCATTATGCGGGCATTTTGCTGTAACACGGGAAAAAATATTGCCGTTAAGTGCCTTCGTAACTTGAATTTTTCGTTAAATGCGGTATTCGTAAGTCGGGGTTCCACTGTATATATATATATATGTTTTGTAGTGATGATTTCATTAGTGTGCTAAAAGCCCTCAAGGATGATTAGTCAGTACTGCTGTAGTGGTTGGGCTTTTCTACCCTTCCACATTTTGCTCTTGTTTCTGTATATATAGAACACCAGAGGCAGGTCGAAGCAGCATCAAGACTTCAGAACAAAACAGACACAATACCAATGACAATAAATATGATTTAGTCAGACACTATATGACAGGAGTAGTTGGCATGGAGGTGGGCTTGCTTAAAACAGCTTAAATTAGTCACCCTCAGTTTCTATACCGTCTCCCTCAAATACTCTTCATGCTGTTCAGGAGCACCGAAGACGAGCAAGCAGTTGGAGCAAGTTATTGTGAGAACTTGGATGACCTGCTCAGGTGCTCAGACTTTGTCATGATAGCTGTAAATCTGACCTCAGAGACATCAGGCTCATTGGCCACAGGGAGTTGTCCCTCATGAAGCCTACAGTGACACTGATCAACATCAGCAGAGGTGGGAATAATGTGTTTCCTGTACTATAGTGTTTAGTGATCACTGGTTCAGTGTAATAACAATTCTTTATAAACCTCAGGTCTGGTTGTGAACCAGGACGCCTTACTTGCAGCTCTCAATTCGTGCAGCGGCCTTAGATGTGACTCATCCTGAACCTTTACCAAGGTGCTATGTCTGTGCGTACAAAGTAACACAACAGAATCACGCGTTCAAGCAGACTCATGCAGTGCTATTGTCATGGTCTGGGTGGGCACCTGCAGGTCTCCGACAGCGGCCCCTCCTCCTTTGGGCGGAGTTCGGTTGCTCCTCCCTGGCTGACCACCTGTGAGCAATCATGCCAGCAGTATATCAGACCTGCGCTCTCAACCATTCATCGCCTGAGTATCTGCTATCCCCATGTCAGTCGAGTGAAGCATCATAACTCTGTCAGACGCTGTGTGATGTCTTACTTGTTTTTCTTGTCCTCAGAGGTAGCACCTGGAGTGGAGATCTTGTCTCCCTCACTCCCGCCTTCCTGGACCTGGGCCGCCTGCTGCTAACACGACGTGGCCTGCCGGCCCACCACTCACTTGCCTGCCTCCCCACGCCTCGACCGCTTCCGGGCTTCCGCCCCACCTGTCTCCTCCACCTGAAACCAAGTAAGGCAACTCAATTCAACTGTGGAGGATCGTTGATTGTCTGCTGGATCCCACTGACCGTGATCTCCTCTTATTCCAGTGCCCCGGCCCCTGCCTAATCCTGTTTCTACCTCCCCGCTGCCTCTGCTGTTCAGCCGTCTCCTAGAGGTGTCTAGGTCACCCTCATTATCGTAGATAATCCTACGCGCCACGAGTGTGGTGGCGCCGCTTTGCTTTTGCTTTTGTTTGCCTGTGGGCGGAAATAAATCATTTATTCCCTACCGTCTCGCTTCCGGGTTGGTTTCTGCACCTGTGTCCATCTTTGTTCCCTCGTGCCGCTGGGCCGTGACAGCTATCTCTGATTTTTCTTGTGTAGGGATCATCCATTGCTTGAGCTTCCTAATATACTCATCACTCCCCACATTGGCATCTCAACCATTACCACAGCACGTGTGATGGTGAAGAAGATGGTCGAAAACGCCCCGGCTGGAGTGAAAGGGTTACCTGTTCCAAATGAAGTTCATCTACACCGTCAAACTGTTAAATCTGACTTTATTTTTAGAATTAAGATCTCTAAAAAAGTAAGATTTGAACACAGTAAGTTGCAGGATAGTTTCAATGTAGGATCGTATCACATGATGTTTGATAGATACAGGTTGAAAAATGTCTTTGAAGCAAAGTTAATTATTTTATTAACTTTATATACAGTGAGGTCCCACCGGTGCTACCAGTGTTTTCATGCCTGTGGTGTAAAGGTCAGCCATTAATCAGTGCTTGAACAAAATGTGGTATGTATTAATGAAAAAGTCTTTGAAGTAGAAAAGGAAATGCAACACTTTTGGACACAAATGAAAACTTTAAGAGCCTTTTGGTTTGATAATTAATCTAGAAGAACAAACAAGCTAAATAATCTTCTAATAAGCTTCCAGTGAACACTTAAATAGAAACACAATGTCACGGTCCAGTGTTTTTGTTTCTGTGTTACTATTGAACTTTGATTTTGTTATTGTTTATCTTTTCTAGTCTTTTGGTTTCTGTGCTCCATGGTTGCTGTCTCACCTAGTCACGTCCGCATCTGTTATGTTTCCTGTCTTACTTTGAAAGTCTGTGTCCTATGTCATTGTATTGACTTTTTCTTCCCCTTGGTCTTGTCATGTCGGATTACTCCCAGCTGTGTTCCCCTTCTGTGTCTCATTCCCTCGCTATCCCATGTGTATCTAAGCCCTGCGTTTCCGTCTGTTAGTTGCTGGTTCGTCTGCGTGTCTACCCGTATTTCTGCTGTGTGTTTCTCCATGTTCCAGGTTTCCCGTTCCAGGTTTCTCATTGCAGGTTTTTGTTCCTTTCATTATTATTTTGTAGCTGTTCCCAGTTTAGGTTTTTGTTAGCGTAGTTCCCTGCAATGCTCTGCTTTGGTTTATATTTTGCCTTTCATTGTTAATAAACTTTCTCACAGCTACGCTGTCGTCCGTGCTTGCATTTGAGTCCAAATCCTCGTCCTCCAGACGGTCTGCCGCACACACAAAGAAGATTCTCTCTTATCTGAATGAAGCCCTGCTGCATCCAGGTACCCCCGTCCTCAGTAAACGACATTTCTATCCTACAGAATATGTTTTAGTGTTGCCTGGATTGTATTCCTCAACATGAGTCCCAAATTCCCAAATTAATTTGTCAACTGGAAAACAACTTGGTGTGCTGTTTACTGTCATGGAAATACTGTTGTAATAATCAGTGCTAATATTAAACAGAGTTAATATTTCAAATAAGGAGGCCTTCAGCCAAAATCAGAAGTCCTGTTTCATTTTTTTTCTGCTTTTGGCTCTTCCCTAAAATCATCCCTCAGGCATAGTTCCTAGCTTTGAGCACTGAGCAGAAAAACTCTAAGTTTAATAATAACATCATTTCCAGGTTCTCCTTCCTCAGGACATGGAGAAAGTTTAGCCGCTGCTGGGCCTTCTTTACCAGGGTGATGGTGTTGTGGGTCCAAGTAAGATCAGTGGAGATGTGGATGCTTAGAAACCTGAAGGTAGAGACAGATTCCACCCGTTCTCCATTTATAATCAGAGGGGAGTGGAACTGTCTGTGTCTCCTGAAGTCCATTACGAGTTCTTTTGTTTTTGGACGACCAGCTTCAAGTTCTCTACCTCCGCCCTGTACGCTGTCTCATCTCCATCAATGAGCTCAGCCATGGTGGTATCATTGGCATATTTCAAGTCAGGTTAAGTGGCTTTATTGTCATTTCAGCCATGTGCAGTGGTACAGTACACAGGGAAATAAGACAACGTTCCTCCAAGACCATGGTGCTTCATATAACATATAACAGACAATCAACGCAGTACTACATAAAGTGCAAGTATGCAAACATTGCAAAAAAACCCAAATCAAAAGCAATGCAACACCAGCCAGCACAGAACAATACAGACACAACAGTGTATAATATAAAAGTGCAACAATGAGAGCGTGTCGTGCAAAAAGACTGAGCATTGTGCAAATTTTAAGGTGAAGTATGAAGGTGTGTGTGTGTTCGTCCAGTCACTGAGTGTTCAGGAGTCTGACGGCCTAGGGGAAGAAGCTGTTCCACAGTCTGGCAGTAAGGGCCTCGGTACCTCTTGCCAAAAGGCAGCAGAGTGATATGAGGGGTGTGTGGGGTCCTCCACAATGCTAGTGGGTTTGCTGTTGCAGGTGTCCGTGATGGAGGGAAGAGAGGCTCCAGTGATCTTCTCAGCTGCTCTCGCTATCCATTGTAGGGTATTATGATCCAATACAATGCAGTTACCATACCACACAGTGATGCAGCTGCTCAGGACGCTCTCGATAGTCCCCCTGTAGAAGGTGGTGAGAATGGATGGTGGGAGATGGGCTTTTCTCAGCTTTCGCAGGAAGTAGAGACACTGTTGGGCCTTCTTAGTTATGGAGCTGGTGTTGAGGGACCAGGAGAGGTTCTCCAGCAGGTGAAATGAAGGAATTTGGTGCAGATCGAAGGAGGAGGAAAGACAGTCTTGTGCTTAGACACAAGACACTGCTCGAAGCACTTCATGACTACAGATGTGGGGGCTACAGGTATGTAGTCAGTGAGGCTGTCTATACCAGCCTCACTGGGGATAGAAATGATAGTGGAGGCCTTCGGACAGGTGGGAACCGCTGTGGGATGAGTCAGGGAGAGGTTGAACAGCCTGGCAGGGATTCCTTCCAGTTGGTCTGAGCTCTTCTGCAAGTTTGAGGCTGCTGTTGGGGCTTGGGGGGCTCTGTCCTTTGTAGTTAGTGAGTTTGGATACCACACCTGGTGTGGGATGATGTCAGTGAGGAGGACCTCTATCCCTCTCCTGTACGTCTCCTTGGCTGAGTTACAAGTCCACATTTACTACACAGTACTTGTGTAGAAAAGGACAGACTTGAAGGTCTCTGGGTCCTGCTCTTCAAACATGGACCAGTCTGTCAGATCAAAACAGTCCTCTACTTGGAGGAGAACATCATCTGGCCATGCTTTAATGACCCAGGGGCTTGGAGGGGTCTGTTTCCTGGGGGCGATGTAGGCAGGGAGGAGGAGCAGAGGCCGGTGATAATTCTGTCCCAGGTGGGGGAGTGGTGATGCTCTGTAGACATGCTTGATGTTACTGTACATATGGTCCAGTGTCCTGTCCCCAATGGTAGGACACTTAACACGTTGGTGGAATTTGGGGAGTACAGATTTCAAACATGCCTTATTAGTCCCCACAAACGATATGAACACCCTTGATGTCCTCTCTGCTGTTTGATGATGATAAGTTGGAGGGGATTGAGTGCTGAGCTAAAGTTTGCATTGCGGGGATGTAAACAATGGTAATCATGGTCAATGTCTATAATTCTGCTGTTATGGCACCAGTGTTGAAGCACATCAGCGCAGATCCCAGCACGCCTTCCCCCACCAGAGTCTTTGTGGCGGTCCTAGCGGTGTAATTCTCTCTACTTGGGTCTACAATCTTCCCTTCTGCAGCGTCTGCAGCTGGTCCAGAATGCCGCAGCACGTCTCTTGACCGGCACTAGAAAGTTTGACTCTATCACCCCTGTTCTGAAAAATTTACACTGGCTTCCTATCAGATATCGAATTGATTTTAAAATTCTATTGTTTACTTATAAAATTTTGAACAATATGGCACCTGACTACTTAGCTGATCTCCTCTGTCTGTACAGCCCTCAGAGAGCACTAAGATCATCGGGCCAACTGCTCTTGGTGCAACCTAGGTCTCGGCTGAAGACCAGAGGAGACCGTGCCTTTGCCGTTGCTGCACCCAGGCTATGGAATACTCTCCCTCTTCATATTCGCGCGTCAGATTCCATTCAGTCTTTTAAATCACGTTTAAAAACGTATTTGTTTGATCTAGCATTTAAGGCAAATTAGGGCAATTTACATCTGGCTCTGTATTTAGATTTTGTAATTATCTTATATTTTATATATTTGTAATTTATATTTTATTGTGATTTTACTTGTACTGCGATTTTAATGGAAAGCACTTTGGTGTACTTCGGTCTTAAAAATGTGCTATATGAATAAATTTTGATTTGATTTGATTTTAATGTCTGGCCCGGTAACTCCACTAAGACACTGCGGATGTTTGGATGGAGCTAAGATTGAGTTACAATCAGTAGACAACACTTACGGAAAAAGCGGTATTAGTAAAATCTCTGATTGTACCTCCTTAGTGTTGTTTGCGAGGGATCTGGCTTTGGTGAGTAAGATGGATGGAAACGGGAGTTTGTGTTGTTGTTTTGATAGCTGGATGTGCCAACTCTGCATCCCCACTTTGATTTCTCTCCCTGCTCCATCTGCGTCACTTGCTGTTTCTGACAATAACCCATGGAGCTCCCGTGTTGTTCTGCAATCTCAGTTGGGATACTGTCGGTTCAATCTGAATTAAAGTCTGGGTTCTGGATAAGGCCAATATCCTTTAGTTCCTGATGACTGAAACTGATCAGTGCATTGCAGAAACACTCATCCAGTGATGGGAATAACAGCGCTACAAACGGCGTTACTTTTTTCAGTAACGAGTAATCTAACGAATTGCTATTTCTATTGTTACAACGCCGTTACAGTTACTAACAAGAAAATGCGGTGCGTTACTATTTTTCAACAGACGGTTGAAGCTGTGTTCAGCTTACGGCATCTTATATCAGCTGCAGGAAGTAGCTGTAAGTAATCTGGACGCTACAGCTTTAAGCAGCTGCGCGCTCCCGCGGACGGCGATCACGAGCACTGTCTGGCACAACACCTGGAGAAAAAAATAAACAAACAAAACAAAAAACAGCCCATTCGTGTTGGTGGAAAAATGCACCAATCAAAAAATGATATGGCAACATGACATTTGGTTGTTTAGGAAGAGGGGGAAGTTTCAGGAGTGACGGCGAGAGAGAGAGAGCAGAAAAAGAGAGAGAGAGAGAGTTTTGAGATGTGACGTTTAGCGTGTTTGGAGTGTGTAGTTAATGTGTTGTCTTGTGTAGTTAGTGTGTAGTGTTGTGGATAGCTTTGTGTTGTGTGTCAGAACAATGAGGCCACTGCTGTCTCCACACTGTAAAATCTAATTTGTTCCCAGAACTCAAAAAAATTGTATCAAGTTTACTTAAGATGACCAAGTTAGGGCAACTTGCTCATTTTGAGTACACTGTACGGCCTTGTTAGTTCCCAGAACTCAAAAAAAATTTAAGAAACTCGTTGCCTCAAAAAAACTAAGTAAAGCTTACTTAAGATGACTGTTAGGACAACTTATACATTGCAAGTCTGCAGTATTAAGAATAACTTGATATTTCTGACTGTACAATACTAATTGTTTACTTACTGACAAACATTTCAAGTTCAACTAAATGAAAAAACAATGTGTGGTAACCTGAATATGATTAAAAATAAGTGCAGTCTCTGATTTAAACAACACATTTGTTTTTCATTCCAACTCAGGAGCTGGAATGTTGTAATGTTTTCAGGATGCTTGTTTCCAGTCCAGGCATTACTGCCTGAATTACTGTCATGGATCGAGGTGATACAAATGTAGGTGCAGAAGAAAGTCTTTAACTTCCCTGAAGTACAGTGGCAGTGGATGTGGGTTGGAGATGCAATGAGCTTGAACCTGCAGGCGACCATCTTCACTGACACACCTTCTGTGACGGAGGACTCATGAACTTAATTGCTTCCTTAAAACATTTTTTTTCTGCATTTGGTATAAAACAGACTCCAATTTACACAATCTCAGGCTCCCTCCCCACCGGAGAGGTGACATTCAATGTCCCACTGTCAGTCTGGATAGCCGTGACCCCCACCCAACACACAATAATGTCATGAAAGCATCATTTTAAAAAGGGCTCTGCAAACATGGCCAATAACTTTCAACAAATCTAGCTGTTAGAAAACTTGCAGACTTCACTATATACAGTGTAGACCCTCTAAACTAAGTTTGGGGGATGTGATCTTTCAAGAAATGCAGACAAACTGTTGTTGTTGGTTTACTTACACAGCATGTCTTATAGAATTAACTGGAGTCACCAGCAACAGCACAGTGCAGTCATATCTCAAGTCTAATAACAGAAGACAGGAAAAGATCAGTGAAGAAACAACTTCCCCAAACCAAAGCACAAATAAAACAATAAGTGAAACAGGCTGATCTAAAGTATGATTAAAGTTCAGCCTCATTAATATAAATGTCACTGACAGTTGCTAATATATTGGAAAATCAAAATACTGACTGATGTCTTTCTGTCCAACAGCAGGAGTGCTGGTGATGAGATGAGAGATGATGAGATAGCCTTTATGTGTCAGTTGCAGGTCTTTTGCCCACAACCAAGATGACAGACCTCCGACCGTACATACAATACAAACATCACATTGGGAAGACAGGTCAGGCTAGGTAGCGAGGAAAAAAAAACATTGAAATGTGCAACACAAAAGGATAATACAGGAATGCACAGGTATCAACACACCATAACACAATAAACACAGACAGCAACATGGGAAAGAGTTCTAGTGTGTACATCTGATCTGAGACCGCTGCAATCTTTCGACTGCGCCTCCAGCTGACCCGATGTCCACATCATGGGGGAGGTAAGCGTTGGAGGTGGCGTTGGATCCGGGGTAGGGAGGGTGATGGGTCGGTGAGTGCTTATGAGTATCAGTATATGTATGTGTGTGCGTGTCCATAGTTCAGCTGAGACAGTGTCCTTTGCCCTGCCAGGCTAAGTAAACAGTCTTCCAGCCAACCCAGGTGGCCTTGCAGGGAATGGGAAGGAACAGACTAAACACAGTCGTTATCAGGGTGTTTTGTTCAGCTACAGCCTTGAGACCGCAGCTGGCGCCAAAGGGGTATCCGCATGAAGTGATGGTGGTTTTTACTTTAGTGCGAACAGCTCATATGAATTTCAAAGCAGTTCTACAGTCCAACACTGGTCTCTCAATCTCCCGTTGGAGAGCCGCGAGCTTCGCCATACTTGCGTTCTGTGATGTTGTCATTTCTTGTGCTCAAGGAGCCGATTCTGAGAACTCACGGCAGTGTGCCTCCCCGAGATGTCATCCAATTTGCACCCAGAGATGTTATTGCGAGCAAGCCCTTCTGAGATGTATCCAGTCTGCAGTCAGAGATCTTATTCTGAGTATTCACAGCAGCCGTAGCCTCTCCAAGATCTTATCCGTGCTGACTCAATGAGCCCATTTTGAGAAACTCACGCCTCTCCCATCATTCCAATCCCAGCGGGCAGCCTTGTGGGGCCTCAAAGACAGTAAGAAGCAAGCAGAGGGAGAAAAAGCATAACATTTTTCAGAAACTGATTTGATCCTTAATGGCTGTGCAATCATTGTAACATAGAGATTGCTTATGTTGTTAAATAAAGGCTAGATTTGGCATTAATAGATGCCACAGATGTTCAAAAGCTGCCACAAAGCATAAAAGAAAATGGACGTGTCTGAAAACTTCGTCGCATTTTTGCAAATATGTGATGTCTTGATAAATCGAACAGATATTTGAATTTTACACAGCTACATTCTCGCCTGAAAATATCTTAAAAGTTTATTTTGTGACCCAGAAAAAGTAATACGTTTTTTAGCCGCGCTCCTCCGCCATTGCCGTGCTTACAAGTATGCACAGGCTCCGACAAATGCAATCCTCCTTTTCCCCAGATTACCCTTTCTGGGTCACAAAATAACCTTTTAAGATATTTTCAGGCAAGAATGTAGCTGTGTAATGCTCAAATATCTACTTAATTTATAATAATATCACATATTTTCAAAAGTGCTTCAGAGTGGAGAGCTCTGTTATCCACCAGCGCAATAGCAATAGCTGACCAGGAGGTCAAGGCTTGATAGAGTCCGCGAGCACAGCTAACTCCTGGCTTACTGTTTTCAACCCCCCCTGCAGTCTTTTGCTACTCAGGTTAAACATGATATATATCATTAGTTAGTTAGTTAGTTATTTAGTTAGTTAGTTAGTTAGTTAGTTATGGCTATGGATTGAAAATACCCCCCACACCCCACCCACCCCTAACGGCTGCACCTCCCGAAGAATTTTGTCTGGGCTCTTATCTCACTTTTTTATTTCAAACAATCAACAGAAAATTTCACAGACATAGTTTTATAAGGTTTTTAAGGCCGTGGTGTTAATTTTTAAGAAACATGATCCCAGCGGCAGCAGCAACGCTAGGCTAACACTAACTAGCTAGCAAGATTATAAACCTGGTGCTAAACTAAGAGAAGCCACAAAATCAGTTTGAATAAGAGTAAACATTTACTCACCAAGTCAGTTTATCAGGTAAAGATCCACGGCAATGACAATAATAATATGTTGAGCTGACGCTTCTCCAGGTTTGCTCAACATATTCCATAACAAATGCGCCCTGAACATGCGGACTGATCCGCAGGGAGGAGGACGGTAGTGACGTGGCATTTTCAAAACACATCTTTCATCCTTCCGCACTGAAAAACAAAACTTCCAGCTTACTTAGTTTTTCTAAGTTAAGACAACTCAAATAAATTGAGTTTATCAGCGTTTTTGCATAAAAAGTACTGGTAACTTATTTAAATCGAGTTCTAATAACAAATTGATAAAAACTGAGTTCAGCCTATTTAATATTTTTAATTGAACACAATATTACATTTTACAGTGCAGGTAGAAACAGGAGTGATACACCTGCTGCTGTCAGACCTGCAGGTATCAGGCTGTGATGTTCTCCTTTATAGTGGACAGAAAAATTTGGAGTGGCAGAAATAATTTGTGTGGCATCTTATTGAATGCAGAACAGCTGATTGTTCTTTAAATAGTTTGAAATGGTTATTAAAATTTTTTGTTTTTTATGTTTGTTGTCTGATTTTAGATCAATTGTGTTAATACTGTAGTCAAAATGAAAACGCGACTTTAGATTCAGACACGTGAGGTTGTGCTGAAAAGGATGAGACCAAACAAGGCAAAGTAAATCGTTTTTAAAGGTGAAATGTGGAGGAAACATCAAAAGTGGTTAAAAAATGGCCAATTACACCCTGGACCCCGGAGGGTTAAACATTTTTTTAAAGTAGCGCAACAGTTACTTTTCAAGTAATTAATTACTTTTAGTAACTGAGTTACAAGATTCTAACTCAGTTACTTTTTGGAAAAAGTAACTAGTTACTGTAATGAATTACTTTTTCAAAGTAACTTGCCCAACACTGGACTCAGCTAAAAGGCATAAAAAGCACAAAAACACAAAAAGGTGAGGCGCCTAGAACTTCTAGAGAGTCTGGACAGGTTCCTCAACACCTCCTTTGTAAAGCAATGACTGTCTCAAGCCTGCTGCAACAGTCAAGCTGCCTCATTAAGGAGTCCTGGGCATCCTGCCAGAGTTGGGACTGAGACAACTCTAGATGGTGCCACACTACCCAGAAGTAAGCCAAGGCACTGCCAGTAGCAAAAGCCTGCTCCTCCTGCATGAGAGCAGAAAGGTGAGTGTAACAGGCCAGAACCTTGCCCACACAACTGGAGCCCCCAGATTTGATTGCACCTGGTGAGACAGGTGATGCATATAAAGGGATATAATGTTTCCAATATTAGCAAGACACACCTGGTTAGCCATTGCCCTGTGTAGCCTAGTTAGCAAGGCAACCATGACCCTACAGTTGCTGCTAGAGCATGCGGCCATGCCAAAAGGGGAGCTAGAGGGTTAGACTAACAGAGCAAGAGCCTGATCTGCCAGGCGGAGAGGGGCACAGGCAATTTTTTCCTTTGACATGAATATTAGAAAACCTCCTACAGGTAACGGACCACTTGTGCAACTCTGCAGAAGAGCCAAACTGCTAGCTTATCAGGTCCTTAAAGTCGGGTAGCAGGGGCACCTACATCTGGGAAGGTTGCAACTGCTCAAACCTAGATGCGGGCATCACAGAATCATCAACGAGGGAAATATCAAGAGAGGAGGATGCCTTGATAATCATATCAGAGAAGTGACTGGCCCAACTCTGCTCCTAGGAAACTAGCTGGCTGCTAACCGCAGGACAGGTTGTACTCCTCAAAGATGACGTTCTCTTCATCAACATCTCCTTCCTGATAGCTTTCCACATCTGGCTCCCAACCAGGAGCTGGGGTCAGAGAGGGGCCACTAAAAGACTGAGCTTCAGCAGGTCTTGCAGAAGGGGGAGGCAGAGATACCTGCCAAGGGCCTGAACACTCCCTCTTGGCCTGTGAGGCATCCACTTACCCAACTTTGGCAAAACAGAATGTGGGAAGCCACATTCTGTGAGTGTTTAAGTCACTTCAGTTTCATCTTCACTTAGATATTCACATCATCCACAAGATCCAACTGTGACACATTTTTCTGTCAGTGTGACTGATTATAAAAAGACAAATGATTGAACAGTGTGCAACAGCTGCAGTAGTAAATGTTTGCAGTGTAGGTAAACTGACAGTCTGATAGCATCACTGTCCACAGAGTCACAGAGACAGAAAGATGGAGACTATAGACTTCATTCTGAGTTGATAATGAATCTGGTGTAATCGTTATCTCTGTCTTTATATATTGACGACTGAATTACTTTTGACGTTAAGTAAAAAAAAGGCAAAATACAATGAATCTGGGATTTCAGTGTTTGTGAAAATGGCAACCTCTGCAAATTTGTTGTTTCTATTCGCTTTGAAAGGAACTTTATGAATTAGGAAATGAATTGGAGTGTCAATCAAATGATTAAAGTGCAGCTGAAGGACGGCATCAGAGCGAAATTCAGAGTTTGTTAAAGAAAACCCGTCAGCGAGCGGGTTAGGTTCATTGAGTCTGTTACCCCGGTAACTGACTCGGAGTTGAAGTCAACCCTGAAGGCTTCAGGGTTTCCAAATCCACACAATACCACAGAATCTTTCCCAAGAACACAAAACAGTGCACCGCTTTCCAGCAAGGATTTTGCCAACAGGGCCCTGTTTCAGGAAGCCGGTTTAGAAAACTCAGAGTGAAAAACGATACGCAGGGTTGAGTAACCCCGAACTGTCCAACTCGGAATATTCGGTTTCAGAAAGGCTGATAACAATTAGTTCAGTCAACATGGAGTTGCTTTAACCCCAAGTGAAGCGCGCGCACGAGGATACATAAAGCCCTGATTAGTGGAGCACAGATTAAGCGAGTCACCATGGAGACGGAGGGAAAGAAGGCGCGGTCAATGTATTTTACAGCGCTTGAGGCCGAAATTCTGATGGCAGCATATGCCGATAACATGCAAATTCCGCGGAAAAAAAATAACACAGCCTCAGCTGCAAAAGAAAGAGAGCATGCACGGCAAAACATAGCCGACAGAGTCAATGCGTGAGTGTTCATTTAAACATTGATCTAGGGATTTCCACCCATTTAACACATTATCTTATTATATTTCATTATATTTTATTTTATTTTTTATTTCATACATTTTATTTTGTGATGTGATGTGAGCGCAGGTGCAACCCAACAGGCCCCAAACGTTCCTGGCAGCAAGTAAAAATGAAATATAAAAATATAGTCCAAACAGGTAAGGTGTAATTGTATTATGAGCCATAGTGCTTGGTCTGTTTGTCCGATGTAAATCAATTGCAGTTAGAGGCTACATTAATTTCCCCTCTGTAAGCACTTATTGAAATTATCTGAGCACATTACAAGTACATATTTGCTTACTCTGTATGCTCAAATGTGACCCGTTATAGCCACTAGAAAAAAAGCGGAGGCCCGAAAAACAGGTGGGGGTCCTCCACCACCACCACTCACAGAGGCTGAGCAGTTGGCTTCCACATTTGTGATAATGTTGGCAGCATCACATATGATCTTCACAGTGCAGAGAACACAAATTAGCATCCATTACTATAATGAAATAATTTGTTAGTTTGAAATGCTACAGGGAACTATGTACCTGTACATTAATGCTGTGGAAAGACTTCCTGTTCACATAGTCTCCTTCATTTACTGAAGGAGCAATGATTGGAATGTGAGTGCCATCTATACAGCCAATCACGCCTGGGAACCGTGAGAATAAATGTAAAATTTAAGTAGTAGTTCAAGTATCACCACATCATGAATTAAGTTCTGTTCATCCTGATACCTGCAATTTTGTGGCATCCCTCTTTGATAAATCTTGTGGGTCTATGACCGGGGAACACCACAAACGAGTGCAGGAGACGTTTCAGTGCAACTGTAACATTCCTGACTGCCAGACAGACGGTTTTCGTTAACTCAGGGTATACTTACTCAGAGTTTGCACTAAACCGGCTTCCTGAAACAGGGCCCAGGTTCTCCGTGCAAGGAAAAAGGTAAGCTAAGGTCATCAGCCAGCTTCACTAACTGTTAGCAATGCAGTGGTCCACTAAAGCCTGAGGCTACCTCAGGTAGTGCCCACAAATAAGGACATTAGGTATGTGGAGGCGGATGGCAGGAACCAAAGGAGAGTCCCAACAAAGAAACAACAAAGCACCTTCATTTACTAATAGTACCTGTAAGCACACTGAGCTCAAGTGCTTGCACTTAAACTTTATGGCGACCTTTATTTTGATGATCCGTATGATACAGTTATGATACAGATCACCTGACAATAAAAAAGTATATGCATAGTTGAGAGGAGGTCTGATTGCAGCAGGGTGTTGAAGGTCATGTTTTGACCATGAGGCTATAGCTATAGCTACCCAAATGAGGCCCTTGAGGCAGTGTATGTGAATGAATTGGGATAGACAGCGGTAAGGCAGCCGCTCACTCTCTATCTATGATTGTATTTTAAAAAGGGCACGCTGTCTAGAAATGAAGGGCACCCTTTCAGCAGGCAGCTTACACAGGCCTCCCTGAAGCCCACAGACCGGCTGACTCCGGCTGGCCTTTTCCCTGAAGGCTGCTCCTATAAACTGTGAAGGTGTCCCATATGGTGAGGGATACATTAGCCCATCACCGATGTGACCTCACTGAAAACTAGGAATGTCCTTGAGGTCTTTTCAATGTTCTAGAGTTTTCTTTTACTCAGCAGTCTATTTCTTCACTAAAAACCTTTTTTTAAACATAAAACATAACCCAGAAAGACTTTACAAAACAGCAGGCTTTCTTCACATTTTCCCTTTTGAATTTTCACCTGTTTTGCAAATGGAAATATTATCATAAAGTGGAAACAGATGATTTAAAAAGTAACATCTTGTACTTGTGAAATTATGGAAAACACACAAACAAAAATAATAATAAATGCAACCCTAAATTTAACCCTAAGCAGTTCCTGAGTCATTGGGAGGGGCAGCGGGTCATTTACCATTTGGAAGGTTGATGGATTGTTCCCCTGCTTCTCCTGTCCATGCCTCAGAGTGTGTGTGTGTGTGTGTGTGTGTGTGTGTGTGTACAGAAAAGGTAAAGGTACAACACTGCATGAATGAGAGAGAGAAAGCACACTGATGCTCAAAACAGAGTAAAGGCATTTCTACGGTCTACTTACCATTTAATGCTGTAATATACATAACAGTGTTCCTAATAGTGATACAGTGTTGCTGTTAATGCACGATGGGTGGATAGAAAAAAAGACGTTTCCTAATCCCTTATGCTACAGTCAGCTGATTTCAGTTTGTATGCAGAGAGGAGGAAAAAGTCAAAGTTGTCCATGGCCTTTGAGAACTTGAAATATTGACATTTTATTGAGTTTTACTGCACAAAACACCATGACAGTGAGGTGCATATTGTTCATAGACCAAACAAAATGCATATAAAACATTGACTCTTTATTTATCATTAATCAGTCTGGATGAAACATAGTAAAGCTGCATAGGGATTTGGGAATTCTAATTATAAAGAATTATTATTACGTGTGTGTAATATGCCGACATTACATCTACTTTACGTGTATGCTTGGATGCAGCTACTCAGCCATGGAAATCTGTTCCACAGAAAGTTCTCTGCACACTGTTCTTGAGCTAATTGAAGTCACAAGTTTGGAGGTTTGTAGCTACTGAAAATTTGGCAACTTCTGCGCTATTGTTTGCAGTTCGTTCTACAGGGTGGGCCATTTATATGGATACACCGTAATAACATGAGAATGGTTGGTGATATTAAAGTCCTGTTTGTGGCACATTAGTATATGTGAGTGGTGACCATGGTGGCCATTTAGAAGTCGGCCATCTTGAATGCAACGTTTGTTTTTTCAATAAGAAGAGGGCCATGTGACACATCAAACTTATTGGTAATGTCACAAGAAAAACAATGGTGTGCTTGGTTTCAACGTAACTTTATTCTTTCATGAGTTTCAAGAGGGAAACACGTCATCATGTAGCAATTTCAAATATGCAGTGGCCTTGAGGTTTCCATTGATGAAGAATGGACCCACTATTGTTTTACCCCATATACCACACCAAACCATCACTTTTGTTGTTCCAACAGTCTTGGAGGGATCCATCCAATGTGGGTTAGTGTCAGACCAATAGCGGTGGTTTTGTTTGTCAACTTCACCATTCACATAAAAGTTTGCCTCATCACTGAACAAAATCTTCTGCATGAACTGAGTTTCCTGTTCCAGTTTTTGTTTTGCCCATTCTGCAAATTCTGTGGCCGATCTGGGTCATCCTCGCTGAGATGCTGCAGTAGCTGGAGTTTGTAAGGGCGCCATTTGTGAGTAGCTAACATCCGCCGAGGGATGTTCGACTAATGCCACTCTCCAGTGACATGCGGCGAGTGCTACGCTGTGAGCTCTTGCTGAATGAAGCTAGGACAGCCACTGATGTTTCTTCATTAGTCACAGTTTTCTTGCGTCCACATTTTGGCAAATCCAACACTGAACCAGTTTCATGAAACTTAGCAAGCAGTTTGCTGACTGTAGCATGGGAGATGGGTGGTCTCGTAGGGTGTCTTGCATTGAAATCTGCTGCAATGACCCGGTTACTGCGTTCACCAGATATCAACACAATTTCCATCCGCTCCTCACGTGTTAACCTCTTCGACATATCAATGGCTGTAAACAAAGAGAAACTTGTAAATAACTCATGAAAGAATAAAGTTACGTTGAAACCAAGCACACCATTGTTTTCTTGTGACATTACCAACAAGATGGCCGACTTCTTCATGGCCACCATGGTCACCACCCATCTTGAGGAGTTTGCCCCCTCACATATACTAATGTGCCACAAACAGGACTTTAATATCCCCAACCATTCCCATGTTATTACGCTGTATCCATATAAATGGCCCACCCTGTATTACCTTTAACAGCTGACTGTAGAGCATTTCATCCCTGACTTTTAATGATGTACCTGTAACTTTTACACAGGCAGTGGAACCCCCCGAGGTCCGAATGCCTCTTTGCTGTAAAATTTCAGACCTTTTTCAAAGCTTCCCCAGATCCTGTTTAAACCACGTGCTTCCGATCGTGGGGTGAAAGTTGAAACAGTTCTTAAAATGAACAAGCGAATAACAGTGAGAAAAGGGGGCTTTCTAAATGCAAGCATTTTAACTTTAGTTAATTTAGTTTTACATGCATTTGTGACAACTTGCCTTCATCACTGCAATATACTTTATGTTGGCGTTGATCAGGCCTCACGATCACATTTACAAATGGTTCAGAAAGCTGCTGCTGCTCATTTGCTAACAGAGACACTCACATGTGAGCACATGACCCCTGTCTTCAGTCTTTACACAGGTTTGCTTTTAAGTGGTCTGTCTCCAACTTAGATCAGCTGACCAGCTGTTTGTTGCTCCCATGTCATGATGGAAACACCTGGGGGACTGAGCTTTTGTTCTTGTGGCCTCCAAATAATGGAATAAGCTCCTCCCCCATATTAGGGTGGATTTGATTTTAAACAGAATCAAATTTGAAAACACATTTTCTAAAAGGCATTTTAGCAGTATTAACAGAGTTAGCTTCTAGTCAGTTTTAAGTTTCTTTAAAAACGATATATAATCAGTTTAGTGCCACATGCCCCAAAATAAGCGCTAGGGAATGACAGGAGTACCAATGGTATGACAGGGAAACGAAAAAGCCAAAGGTTTGTTTTTTTTAAAGAGCTCAAAGAGGTGGGAACACTGCTAATTAAACCAAACAAACGAAGACTTTAGTCAAATTAAAGCTACACTTAGAAATCAGCAGCTCCTCCCAAGCAGCCCAAAGAAAACACAAATCCCAGTTAATACACACAGAATCCACCACTGCTGCTCACCACCCGGGACTGACCTACTTACTGAGTGAGCAGCGCTTCAGTAACATACTGCTGGGTGGCTGATCACTGAGTAACGTCAGCTGGGAGCTGCCACCTCAGGAGAAATGGGTGGCAGCTCAGCTCCTGGATAAGACACACCCACACATCACGGGGACCTACGAGAGCTGAAACTGTTTTATTTATAGTACACTTTGTTCTCTATTTTTTTTATTTATACCTTTATTTATTTATTTTCCCCCCTTTGATTAATCTGTGGTTTTGTGACTTTTAATGTGTTGTTTTGGGTTTTTCGTGTGCTCTATAAATAAACATGGACTGGATACTGATTATTTTTGTCTTATACAATGAATACGTAGATAAATATATGTATTCATTTTTCCTTTGTTTGCTGTTTTTGCCATCTCACTATATACAGTGATATTAACATGATAAACTAACATACATGTCTCTGATTTCACACGAGAGAAGCAAACACGCGTGGTATCCTTAGTGTCAAGCAGCCAGAACGTGAGAGCAGAAGCCATGGTGAGTCTGGCTCGTTGCATTTTATTCTTCTGTGATCTGTGAAGTGCACTCTGGATTTTAGATTTGTTAATCGGGTTCATGGCCCCACAGATGTAGCCACCCATGTAGATGGGAACTGTAGGGATTTTCAGCCACCTCGGATGTGTTGTTGGAAGTGGATGATTTAAGTGTTTGCCAAAAGTTCATTTCCAAAGTTTGTCAAGATTCAACCAGAACTCAGAAGTTTCACTTCAGCAATCAGTATAACTTCACTTTCAGCACAGCTGGCTGATGGTCCACAGACTGCTTGAACCTCATATTCTGGAAACAGCTCTGTGGAGGCAGTAGGGCCAACAGTGGCAGACAGTGAATGTGCTACCTCTGCTGGACCATAATAACATTAATAATGATAACGATTAATAATTAAAAGAAAGATTATGTGTGTGCCCTTATTAGGATAGAGATGGAATGACTGCACAGCACGCGTGTTTAAGGACTTCAAAAGTGCCATATTTGAATTTATTTGGAATTTCGTGAACCACACAAACCCGTTTCATTCCAGCAGGTCAGAGAACTCGTCAGCCAAAAATAACCATGTTATTGATACTAACAGTCTGTAAACGTAACATTTTACTTTTAAATTGTGCTTCAATTCAAAACACTTGAAAACAGCATCTTGAAACTCGAAAGCACTTGAGTGCATCACTTAAAGTAAGTGAAAAAGTAAGAAAACCTGTCTGTCAAGGTTGCACAGCTTCATCTTAATTCCGGTGGCGGTGGCTCGAGAGTTAGCGCGGGTCATCTGCTAATCAGAAGGTTGGTGGTTTGATCCCCGGCTGCTCCACTGTGCATGCCAAAGTGTTCTTGGGCAAGATGCTGAACTCTTCCAACGTGTTTGCTAGAGTGATGGTGTGTGTGAACGTGGGATAGAAAGCACTTCACTGTCAGTAGAAATGTGCCACATGAGAACCAGTGTTACAGGTTATTGAGTTATTGAGAATGACTTTCAGCAGCTAATGAACAATGAGCCTTGCAACAGATTAACAGACAGTTTCCCGTCCCTGCCCACAGTAACCATCCCTTTTTACATCAGAGTAATTTCAGCATCGGCTTGTATCCAAAATAATAAACGGAGCAGATTATTTCTCCTCCTTTTTGTGTAAATTGGCTGAAAAATATTCGCTGGTATGTTCACTGTGTGTCTGT
Source organism: Copadichromis virginalis (assembly GCF_057382275.1). Classification (NCBI taxonomy): domain Eukaryota; kingdom Metazoa; phylum Chordata; class Actinopteri; order Cichliformes; family Cichlidae; genus Copadichromis; species Copadichromis virginalis. The sequence goes on from NC_140633.1 coordinate 3,581,127, forward strand.
GTATGAGTATCGGGTGGGTGGTTGGATGAGTGGGAGGAAAAGCCTAATGAACCGTGCTTCAAGAGTGATTTGAGAATGATTCGATGTGCAGTGACCTTCCCACATAAAATTACCATAATTTTTACTTTTATCCTTGGAAAAAAAGGGTAAAAATAAAAATACCCAACAGATCAGAAGTCTTGAAGTCTGGTGGGAGCTGCAGCTCTCTCAGTGATCCTGGTGAGTCACAGATAGGAAGTGCTCAAAACAGAAACAGACATCAATTCCTCCCTTTCGGCTTCCTCTCAGGCTCCACTGGATGCTTTTATTTGTTTGTGGCTTTGTCAGTGGCCCATCCTCATGTTCCATTTCTATTTTTGCATGTTCATCTACAGTAGATGAAAGCAGACTTTCCCCTCAAAGCCCAAGTTCTTCTAAAAGAGTCGTTTTTATGAGAACAGCCAGCGCCGTATCATTATCCAAATGAGGAGAAGAAATCCTCCGTTCTTAATTAAAGCACAAACTACACTTAGAAGATGATAGACCTGCTTTTTATTTTTGCATTAAAAACAAAAGCAGATAAAAAAAATCTGTCATATGTTGTCCTCATTTTTCCTAAGCTTACAGTGCATCTATATTATTATTATTATTATTATTATTATTATTATTATTATTATTAATGTTGTTGTTGTTGTTGTTATTAATAAACAATAGCACAGGTCACTTAATGTTGACATCAGGTTATGGGGTAGGGTTTGAGTGACTTTGCTGAAACCTTTGCTGGTGGGCTAGTTTGAGTTTACAGATTATGCTGCTGTCTGGCATCATCACCACAACACTCAGAGGAGACCAGGGGCCAGTTTAAGAAGCCAAAACAAAAGACTCGTCAGTGAGGAGAGCCTGTGTAGTGGGGAAACTATTTTACTGCAAACGATAGATGGAGCTAAACATGTTCTAAAAACGTATTTCTTAAATTTCTTAAAAACTCTTATTTCTGAAGTCTTCAGTCGATGAAGATGGACCTAGGTTTTTGAGAGCAGGGCTCCACAGCATGCATTAGCCTTTGTACATGTAGTGTTTTATGTTCACTGTAGAAAGAGATAAAACACTTGGATCAGTCAACAGTCTGTCATTAGCTCCACATTCATTCCAACAAAGGGAATCCGACTCCTTCATTCCTGTGAAATCCCCACTCGTCAATGACACATAACATTAATAGAGCTCATTAGCCATCTGCTGATCATCTGTAGTAATGAAATGTTTTTTAACTAGGTTCATGTTTGTTTTGTACCAACCTTACTTCAGAGTGAAGTAAGTTTTATTTCTCTTTCGCTCTCTCCCAGGAACTCAAGATAAATCTTGAGATAATCTCAGGCTCATCAAACATGACAGTTGAACACAGAGAAACACAGACATGCCTGAGAAATCTGCATTTCTGCTGAGGCTTTAAAATCAACAGTATTGTACCACAGTACAACAACCCACACTGCCTTGTGTTGACGATCCGTTATACTGCTGGGATTATAAAAGTTTGGACAATTTTCAATTCAATTCAATTCAATTGTATTTATATCAGATGATGATATGAAAAATCGTTTGTTTCATGGTGTAAAAATATGTTACATGGTTGTGATGCTCACTGTAGTGTCTGTATTAAATTCAATTCAATTTTATTTATATAGCGCCAAATCACAACAAAAGTCGCCTCAAGCCGCTTCATAGATACAGAGAAAAACCCAACAATCATATGACCCCCTATGAACAAGCACTTTGGCGACAGTGGGAAGGAAAAACTCCCTTTTAACAGGAAGAAACCTCCGGCAGAACCAGGCTCAGGAAGGGGCGGGGCCATCTGCTGTGATTGGTTGGGGTGAGAGAAGGAAGACAGGATAAAGACATGCTGTGGAAGAGAGACAGAGGTTAATAACAGATATGATTCAATGCAGAGAGGTCTGTTAATACATAGTGAGTGAGAAAGGTGACTGGAAAGGAAAAACTCAATGCATCATGGGAATCCCCCGGCAGCCTACGTCTATTGCAGCATAACTAAGGGAGGATTCAGGGTCACCTGGTCCAGCCCTAACTATATGCTTTAGCAAAAAGGAAAGTTTGAAGCCTAATCTTGAAAGTAGAGATAGTGTCTGTCTCCCGAATCCAAACTGGAAGCTGGTTCCACAGAAGAGGGGCCTGAAAACTGAAGGCTCTGCCTCCCATTCTACTTTTAAATACTCTAGGAACAACAAGTAGGCCTGCAGAGCGAGAGCGAAGTGCTCTAATAGGGTGATATGGTACTACAAGGTCATTAAGATAAGATGGGGCCTGATTATTTAAGACCTTGTATGTGAGGAGCAGGATTTTGAATTCTGGATTTAACAGGAAGCCAGTGAAGTGAAGCCAAAACAGGAGAAATCTGCTCTCTCTTTCTAGTCCCTGTCAGGACTCTTGCTGCAGCATTTTGGATTAGCTGAAGGCTTTTCAGGGAGTTTTTAGGACATCCTGATAATAATGAATTACAGTCGTCCAGCCTGGAAGTAATAAATGCATGAACTAGTTTTTCAGCGTCACTCTGAGACAGGATATTTCTAACTTTAGAGATGTTGCACAAATGGAAGAACGCAGTCTTACATATTTGTTTAATATGTGCGTTGAAGGACATGTCCTGGTCAAAAATGACTCCGAGGTTCCTCACAGTGTTACTGGAGGCCAAGGTAATGCCATCCAGAGTAAGAATCTGCTTAGATACCATATTTCTAAGCTTTTCAGGGCCGAGTACAATAACCTCAGTTTGATCTGAATTAAGAAGCAGAAAGTTAGCGGCCATCCAGGTCTTTATGTCTTTAAGACATTCCTGCAGTTTAACTCATTGGTGTGTGTTATCTGGCTTTATGGACAGATAGAGCTGGGTGTCATCTGCATAGCAGTGTAAATGTATGCTATGTCTTCTAATGATACTGCCTAAGGGAAGCATGTATAATGTAAACAGAATTGGTCCTAGCACTGAACCCTGTGGAACTCCATAATTAACCTCAATGTGTGAAGAGGACTCTCCATTTACATGCACAAACTGGAGTCTATTAGATAGATATGATACAAACCACTGCAGTGCAGTACCTGTAATACCTACAGCATGTTCTAATCGCTCTAATAGGATATTATGGTCGACAGTATCGAACGCTGCACTGAGGTCTAGCAGGACAAGCACAGAGATGAGTCCACTGTCAGAGGCCATAAGAAGATCATTTGTAACCTTCACTAAAGCTGTTTCTGTGCTGTGATGAGCTCTGAAACCTGACTGAAACTCTTCAAATAAACCTCTGCAGATGATCTGTTAGCTGTTTGACAACTACTCTTTCAAGGATGTTTGATATAAAGGAAGGTTGGAGATTGGCCTATAATTAGCTAAGACTGCTGGGTCTAGAGATGCTTTTTGAGTAAAGGTTTAACTACAGCCAGCTTGAAGGCCTGTGGTACATAGCTGATTATTAGAGATAGGTTGATCATATTTAAGATCGAAGCATTAATTAATGGCAGGACTTCTTTGAGCAGTTTTGTAGGAATGGGGTCTAAAAGACACGTTGATGGTTTGGAGGAAGTAATTATTGAAGTTAACTCAGAAAGATCAATTAGAGAAAAAGAGTCTAACTTAACATCAATGGTACTGAAAGTAGCTGTAGATAATATTACATCTGTGGGATGATTACTGGTAATTTTTTCTCTAATGATAAAAATTTTATTTGTGAAGAAGTTCATGAAGTCATTACTAGTTAACGTTAAAGGGATGGTTGGCTCAAAAGAGCTCTGACTGTTTGTCAGCCTGGCTACAGAGCTGAAGAGAAACCTGGGGTTGTTCTTATTTTCTTCAATCAGTGACGAATAGTAAGATGTTCTGGCTTTGCGGAGGGCTTTCTTATAAAGCAACAAACTATTTCTCCAGGCTAAATGATGATCCTCTAAATTTGTGACACGCCATTTCCTCTCCAGATTACGAGTCATCTGCTTTAGGGTACGTGTTTGAGAATTATACCACGGAGTCAGGTACTTCTGATTAGAGACCTTAGTTTTCACAGGAGCTACAGCATCCAGAGTCGTACGTAGTGAGGAGGTGAAATTATTAACAAGATGATCGACCTCTGTTGGGGTAGCGTTCAGATAGCTGCTCTGCTCTGTGTTGGTACAGGGCATTGAAGATGATAACAGTGGGTGGATTATATTCTTAAACGTAGTTACAGCGCTTTCAGAAATTTTCTTGGCGGACTGCTTTAACACCAATCACACGTGATCTAAATAACAAAGTTTGTGTTGTTTTTGACTGCAGAAATCACTTCATGGTTACAGTTCACGGTTTTGTAGTGGCTACTTCAAACATGATAGTGTACCATGTCAAAGCAAAGGTTGTCTCATGCTGTCAAACTGGGTATGATCACCGCAGTGACTTCATCAGTCACCAGGTCTGAGTTCAGGAGAATCTCTTTGGGGAATCTGTTTGGGACTTTCACCGCTCTCTCCCTTTTTGCTCTCCTCTGTGTTTGTTGTGTTTCAGAGGGATCTGGAGGACATATTTTAAGTTCCCACGCTGCTGGAAGCAATGAGCTTACCTGTTCCTGATCATCTCATCTGCTGCGTCTACACAAGGTGGTGGTTTGCCTTTCCCTGCAGATGTTAGTTACCCTGTTATCTTCTGCGCAGACTGTCTGGAGGACTGGTGAGGAACTTGTGTCTGGTGAGAGATCTGAGGAGAGAAGGAACTGTGGATTCATGTGTTTTTCCTGAAACCCTGTGTGTAGCCAGAACCCTCCACACTTGCTAATCTCATTAACTACACAGCTTCAGTCTACGATAGCCTTCCTGTACCTAAGAACACTCTTGAGGGTGTCTTTGTAGTAACTTCCCATATGGCCTTTGTTCATCCAGACAGCAAACATGACCCATCAAGCGAAGGCGATTTTAAACCGTTTCCCTCTAAGGCAGCCTTTTCTAAGATGTCCTCATTTGAAACAAAGTGACTCACAGTTGTTGCGAAATCAGTTTCACCCCGGTTCTTTTTATTCCTCCTCATCCAGAGACGGCACCGACTCAGTCATTTAAGAAGGGCAGATGTGTCCCTCTGCAGATCTTCACTGCTTTGTCTGTGAAACACAGTTTTGTAGAAGCGACCCCATCATAAAACCCCCACGGTGTGCTGGAAGCTCTGTGCCTGTGTTTATGCACAAGCACGTGTGCGCGTGCCTGTGTGTCTATGTGAGTGAGTGAGTGAGTGAGTGAGTGAGTGAGTGAGTGAGTGAGTGAGTGAGTGTGCATGTAGGTGTGGGTGTGTCGTAACAGTTAAAGCACTGTGTGTGTCTCTGCATACGTGACTTCCTGGGGGTCATAAAAGTAATCTCCTCACCCAAGCTACACCAAATTCCTCTACACAACATAGAAAACAGAGTTAACATATTACAAACACTGAGACCCCCACTCTGCATCCACTGGGTCGTTGGCCTCTTGTTGTCTTACATTTACAGATAAGCATGTGTAGAGTCTCCTGCAAACCTACTTCTAAGTTTATAACAATTATGAGTTTTTATTAAAGGTACAAGCATCAGCATCAGCAACCCCCAACTGTAGCTTCCTGTCTCCTGGCAGGCAGGCAGACCCCCAGTGTCCATAAATTCCTTTCTCTCTAAACAATTACACTCTCAGGCTACAGCTAAGCCAAACTGAAACACAGACCAATGCTTCCTTATTCCTCTGATCTAAACAAATTTAACACATCATATTATAATAATTATTTCCTTGTACTCACACAGTGTAGACCTCAGATGATGTTGAATGGTTCAATGTATTGTTGTCGTACAGAACAACTTTAATTTTCACTCTCCAAAAGTTGTTTCTGTTCATCTGGACGTAGCGTTTTGCGGGAGAAACGTTTCGTCATCATCAGGTGACGTCTTCAGTCTCAGCTGCAGGTTGCAATCTTATAAACAGAACATCTGCATAACGACTGAAACCAGCCCACTGAAGGAACAACTGGGCTGGGAGGTCAGTTCCTTAATCGTAATTATGCAAATTCTCATGACCAATGATCAACAACCACTGATCAATGGTCATGAGTCCCATTCACAGAGAGTTGGGGAATGGCTGCAATCACAGCATTGTAAGATGGTGACAGATGTACCCTTAGGCCCCCTCCTCGATTCCGAGATGGTCTTTCCCTTTTCACGTAAATGGCTGCATTCAAACCAGCGTTCCTCCCTGTCCAGGATGTTACATCCTCATCCTTGAAAGAGTGTCCACTGGCCTGTAGGTGTGAATAGACTGCAGAGTCCTGGCCTGACGAGGTGGCTCTGCTGTGTTGTGCCGTCCTCTTAGTCAGAGGTTGTTTGGTTTCCCCGATGTATAAATCCTGCCAATCCTCCTGGCACTTAACAGCGTACACTATGTTACTCTGTTTGTGTCGGGGGACCCGATCCTGGTGGTGGACCAGTTTTTGGCGCAGCGTGTTTTGGGGTTTAAAAGCCACAGAGACCTGGTGTTTAGAAAAAATGTGTCTCAGCTGCTCCGATACTCCTGACACATATGGGATCACTGCAGGTTTTTGCTTAGGCAGTGGTTGTCCTTCTCTCCTGGATCGGCTGGAGCTTTCTTTAGGTGCTTTTCCAGCTCTGACAAAAGTCCAGCTGGGATAACCACATTTACTCAGAGCCTTCTTGATGTTCTTCTGCCTCCCTGGCTGCTGTGTCTGTGGGGATGGTGTTCGCTCTGTGTTATAGCGTCCTGATGACGCCCAGTTTGTGCTCCAGTGGATGATGAGAGTCAAACCTTAGATACTGATCCGTATGTGTAGGTTTCCGGTACACGTCAGCTTTTAGATGTCCTCCATTACTGATGGAAATCTCACAGTCTAAGAAGGCTAACCTGCCACTTTTCATATCCTCCCTGGTGAATTTGATGTGTTGGTCCACCGAGTTAATGTGATCTATGAATTGTGGTACGTCCTGAGATTTGATTTTCACCCAGGTGTCATCCACATATCAGAATCAGAATCAGAATACTTTATTGATCCCTGGGGGAAATTATTTTTTGTTACAGTGCTCCATTTTAAACCAACATTAAGACAAGACAGACAATACGCTAACTAAGAATAGTACAATATATACATATATATACATACATACATACATACATAAGTCACTTATAAATAAATAGTTGGAAAAGAAACATGTGTAGCTGTAGCAGCAAACAGTGTGTTAAGTGGATGCGTTGTACATCTGAACCCATGCCTTGGTGGTGTTCCAGGATAGGAGAGCAAAGCCCTCTTTTCCACTTCTTCCATGTACAAATTGGCCATGATGGGTGAAACTGGGGAGCCCATGGCACACCCATGTTTCTGCCTGTAGAACTGACCCTTGTATGTGAAGTAGGTGGAATCAAGACACAGTTCAAACACACGTGGTCGGTGCTGAGAGTGGTCCTGTAATCTCTTACACACTACCTCCAACGCTTCTGTGACTGGGATGCAAGTGAAGAGAGATGTAACGTCGTACGAGACCATGGTTTCATCTGCCTCCATAATGACATCTCTCACCTTCTCAACAAAATCCAGGGTGTTCTGGATGTGGTGTTCAGAGCTGCCCACCAGCGGGTTGAAGATCAAAGCCAGAAGCTTGGAGATGTTATAGGTGACCGAGTTGATCGTGCAGACAATCTGTCTTAAAGGTGCACCCTGTTTATGTATCTTTGGTAAACCATACAGACTTGGTGTAGACTCCCCTGGGTACAGCCTGTGGTATGAGGTCCGGTCAATAGCCTTGTCTTGGTTTAACTGCTTCAGACAGTCTATCACCCTCTTCCTGTAACCACTTCCTGGGCCTCGTTTCAGGGGCTCATAAGTATTTTCATCACTGAGTAGTGACAAAATCTTCTCATGATAGTCTTTCTGGTTTAGCAATACTGTGCATCTACCCTTGTCTGCCAGCAGGATGATAATGTTGTTGTCATCACTAAGTGATGTGAGTGCCTTCCTCTCCTCCATGGTGATGTTGGATGCTGGGGGCTTTGCATTGCTGAGACAGGCTGAAACTTTTGTCCGTAGTTGCTCTGCTTCCACTTCTGCAATATTGTTGTTTGGAATTGCTGTTTCTGTGGCTGTGATCAGCTCCACTAGCGGGATTTGTCTCGGTGTGACAGCAAAATTCAACCCTTTAGCAAGGATGTTTTTCTCTGTTTGGGTAAGCTGTCTGTCAGACAAATTCTTCACCCACTTGTCCACATCCTCCGTGTCGCCTCCTTGTCTTTTTTTCTTTTGCCTGTCCCGTTTGGCTCTTTTGCATCAGAATTGTTGTCTAAAGGCAAAGAAAGATGCCCAACGGATTTACTTTACCAAACTGACCATCCCAGCCTTGCCGTAATGGTCCATTTGATTCACCTTTTATTGTTTATTTTATTTTCACTTACTGAATACGGGACAGACTTGACTGGGGGAAAGAAGGGGAGAAAGAAAGAGGGAAAGAGAAACAGCTGAGAAGAGGGACGGGGGAGAAGGGCAAAAGACAAAAACCAACAGAACGGGCAGAGAAAAAAAAATGCATATATCAATCACCTGGATCACCTGCTGAGAAAGAAAAAAGAAAACAAGCAGAAGAGAACAAGAGTAATAGAATAAACAACATCACAATGATATATGGGAATATGACAGTAAATACTAAATGTTAAACATTATTGTGCAGCACATAAGATCAACAGAACACAGTGTGCTTTGAGGTAGGAGCCAAAAAGGGTGTAGTTTGTGGGTGTGATCACCCGTGTGTACACCTGTGAGCATGGACGCGCTTGTTTTTAAAAGGTTCCTTCATGTAATGATCTGCTAGAGGGTGTGGGGGGGCCACAGCCCCGTCCTCCAGGGCATGAAGCAGGTATGGAGGAGATCAAAACTCCAGACATCCAGAGGCCCCCAGAACACAAGAGACCAAGGAAGACCAACAGAGGGGCAGCCGCGCCACTGTCCCAGAAAGAGCTGAGGAGAGTCCCAGATGAGGGCTCACTCAGCAGCCGCGGAGCAGAAGCCAGGGGGGGTTGCAGTGACGCACCCGTGAGCTCCGCCGGCAGCCAGCCGTGCCTGAGTGACCGAGCCCCAGGCCGAGAGGCCGGGGGCACCCCACCTCCGAAGTGGCCCGAGCGAGCCCCAGGCTCCAGGCCCCGATAAGCGGCCGCCAAGGAGTGAGCCGGTGTGTACCTGGACGCCCACCCCCGGACACAAAGAACCACCAACGCACCGATGTCTGAGGGGGTCCGCCACTGGCAGGGGAAGTGGTGGTGGGGGGAGATAGGCCTCCATACTTTGGAGGGCCTGAGATGTCCCCAGAGAGGTGGCGTCTGATACCCAACCTGACATATAGACACAGACATACAGGCACACACAGACACAAACATCCATTCCCACCCTCATGCTCTCATATGCACTTACTCCACACTCAACCAACGTGGAGACAGACATAAAGAGACGCTGTACACACGATCACACTCCCCAAGCGTACTCTACGAACCGGGTCTAGGTACCCTTGCCCCTGGAGGGGGGAACTGCACCCAGACCCAGGTGGTGTTACCCTTTTCCCTGTGGTGGGGGGAGGCAGACCGCCCCGACTCCGCAGCAGCAGGGAGGCCCCACACTCCAGACCGCAGTCGGACAGCCAACTCCAGGATGATAATGTTGTTGTCATCACTAAGTGATGTGAGTGCCTTCCTCTCCTCCGTGGTGATGTTGGATGCTGGGGGCTTTGCATTGCTGAGACAGGCTGAAACTTTCGTCCGTAGTTGCTCTGCTTCCACTTCTGCAATATTGTTGTTTGGAATTGCTGTTTCTGTGGCTGTGATCAGCTCCACTAGCGGGATTTGTCTCGGTGTGACAGCAAAATGCAACCCTTTAGCAAGGATGTTTTTCTCTGTTTGGGTAAGCTGTCTGTCAGACAAATTCTTCACCCACTTGTCCACATCCTCCGTGTCGCATCCTTGTCTCTTCTGGCCGCTGAGGACACTCTCTGTATATTGCTGTGGTTTCCGACGTACAACAAGTAAGTCAAACTTCCTTTGTTGCCTGGTCTTAGACTTCTTGTGCTGTGCTAGACGAGTCTAATAAGTAAAGTCAAACACCTTTTTAAGAGTACTCTCATCTAAAAGCATTGTCAGTCTCTGTCTCCTCTTGAGATTTTACCATGTCGATGGTAAAATCTGTTTGCCTCACCCGTTAAGCAACTGATGCTGTGCGTTCTGGAGGATTTTTGTTGCCTGGAAGCCTTTAACTGAAGAGCTCATTTGCAGACTTTTAGGAGTAATTCTGTTTTGTCGGCATCTGAGGCTGAATCTCAGGTGGTTCCTGTAGTCCGCCATCTTACCTTCAATCTTATAAACAGGACATTTGCATAATGACTGAAACCAGCCCACTGAAGGAACAATGGGCCGGGAGGTCAGTTCCTTCATCTTAATTATGCAAATTCTCATGACCATTGATCAACAACCACTGATCAATATCCATGAGTCCCATTCACAGAGAGTTGGGGAATGGCTGCAATCACATTGTAAGATGGCAAATTTTCACTGTTTGTGATTGTTGGGGGGGGATGTAACACGACAAGGGCAATAGCACAAGCTGTACACAAGCTGACACTACAAAGAATAAATTGTACATCAAATATTTATTTTATAAACTTTACACACTATTTAAAATGACCTTACAGCGTTAACTTAAGTAGGAGGGAAACAGTAAACAAATCCATCTTCTGGGTCTCCAAAGCCAAACCAGTAAACCCCACTATTCCACTCTTCCTGGAAAGAAAAGTAAACACTGTAAAGTGAAACCAAAGGAAAGGTACAATGCCTCAGCTCCCTTGCTCTGCAAAAAACAGGAGAAGAGGTTTACATTAAAAAAGAAATGGCACAGAAGCCCCCACCAAACGTCTGCCAAGCACCGTGAGTAGCAAACAGGACACAAGCTAGGCCACGTTTGGCTTCCAACAGTAACTAAAGCAAAACACCACTAATAGCAGGCACACACTTCTCAGTGCTCGTAGCCAAAAGAGAGAGGAAAGCCTTTGCTGGAGCTATATATGCTGTTCCACAAAGGGTCATGATGCTGCTCAGCTGTGGCAATCAGGTGTGGTCACCTGGAACAGAGAGGGAGGGAAAGAGAGCAACTCTGTTCCAGGAAGAGGCCAGAAGGTCAGAGGACGTAACAGCACTGAGCAGCTCCTTCAGTGGGAGACTGCGGCACCCACGGTGTGGGACGGAGAGATTTCACAGGTCTTTCCTCCCCACTGCTGTCAGACTCCATAACAAAGACTTTAACTGATCAAGCACACACATCCATACATATGCAATAATACTAAGTGCAATAATCCTTTCTGTCATCGTTGTATTTTTACTCAGTTGTATATAGTATTTGTATTTGTATTCTATTTTTATCTTATTGTATATTTATTTTATTTTATTCTACTGTATATAGTATTTTATTCTATTCTGTACAGTTGTGTACTGTATTTATTCTTATTGTATTCTAATTTTTGCCTCATAACTTTTGCACTGTCCACTTCCTGCTGTGACAAAACAAATTTCCCACGTGTGGGACTAATAAAGGTTATCTTATCTTATCTTATCTTATCTTAGTAACCATGATTAGAGAGTCCTAAATCCAGTAGAAAACATCTGTAAGATTTTCTTGTTGTTTGTTTAGAGGCAAGCCTACCCTGTGCATCCATGCACTTACTCATGAAGAGACAACAGGCACATACAGACATCTATCCATCTCTGCCAGGCTATCCATTTGTTGTGTGTTTCTACTCTGTGTTGCACCATCTGATGGATTGCTGTAGGCAGGGTTGCTGCTCTCAGCCTGTTTGTTCTACACTGTGTGTGTGTGTAATATCTTTGTCTTTTTATATTATCTGCTCTTGACTGTGAGAGCAAGACATGAAGTGGATGTTATGTGTGTATCATGTCTTTGAGCAGCTGAATAGCTGCCTGTTCCCTCCTTTGAAGAGCCAGGAGTTGCAGTAGTGTGGCGCTGCTTCTGGTGATCATCCTGAGGGCCCTTTTTTGAACACTTTCCAGCAAATTTAGCTTTCACTGCATCACTTCCAAAGAAGACAAGGCCTTGGCAGTATAGATAGCTGCAAGTATCTGGCTTAAGCACGGGCAGAGGCGGAGCTCTTTAAGGGTTCTTAAAGCTGCTTCTTCAATGTGAACGTCTCTGCTGAGGTCAAGCAAGAGCAAACCCACACAAGCACAGGGCGAGCATGCAAACGCTACACAGAAAGGCAAAGGTGAAGGCCTTACCATCAAAACACAGAGAATTATGTGAACAAGAACGAGTGTTCACATGTCGGGGTCATGTTGTGTAATAACAGTGAATTGCTGGCTAACTGTAACATCTACCTTTGTCTGTAAATATGTTTTCCATCAATGTCTTTGCCATGTTATCATTAGACCCCTTTCTTCCACATGATAATAAAATGAATAAATGATACTGAAGTTTTAGCAGTCTGCTTGTTAGGGGCTCCTTCAGCTTTCATATATGCGTCTGTTTGTTAAGATGTGGTGTGTAAAAAGAAGCTCGTTGTTTTTCACCTGCACACCGAGGCATGTTCTGTGGGGAGCCAAAAGTCTCCAGGCAGGTGACATTACTCACCCTCCTCTCCTCTCACCAGCCTGCCTCATGTTTCTGTCAGCTCACATTGTGTAGGAGCCCATCAGTGTTGTGGCTGAGAGGAGAGTCCAAGGAGTCAGACACCTTTTATTATCTTGGGGACTGAACTTGTGTGTAGTGGCTGTCAGAGCTCGACACAGAGGGCAGTCTGAGTAGGAACAGGCTGTGGGTTTCTTTTGTCTAATTCACACATGAGTGGCAGAGCAACACTACCTGTCCGTTTATTGTCTTATTAATATTGTTAATATCATCATCACTGTCATCGGCCCAGCTCCAAGTGCCAGTCCCTCAGACACTGAAAACTCTCTGATTCCTGTAGAGACCAATTAAGGGCGCCCAGTCTACACAGAAACAGTGTCTGGCATTTTCACCTTGACAGATTTAATGAATACGGGAAAGACATGCTTGAAACTTAAAACTGCTGTACAATCAGCCCATTGGCATGGAAAGTTGAGCCATGTGGCCAAGACAAAATGACTGTGGGCCTCCGAGGGCTGACGTTCATCCTGCACAGCCTTGTGTCATGTTAATCTTCCCCCTGTTAGTCCTAAAATGCAACCGGTGTCATGTGTTGGGAGATCTCTTTTATCAGCAGCTATACTGTGGGGTTGGCAAGGAGGGCATGCAGCCCAATGCTCTGGCAGGTCATCAAGAATGAGATTTTCACACCAGATTGTTCAGGGCCTTGGTTAATAATGACCATTTCCATTGCTGGTGGCCAACAGGGTGTGAGTAAAACTGTGTATCTGTCAGCCAAAGACAATATAAGAAGAAAAGAGGAAGGCACCAGGAGAGAGGGAAAGGCAGGAGTGTGAACGAACTATGACTGGTAACAGGAGAGAGCTGCCGATGTGCTTTAGTAAAGGGAGGGAGATGTAAATGGCCTGTATTTATATAGCGCTTTACTTGGTCCTAAGGACCCCAAAGCACTTTACACATCCACCCATCCACACACTGGTGATGGCAGCTACGTTGTAGCCACAGCCGCCCTGGGGCGCACTGACAGAGGCGAGGCTGCCGGACACTGGCGCCACCGGGCCCTCTGACCACCACCACCAGTAGGCAACGGGTGAAGTCCAAGGACACAACGACCGAGACAGAGGACACACCCAAAGCAATGGACAGCGCACAAGAGAGATGAAGAAAGGACTGCAGCAAGAGTGGAGTGGGTGAGACGGGTGTGAGGGGTGATTTTTACAGGAGAATAACTGCAAGAGCGAAAAGGGAAGGTTTTCAACGTAGTAGGGACACCGGCTAGGTTCTCATTAGGGGTGACCCAAAATGAAGAGAGGGAGCGCTCGGTTTGAGAGGTCTGCGGACGGCGTTAGAGAGACGAGGCTTAGATAGTTTGGACGTGTCCAGAGGAATACTAGACAAAGGATGTTGAATGTGGAGCTTCCAGCCAGGAGGACAATAGGAATACCACAAAGAAGACACATGGATGTAGTGAAGGAGAACATCCTGGTTTTATATTTTAGTAGCTAAAAAACTGATTTGACCTGGAGGCCGATGCAGTATCCTCATTTTTCTGTCATTACTTTTTCTCTGTGGACTTTTGATGATGAGCAGCAGCAAAGAGACATTCAATTTGTATTTTCTTTCTTTAAACTAGAAAAACATGCATCCATACCAACAAAGGGCAACAAAGGAACAGAATCAAAGTCTCTGAGTGTAGCGTGCACATCAGAGGCCTTCCATCGGGACAGAAACCAGTGCTGGCAGTGTCAAGTCTAGAAGTCACCACAGCCCACTGCGTTAGACTGGTTTCAGTCGTGAAGCTATAAATGATCACATAGTAACTAATACATTTTTGAGCTGAAAATGAGGATAACATGGACATGACAACAGTTGCTGTTCACTTCAGCCTGGCTCTAAAAGCTTTACAGCATCAACAGGTGTAGGCAGTGTTTGTCCTTCGTAGCAGTGGAGAGGCGTTTATTTTTGATGTCATCCATTTTCATACTCGTTGGACTTACAGACATTGATTGTACCAAAGCAGCAGACATCTGCTACGTGTCATGGTGTTAATCTGAGTCACTGAACCTGCTGCTGCTCCCTCAAACTCTTTAAACTGACTTCATATGTGATGGAGGGTTTTAGTTTTAAAGAATGATTTGCTTACCTAGCATTAGCAGTTTATGGCTGCAGCTCGCTAACCAAGCTCGCCATTGTTAGTCAATAACGTCGTTTTCCACCCTCTACTCCAAGTTAGTCTTGGCTTCAAGACCTGATGCGGCAGCAGCCAAAATCCAAGTGATCATCTCTGTGGGTCTGTCCGTGGTTTATGGGCAGGCTTTCAGCACCACTGTTTAGATTAAGAACAACACATAAAGAAAATGGGAGCATTTGAATTATTTCATGTTTCTGTAAGTGTGTAGCTCCTGGTATTTTTTTTAATATCGTAGCACATGAATCACATTTACCGATGAGAATGCAGTTAAAGCAAGCGGTAACAGTATGAAATCAACAGCTCTCTGCACATAGCCAGAGAAGTTTTTCATTGTTGATTCTCATGCTGCATTTTTATCTTGTTTCCTCCAAACCGCGAGAGCTTAGAGACCTGTGTGTCCTGGGAGGATAACACTAAGTCAACAGGAGCTGTTGTAGCTTGTGAGGGAGGTTTGGGAACAAAGATAAGGACCCTCTTAGCGAGCTGCATTCTCCAGCAAAGGCTCAGGTGTCAATGAGATTTCAAGCCAATACTCTGGATTTAGTTGCAGTTTCAAAGACTGAGTCACTGAGCTAGTGAGTGCAGTTAAAATAGAAGGAGGAACATAATGCTACTTAAAAAATCTTTGGAACAGAAGATTAATACTTATATATGTTCACATGTTTACTCCACGGTCTGTTCCAAGTGCTGCAGTTTTAGGAGCAGCTCTGCATATTTAGTGACGCCACTGAATCACAAAAACAACCATTATTAGAAAAAGCAGAAAAAACAACCGAACGCAGACGCTAGCAAACACACGTGCACGTGATTTCTGCTCAGCTGTAGTCTTTCTGTCACGGTCTCCGCGCCGGCCCGGCCGGCCCCACGAGGCTGCATGTGCTGCTTGGTTTTCTCTCTCTCTGCCTGGGCGGAGCTCACTGTGGGCTCCGCCCTTGGCCCACACACCTGTCAACAATCAGCGGTCATCACCTGGAGCACTATTTGAGGCTGGAACACAGATCCTCTCGTCGCTGGATGATTGTACTACAGACGTTAGTGTTTCTCCCAGCTCTTGTGAACCTGTGATTCGTGATTCCTCCCCGTACCTGTGACCCCCCAGTCGTGTGAACGTGTGTGAGTTTGGGCAAGAAGACGTGAGCGAGTGTGAGAGAGCTTCCCCGTGATTCCCTGGAGTTTGGATTCCCCTTCACTGTATATATCGTGCACTGGTGCTGTGAATAAACTGTTTTTTGGAGACGCCTACGGCTCTGCGCTTGAGTTCCTACTACCAGGTTGTGACACTTTCTGCAGATACAAGTATGGACTGAACTGCAGTACCATTAAAATCTGCCACAGTTATTTGATACTAATCATATAATTAAAGACAAAATGGACATGAGGACATGAGGACATGATGGCTGACACTGCAACCCAAACAGGGTTCAGTTTAGTGGTTGGGGGCTGCGCAGGAGCACGTCTGCACTGTTTGTAGGGAAACACACAAACTGCACAGTGCCTGTTCTAAGCACTTTGTGGTAAAATTGTAAATGCAGGCCATGGTTGTGGAAATGTATTGTTTTATATTTGGCATTGTCAAAATAACCTTTTTTTCAGTTATTGTCCTGATTTTGTCATAACCTGTGTAGGAACTGATATACTATGGACTCAGTTTAACAGAGTTTATTGCCAAACACCTTGTAGTGCGACGCTCAGTGTCTGTCAGAGAGGACAAGTTAGGAGTCCACACTTCATCAAAACGTGAAAGTGGCAGCAGGGAGGCTAGATCAGTGTTTTACAGGTGATGGTGGGAGTGGACAGGTACGTGAGTCTTGGAAGGTGAGTGAATCCAAATACTTTTCTTGAAGCTGGCAATTTTCTGTCAGCACTGAACACAAGAGGAAGTCTTCAGGTAAAAATGCAGGCGACTGAGAGGCAGAGAGAAAAGGAAGGTTGCTCGGGGAGGCATCACAAGAATGGAGCCTGATTACCACACTGTTTGTGACAGCGTAGCGGAGAATGGCAGCTTGAGCTGATCCTTAAGAACCGACCAGGAATGAGCCAATCAGGAACAGGTGTGTTGGCTGAAAGGAAGCTGAGAGGTCCCGGAGCAGGACCTGCTGACGTCGCCTCAGAGAGACAAAGGAAAATAAAACCAGATACATGTTTTCACTGTTGTGCTTTCTTTGTGCACGTTAACGGGCCACTGAGACTCTCTGAATATCTCCTGGTCGGTTTCATGTTCAGTGTAATTGTTCAGATGTTCATCAAATAAAAAAGTAGATCCTTGACCCTTAACAGTTAATGTAAATTATTTTTACCTGCAGAAATAACCAAAGAACGAAAATCAGACCATTTATTTCCTGACTGTGGTTATTAGTGTAAAAGTGCAAAATGCTTTTACTTTGTTAAATTACAGTTTATTAACTATGATGGGAGAAAATGTATATAAAGGTTCACTTTGCATATTCAAATTAAAAACACCCAAAACTACAGTAGCCAAATATTTTTACTTTCATCAGCCCAACTTCTTCAGCCGTTAACTACACAACACTGTCACCCTGCACAGGTGAGGTGTGCAGCTAACCTGCGCTGATCCAGTTAAATACAGCAATAATAGACTGTTTTAATCATTGAACATGTGATCATATTTACACTAGCATTTTCTTTGTTGAAAACAGTCACAGTAGCGTATTATTACATGTTTATATTCATGTACACCCTCTCTGTGCCCGGGCATTGTGCTGTGAGTGGTAAAGGGGGGCTGCTATATGCTTCTTTGCCTCGTGGCTTCGGTATTGTGCAGATTGTTGAGCAGTGGAGCGGCACAGGAGGAGGATGATCAGCTGTGTCCTGCCCAGGAGGAGCTGCTGACCCCAGAGTCAACCTCATCAGTTTCCCCCTGTGGACTAACGGCACAGGGGCTCAGAGCAGGCTGCTCACAAGCCGCTGTTCATGTATAACCAGCAAACTCTGCTCACACAGGCCTACAGTGCTCTATACATCACACTGTAAAGAAGGCTGGGGCAGCAGCTACAGTGTCATGTACACCTGTAAGAGAGGCTAAAGGAAAGAAACCTGAGCTGATAACAAACGAATGAAAAAAACCTCCAAAGTTGTAGTTAAAGTGGAGCGGGATTTTATCCAACTTTTGACACCACACAAATTAAGTTCTTGTATGTGCAGAATAGAGAGTAAGACCACAGGTTTCCATTTCTCAAGCAAACTAACCAGCTGGCATGTGAAAAATGAGACTCCCCAAATAATATTTTCCCAAGAAAAAGGAATTTAAGGCTGATATTTTCCATGATGAATTTGAGAGGCTGCATTACTCGTAACATAGAGCGTTTCAAATGATGAACTCTCGTGAAATACTGTTTTTAATGCTCTCATCCTCAGTAGATTAAACTGACAGGACAGAATGAAAAGGACAATGTGTCTGTTTTGGTAAATGTCCTGTGGCTGTTTGCCAAGGTCTAATGTGATCCTTTAAAGTTCATGCAAGAGCCTGCTCGGCTCCTCGCCATTCCTCTTTGCCCGCAATGACACAGAAAGACGAGCTCAGCAGAGCACAGCAGAATAAAGGAAGAAGAGGAAGGGGTGGGGGTGAGGGTGGAGAACTCATTAACAGAATTGATGCGGGCTGCCTCCACCCAGCACTAATGCCAATACTCTTCTGAGGCTGATTTCTTTGTTAACACCAAACCAAGTAATCAGCGACCCTACTGCACACACTATAGAGTTTTACGACAGCCCACTAATGAGTTTGTTTACAGACACAGAAGAATAATAATTATCACAAGTGGCAATGCATTTATTCACAAAGGGAAGAAAAGTCTTTTGACTTGCTAATTTACTTGGGAGGAAAAAAATGAAGCCAATTAAAGGATAACTCTGGTTTATTTCACTGTGGTATATTTACCGGGCTCTAGAAAAGACACGGAGGAAGTTGCCATGACTCATTAATACTTGTACAATAATTATACTAAAAAAAGAAGAAGGAAAAGGCGTGTGTATATATCAGCTGAGTTCTGTCAAGACAAGCAAGGAAAGCATGTTTTGGCTTGTGAAATCCAAAAATAGACATCAAGTAAAACTAAAGCAGCCCTTCTCCTCTCAGCATGTTGGGAATCAACCCAGTATCATGACAGAGCATGCAACAGACAAGCTGGTCCAACTTATAGTACCAGAAGGAGCAGATAATATATGTAAAGACTACAAACTGATGCTGACTAAGGAAGATGTGAAGTCCATTCTTGGCTCCTTAAGATTAAGCTAGGTAGCTCATGAGTACTTACATGTAAATGTGGAAGTAATGTCTCTTTAAATGTTTGTTTTTATGTTGGCTTGAACTAAAATGTCGCCCACTGCTGGTGCTGCAGCTTACTGCAACTTGTGCATGCGAGTCCATGTCATGCACAAGTTGCAGTCGCTTGTTTAGCGTGCTAGCGTGACATGCTAGCACGCTAAACAAGCTAGCACTGTCTCTTCTTTCACTGACATGAGCTCATCTCATTTATCACTGCAACAGACAATCATGACCAACATGTTTGATGTAGAGGAGCGGAGTGAAGAGGTTTTTTGATTAACTCGTGATAAAGTCGTGATGATGGGGAGTAACGCAGGCTCAGCTGGTACTCACATTAGCATTGCTGAGAAATCACTTGGCTGCATAAATATATAAAGTTTTACCAGCTGGTTTGCTAATACCCCACCTTGATTTTTCGTTAGTATTCTGTAATCTGTCAGTACATGTGGTTAACACTGACACGTGGTGTTCAAGCCTTTTATTTCAGCTGTGAATGTATTTTTTTCAGAATAATTAACACACGTTTGAAATAATAGTAATAGTTTTTTCCCCCAGAGATATAAAGAACAGCAACACTACAAACACATTATTTTAAAGAATATAATCCATTACCAGCAGTTAAACAGACTACAAAATATTTAGCTCAGCCTTAAACATCTGCAGGAGTGATGAGGAACATGTTAATGTAGAATACAACTTTTACTCTTGTATACTTTAAGTACAATTAATACAGTTTGTTTAGTGAAGTGTTTAGTGTTGCTTAAAGAAATGGCTCTAAAACAAACAAACTCAATGTAATTAGTTAGTAATATAGTAAAATATTTATTTAACTATAAAAGTAAATAGTGCAGAAAACTGAAGACAGCTAGTAAGAGCGCAGAAAGCTGCAGGAGGCTGCCAGCATATATAAAAACATAAAAGAGAGGCAGCAGAAAATGGTGTTAATCAGGTGTGATTTGTCGTGATTAACACTTGAAGGATGTGTGTGTGTGTGTGTGTGGGGGGGGGTCTTCATCATCTCTGCCTGCTTTCTGTAAAAATCACTGCAACCCACTGGTATATACAAGATGCAATATGAAGTATGGCATCCTCTGGATGTGATGTGCATGCACGAGCGATCTCTTGTTGAAAAATTGCTTTGTGGCTGACTGCAGCCTGCAGCGGTCATTGGTTGTGGCTGCCTCTGATGAACATGTCGACTCAGCATGTCCCAGGCATATTCAATGGCAGACGTATACGTGTCTGGATATGCTTCTGAGCCACAAATGCCTGTGTTACTCTGCCTCTGTGGGGTGGGCATTGTCCTGTGTGGGCACACCTGATTTCGGCTCACATAGAATAAGTGAGGGTTTGGCTTGACTGCACAGCCCACAACAGTCAACAAACAAACACCCACTGTGGGTCTATGTGGGCATCTGATGGCATTTTATCACATTTTTATGGTTGAATAAAACACATTTTTATACACATTGTTCGCTAAAAATGTGAAATTGAAGTCACTTTATAAAGAAAAAAAAACAGCGGAGAAACCTTAAACCTGACATATTCTCAACCGAACACCTCAGAAATTATTCTATTACAGGTGTTATTGACCATAAATTCAGTACAGGTTTCTGGTCGTCAGAATCAGAAGGAATCAGAAAGACTTTAATTAACATACAACAGAGCAGCATGACGTTGAAGATTAGGACAGGGCATAAACAGGCAATACGACTGACATAATAAATACACAGAATATACAGTATATACACAGTTTTCCAATTAAAGTGACTGAAAGGTGAATAAATAACTGTGAGTGAGTAAAGTGTCGGCAGTATAAAAGAGTGTGTAGTAGTTTATGTTCATGGGTGTGGGGATGGGCTTATCTGCTGGAGTTAAAAAGCAGGGAGGCTCTCCTCCTCTCAGTCCTGCAGGAAACGTCTGTACTGATGTTGCTGCTGATCATCTATTAGTAACAGTCTTCCATCCTTTTTACCCATCCAGCTCCTTTGCAACAAAAAGCACCAACAATGACTCAGTGTTTACAACAACATGCTGAATTTTATATGGCGCTGTGACTCACATACCAGAAGGGTGGAAAGTAAGGTCGCTGATTTGAATAACACGAGTCTCAGCTGTGAAACAAACTGTGACTGCATGCTTTGTCCCTTCGTGTGCTGCTGGAGAGGAAGTGCAGCCAACACAATCCATCCATAAGTGTGAAGGCTTTATGAAGCGCAAGTTATGACAGTAACTTCTGCCCTGATGCTTGTGAAGGTAACAGCAGAACTGCTGAGAAAAAACAAAAACAAAAACAGATGAGCCCAGTGCAACTTTTTCAAAGGGTGGTCCATGCTTCGTATGTGCCAATTGTGAGAAAACTGCCCACAGAAAAATGTAAGTATGCAGTCATGTACATGTGGACTGGTAGTCTTTGTTCTTTTAATGGAGCTCCTGTGTTTGTCTCCTGTGTCTTTCTTTATATTTCACCAATGTATTTTTGATTACATGAATACAGAATCATATACATCACTTTTTCTGTTTTACAGGTGATGAAGCCTTTGATGTAAACAATGTTTCCATTAATTGTTAAGACTTTATTTTTGGTTTACTGACAGTTTATGCAGATGCCACAGTTGACTTTGGTTTAACCCATAAGAGCCCAGACCCACTGTGACTGTCAGGAAAACTGTGGGAGAGTCAACTTTGAAACTTTAACAGAAACTTTCCTCAGTGTGTAAAAGTGTCACTCTTATGGGCTCTTATGGGTTAAAGTGGTGATGAAGAGGTCCACTACAGATGTGCCCACTGCCTACGCTGCCCACGCCATTCTCACCGGCTGACAGCTGAGTCTGCATCGGCCTCTAGCAAAGCCACTCGAGAGACACCTTCAGTTGGTGATAGGAATCTGGCCTCGGCCCTTAGACCTTCATTCATTTCATTTCATTTTACTTTTAAGTGTTACTATAGTGGAACTTTGAAACAGCACTCCGAATTCATCCTCTTCCTGTTTAAGTACTAAACAAAGCTAGATTTGGCATTAGTCACATCCTGATTGGTCTTATATCACCTGACTCTTCCCCATGCTTGGTGGTGTAGATGGTTAAATGGATGTAGCCACTTATATGTTGATGGAGAAGACCCTCGCTCTTCTCCCTGCAACTTGGAAATAAGTGAATTTGTTTTTCAGCAATTTGATCTATCTGTAGAAAGGCCCTTTCACCTTTGGCTCGGGTCTCTCGTGCTGTCACAAGTTGACAATTAAGATGAGACATACTTTATTTATCACAAACACTGGAATATGATTTTTATCATAGCAGCTCTAAAAACACAATCATACTTATTAAAATAACCAGTGGAGCGAAATAAAAGAGAAAACAGAAAATAACGAATGGCTCGATAGCTACAGTCACAGTCACTGATAGTCTCTTTCTCACCTGATCAGGAAATCCAAACATGGATGTGGGTTATTTCCAGGTGAATTTAAATAGAAGAAAAAGCAAAACAGCAATGATTAAAGACAGTTCCCTTCTGTGAGTAATGTGGATGTATACAGCTAACAGTGCAATATTTAAACCACCGAAAACATCCCTTTGCAGATAATGGCACCTTTCACAGATGATGCCGTCTCCCCATGTAAATGGACTGATTCTTATATAGCGCCTTCTACTCTCCCAGAGCACTTAAAGCACTCTTTACAACATGTATAATGTTGGTTCGCCCGCTAACCTGCCAATAGATGACCTGATCTACCTCCCGAACTACAGCCAGCCTGTGTGGCATTAGGGTGTGGTTTCTGGTTCCGCTGTGGGAGGGAGTGATGGGCAGAGTGGTTTAAGGAACAGGCCCAGCTGAGGAGAGCCACACCTGGCATCCATCTGCTGGTTACACTCTGTACTCACATAGCAGGTGTGGGGCTGTGGAGATGAATACACATGAAGCATAAAGGCTTTGAAACCAATCTCTGAAAAACGTATGGTATAAGTGGACATTAACTACTAGTGGACCAAAACAAACCCCAATAGCATGTGTATACCCAATCAGGTGGCTGGCCTGCCACCTGATTACTAAACCCAGAGCAGCCAGGCGTGTGCTACACCCCACATTTCCTGTACTGCTTAGATTAACCTCTGTCTGCCTGAGAACAAAGAAAGTCCCGAACTAAGTACAGTCACTCGCTCCAGGCCTTAATAAGTTTACCAAGCTTGTCTATCTTACTGTCCAAGGACATTCCCTGTGATGCTGAAACATACATTCATACTTTTTTCATTTAGATCCAGCTCTGAAACCCATCCTCTGCAGCTCCTTCAGTATTACAGACCAGCAGCAGAACTCCAAGCATGATGTAGTAGTAAAGATTTTCTGGACTTTACAAAAAACAATACTAGTTCATCTGACATAAAACACAAGTTGTCTGAGTCCGGATACAGCATAGTGGAAAAGGAGTGTTTGGCAATCCAGTTTGCGGTTGACTCTCTATGTCAGCGGTCCCAGTCCGTGAGTCGTTTGGTACCGGGCCGCGAGAGTTGAGGCTCGGGTGTGAAATGTTTGGTTTTCAGGGTTTTCGGTTTTCAGCGTTATTTTGTTATCGTTTTTATTGTTAACTCGCTTTTCCTGGGTCTTTTCACGTGTGTTATGAATAAATCTTTTTTTCGGCACTAGTTTCATTTTGTTGTATTTTTCCGCGACATCTTAAAGGCCGGTCCGCGAAACTATTGTCGGGCATAAACCGATCCGTGGCGCAAAAAAGGTTGGAGACCGCTGGTTTATGTTATTACCTCCTAGCACACTGATCCACCCTCTGTTCAGACCATGCTCTGCTGCAATGGTTCTGCAATGGTCCCTCACCCCTCCGGTGAGGTAGTATTGGAGAATAAATTCAATGTCCTGGATCCTGTGGACTTTCCTCCTCTGACTGCTAGCCCTCGCCATCCCGCTGTGTCGCAGAGGTCTGCGCCATCTCCACCACTACGCCCCCGGAGCCGCGGCGGGCAACCCGACGCTGTGGTGCAAACTCACCGCGGAGAGCTGTGCTTTACCCCGGCTCCTCGGAGAAGAGGACCCACGGCGCGGCTACCTGGGAGTCACTCACGCAGTCCGGCTGGCGCATCTCCATCTGAACACCCCCGGCGTCGCGGCGCGGGCATCTCAGATGGCCAACAGCCCCCAGTGGCACCTCCTCTCTCCACGCTGGTCCTCGGGGATTCCATCGTCAGGAACGTGCGGATGAGGGGGGCGCTCACGCTGTCGTTCCCGGGAGCCACTGTTGTTGACATAGTGGACAGAATTCCCAACATTCTGGCATCCCACCCACAGGTTAACCGGCTCATCATCCACATCGGCACCAATGACATCCCCAAACAGCAATCTGAGCTGCTGAAGTTGGACTTCCTCGAACTCTTCAGCCTCCTTGGTCAGCTGCAGGTGAGTGCTTTTATCTCTGGGCCCACCCCCACCTGTGGCAGAGGGATAGGCCGTTTCAGCCGGCTGCTCAGCCTTAACACCTGGCTTTCCTCCGCCTGTGTCTCCCACGGCGTGGGTTTTATTAACAACTTTGATGCCTTCTGGGAGAGGAGGCATCTTTTTGGGGCAGACGGGCTCCACCTCAACGCCTGGGGACGCCGTTTGCTGTCCGCCAATTTGGCATTTGGCGTACAGCACTCCCGCACATCGCCCTGTCACTACCCCAAACTGACATTACCTGCTGATCCGTCTGCCACTGACTGATGTTCCCCTGGTCCCAGCTCCTATATTTGTTCCACTTTTAACAGTAATACACAAAACTCTGGACTAGGACCTTTCTCTCCCACAGTCAACACAATACCCGTCATAATCACAAACAGAGAGCAACAGAATTATCATAAATCCAGTAACTCCAAAAATATTAATAACCTCCGGCCTCTTCAAAAATATCAACATCCATTCAACTCTATTGTTAAAAATCCACCAGTCTCAATCAGTATGGCACTTTTAAATGTCCGCTCTCTGTCGAACAAGTCTTTTATTATTAATGATTTAATTTTAGATAATAAACTTGACTGTTTATTTTTAACTGAAACATGGCTGGGTTCGGATGCACCAGTTGTTCTCACTGAGGCCTCCCCACCAAATTTTAATTTCTCTTTTTCTATTAGAAGTGGTGAGAGAGGTGGTGGGACTGCATCTTTAGCCAACAACACACTCACCACCAAACAAATTTTATTTAATCATTTTACCACTTTTGAATTCCATGCTATTGTTTTCAGCAGCCCTCCAGTTTCATCTGTCACAATTTATAGACCACCTAAAGACAGCGCTGCTTTTATCAAGGAATTCTCAGAATTTTTAACAAACATACATTCAAAATATAACATGATAATTTTAACCGGTGATTTTAACCTGCACATAGATAATCCTTCTGACCCTGCAGCAAAAGAATTCTTAAACATTCTTCACTGTTTGGATTTTACCCAGCACATCACGCAGCCGACTCACAACAGAGGACACACTCTGGACCTGGTCATCACCCATGGGCTGTCCACCAGCGTGTCCTCTGTTGTTGACTTGGCTGTCTCTGACCACTACTGTGTGTTTTTTAACATCACTGGTTTTATTCAGCGGGAGACCTCGGTGCGAACTGTGAGGAGGCGCTATCTAACCTCTGAAGTGGCTGCAAATTTTACCAGGGTTTTAGTCAAATGCCCCCCTGTGATTCTACCTGCACCCTGCGATCTGATTTTTAGTTATTTCAACAGCAAACTGAAGAAAAGCCTTGACTCCGTTGCTCCACTCACCACCAAAAAGATTAACGTAAAACATGCATCACCTTGGAGAAACGAAGAAGTCAAAAAACTCAAAAGAAATTGCAGGGCAGCAGAAAGGAGATGGAGGAAAAATAAAAATACAATCAACCATCAAATATTTTGCGAGCAACTTAAAATGTACAATAATACATTAAGGAAGTCAAGAAATTCATACTTCGCCAAAATAATCAGTATTAACAAAAATAATCCCAAGGTCCTCTTTTCCACCATAGATCACTTATTTAACCCTGATTTTAAAAGCTCCAAAAGAACCCCACAGACTCGCTCTGTGAGCAGTTTGCAGACCACTTCAGGGGAAAGATCAGCGCCATCAGATCTGATATTTTATCTAATCGCGATATGTTTGTAAACACATCTGAGGGCTCGATTGTACCTGAGGAGACACTGGACAGCTTTGTCCTGGTTAATGCTGAGAACCTTCAGAAAGTTTTCTCCACAGTGAGACCCACCACATGTCTTTTAGATCCAATTCCTTCTTCACTCTTTAAAACACTTTATGGATTT
This sequence comes from Copadichromis virginalis, assembly GCF_057382275.1. Classification (NCBI taxonomy): domain Eukaryota; kingdom Metazoa; phylum Chordata; class Actinopteri; order Cichliformes; family Cichlidae; genus Copadichromis; species Copadichromis virginalis. Next base: position 3,607,523 of record NC_140633.1, read on the forward strand.
TTTGAGGCTGAGCTTTTATACATGATGAATTGCTCTCTTCAGTTGGGTGTCTTCCCTGCTGCCTTTAAAACGGCGGTGGTGAGGCCCCTTCTGAAGAAGAGCAATTTGGATTGTAATGATTTTAATAACTACAGACCTGTATCCAACTCACCATTTTTAAGTAAAGTCTTAGAAAAACTTGTTTTTACTCAGATTACTGATTTTCTCAATGATAGACAGATCCTGGAGATATTCCAGTCTGGATTTAGGGTGAACCACAGCACAGAGACGGCTCTCCTAAAGGTTTTAAATGATCTTAGATGTAACTGGGACTCCCAAAAGCTCTCAGTCCTGGTGCTACTGGATCTAAGCGCAGCCTTTGATACAGTAGACCACGCTATTCTTTTAAACAGACTGAAACACATGGTGGGCCTCTCTGGTGCTGTACACAGCTGGTTCACTTCCTATCTCTCTGACAGAACTTTTATGGTGAGTATGGATACATGCTCCTCTAAGATCCATAGAAGGACATGAGGTGTGCCTCAAGGGTCGGTTCTAGGCCCTGTACTTTTTAATTTGTATATGCTCCCTCTCGGCGGTGTCATCAGGAGGCATGGAGTGAACTTCCACAGTTACGCTGATGACACTCAGCTGTCCGTGTCTCCTGATGACACCAGACCAATGGATGCCCTTTTTAACTGTATCTTGGATATAAGATCTTGGATGGCAGAAAACTTTTTACAGCTTAACCAGGACAAAACTGAAGTTTTAATTGTCGGTCCTGAGGCTCAGAGAGAGAAACTCTTGTCTAAATTAGAGGCATTTTCACTATGTCCTTCGCTACAAGTGAAAAACCTGGGTGTTATTTTTGACTCTGAGCTTGGTTTTATCCCACATATTAAACATGTAACTAAAATTGGATTTTATCATCTAAAAAATATAGCCAGAGTCCGCCCTATTCTCTCTCGGGCCAACACGGAGATGCTGATGCATGCTTTTATTACCAGTCGCATTGATTACTGTAATGCCCTGCTCTCTAGTCTTCCTAAGAAGAATATTTCAACTTTACAACATTTACAAAACTCGGCAGCTCGTGTGCTGACGAAGACCAGAGGGCGGGCCCACATTACACCGGTTTTAGAATCGCTGCACTGGCTCCCCGTGTGTTTCAGGATCGATTTTAAAGTTCTTTTATTGGTTTTTAAATGTCTTAATGGTCTTGGGCCTTCTTATCTCTCAGATCTGCTTTTACCATACGAACCCTCGCGGACCCTGAGGTCCTCTGGTACTGGCCTTTTGATTGTCCCTAAAGTCAGGACACATACTCACGGAGAGGCAGCTTTTCAGTGGTATGGTCCTCGTCTGTGGAACAGCCTGCCGGAGGAGCTCAGGGCCGCAGAGAACGTACATGTTTTTAAGAACAGGCTCAAGACCACCTTTTTAATTTAGCTTTTACTTAGCGTTTATTTATTTTATGCTTATTTATTCTATCCTGTTATTCTATTATTAATTTAGGATTTACCTAATATTTGTTTGATTTTATTCTTATTCATTTTTTAATCTTCTTATTCTATTTATATTTATATTATATCCTGTTCTTATTTATTTTATCATTTTACCCTATATATATTGTATTGCGTCATATCTCCAGTGTTTCCTCGGAGGGCGCTCTCTGCACCGGGGCTGTTATTGACCGTGGCTGCTGGGTCTCTGGGGGTCCTCTCAGCCTGGCTGGGGGGCTCCTTTGCCTCCCTCCTGCTGTGTGCCCAGCCTGGTGGCTGCGGTCTGTGACCGGCTCCCGGTGCAGACGGCTCCCTGTTATAGTGTTTCCTCACTTGGCTCATGCGAGCCCAGCCCAATTTTTACTCTTTAAGTGTGCGCGTGTGTGTATGTGTGTGTGGGTGGGGGGATATATGTGTATTGAGAGTGTGGGGAGTGAGTTGGAGGGTGGGGTGGGCTGCTTTTAACTATGTAAAGCACTTTGTGCTACATTTTCTCTGTATGAAAAGTGCTTTATAAATAAAGATTGATTGATTGATTGAAGGAAGCCAATGTCTGCATCACACGTGTGGTTTCTGGCTCTCCAGCCATTTAAATTCAAGTTGGTCCAATGGTTCACGCGTTAGTGCCAGGGATGATGGCCGAGCAGCTGGGAGCAACGTAATAATCAAGTCTTCCTTATTTTGATAGGCCACGGGGACCAGAGACAAGCTGCAAATGGTGCAAGAGTGCAAATCATTATTGAAAATAAAGGATCACTTGCCTGCAACGCTATCTGTGTGTGTCATGCTGGGGTCCCAGAACTTGTGTGTGTGTGTCACAAAATTGTAATAAATAAACTTTAAGAATAAAAGGAAATCAAAACAGCATTCAGGAACCTAAAATAGTAGAATGATAAAACCAAAACGCCACCATCTTCAACAAGACTCCCAAACTCACACATGAAAAAAGAAAGAAAAAACGTCTGACAGCATTTCTTCTATGCCTCCATATTTTTTGAAATGCTATATTTAAATGAATGCTTGCATGAGATTCATCCTTCATTGGATCCATCAGCAATTTAAAGATAAACACGTGAATCCAGTTGGATTGTCTACACGTAAATAGTTTGAAGCCTGGTGGTAAATATGGATCCCAGTGATGTTCAAATCACAAAAACAGCACAACAATGAAAGAACGATAGCCCATAAAGTTAGTTACTGTTCAAAAGGATGGACGAACATGAGAAATGATCAAAGTGGAGAGAAGAAACACATGCATTGGGGAGGAGAGGCTGCAGGGACTTGTTATTGGTTGCAGAGTAACGGATGAAAATGCCTCTGTGGTTTGAGGCATCTTCTAGCAGCCAAAGCAGTGTCACATTACTTCTGTGCTCTTCCAGCCGCTGCAGGGAGAATGTAGCTGAGTTTGTCAGCAGCAGCCTCAGCAGTCAATCTGTTTCCAAAGCCCTGAAGCTCAGACAAAGAAAAGGCTCTGGAGAGTACAAGGCTGAGTGTATACCAGCTTCATCAGTCTGGTTTGCTGTTGATATGTTCAGATGTCAAGGTTACTACACAACTACGAAGTCAAGGCCAAATGTACTTAAGCTTATATTTGGGTACATATTTAACACCTTCTGTTCGGGACGTTTGATACCAATGACCATGTACTATGGTGCCTAACAAGAAATTAGCACCCATTATACCAGCACTGTAAGACAAAATAAATAACAAACCATTTTAGACTTTTGTTCCTAACATGAAGCTCGTACTTTACGCTGGATTTAGGTGTTTATTACATTTACAATAATTGTATTTTGAACAAAACGATTTTCTGTTTCTATGGTGAGTCTAATTACATTATCACAATCTGCATGAAATTTAACAACAAGAGTGGTTAGACAACGAGAGATTTCAAACCACAGGAACGTTATACAAGGCAGAAACGTGTACACACAGCACGTGTACACTGCTGGTATTTATTGTGGTTTAACCCGTCAAGGACAAAAATGTAAAGGAAATTCTGTATCACACCATAGCTTTCATACTTTTTTGTAAGTGAGAGCTCTACACTTAAAGGTAATGAGCCAGCATGACTCACACTGCAGCCCCATTATTTTAGGCTAATGTTAACTTGTGTTACGTTCCAGCCATACTAGCTAGCCATTGTTTTGAGTAAGTTAATGTGCTCTTCACATATAAAGTTTACAGCAGCTAACCCTAACCCAGCCTTGAGCCCTGCTACAGTTACAGTTTTTTCTGATTGCTTAAGCACATTTTTTGTAACTATTGGCTAATTTTGCAAAACTCTTCACACAAATAAGAAAACCTGTCACCCAATAATCAAAACATTGTAGTTCTCTTGCAAAAGCAAACACAGCTAGATTAACTCTTCACACCTTCATAAAAATGGTGTTTCCGTATCAAACAGTACACACAAGCCATCATCTACTAAGCACACAATGCGCCAACTGCACACTGATGGTATGAATACAAAACACATCTGGCTTTTGCTTTCTCTGTGCACAAGGTAGGCTATGTCAGTTTGAGCTCATACTTCTGTCATAGATCCATAAGCATAGAGGGATCCAAACTTCAAGTACTGCTGTTTATTCAAACACATCAAAACAAACACAAGTGTTTATTTCCAAGTATAGGATTATTTGCAATCGCCATAATGACTATATGGGTTACTTGGTCTGCAGTGAACATGCTTCCTCTGCCCCAGCATCTGGTCATCTAGCAATTCTGTAAAGTAACAATTTCAGTATTTTTACATCAATGGTATTGGTGTGTTTCTCATTGGCATATGGCAGTGCTACAAATCTTTGTGCGAAGTGACTGTACTAACCGATTCTCATTTCAAGATGTCCTTATGGTGCTTGCTACAGTGTAGCGGCTCGAGTTAGGCTGGACCCGTTGGCCAGCTACCCTCAGGGTCATTCCACGGTTGATTACATGGTCCACTATTGTAGCTCTGATGTCATCAGCAATTCTATTTCTTACTCTTCCTACCCTTCCTCTCCCCCCTCCTCATCTTCCTCTCCCTCCTCCTCGTCTTCCTCTTGCTCCTCCTTGTCCTTGTCGTCCTCTTCATCCTACTTCTTCACCTCCACGTCCTCTTCCTCGGCCTCCTCTACTTCTCACTCTTTCTGCTCCCTCCATTGTACTCCGCACACACAGCTTACCTGTATTATAGTGCTTAGGCTGATTGCAAAGTGAACTAATTATCTAAAAAAGTTTTCACATGTGAAAGTGTGCCAGACAGTTGGCAAATTAGTGTTAATGATAGCCATACATGTGTATACTTTTGCTAGGAGTGTGTTGGAAATTTGGTAATTGAGTGTTGTGCAGTGAATTGTGCCTACAGTTTTGCAAAGTGTGTGTTACAAAATTGCAAACTGAGTGCAAAGCAGTTTTTGTGCTTTTAGTTTTGCAAACTCAGTGAGTGGTTTTGCTATAAGTCTGAATAGTTTTAGAGATCGTGCTACAGGAATCACAGTTAGGGTTTAAGCATTCAGAAAAAACTGTAAACGATGGCTACAGCCTTGAAAATAATGACTGATAAATACATTCTCATCAGTCCACATGTAAGAACATAACTTCATGGTAGTAAAGAATTCAAAGAAGTGAAACAGGGTGGTTACAGTGAGAGCTTCTGTTATTCCTCAGCCAGGATGAAGAGGTGAAGCCATTGGTTTAAGCCCATTGTTTTCATTACACAGTACACACTGCTCTGTGTTTTACTAATGCAGTTTGTAAATGAATACATGACAGGCCTCTTAAGCTATATGTGGAGTCTTAGCATTGAATAGCATGTGCAGTCTGCTTACACAGTGAAATGTTTGATAATTACATTACTGTCATGGTGCCTGCGTGTTTCAGTTCTTGGATTATCAACATTTCTGTTTTTGTATTTGTGATAATCTTGTATTTAGCTCTATATTCTATATTCTGGCTGTAATGTCAGCTTCATTATGATTTCTTTTTGCTCCCTATGATTACTTAGTGTATAGGTTTCCTTTCTTTTTGGCATTTGTATTCTGTCTTCCCAGTCTCGTCTCTGTGTTTTGTGTCATGTCTATGTGTTAAGTTTGTGTCTCTTAGTCTTGGGCTCAGTGTTAGTCACTTCCTGTTTTATTTTGATAGAGTCCTTGTGTGTTATGTTGAGTTTTGCGTCCTCTTATTGCACAGGTTAGATTCTGTCCAGCTGTGTTACCTGATGTTGTATTGTCTGACTTTCTCTTTGTTCCTTGTCGTGTTATCCATCAAACAGTGTCCTTCTTTGTACTTTCCATGTAAACTTGCTGGATCTGGGTTTGTTTAATTTGTTTTATAAGCAATTTTTAGTTTTATGCATTATCCTCAAATTCATGTGCTTTGGGTCTCATTCCTGTGTGCCACACAGCTCAAACTTGACACATTATTATTACTAATGGGCGATCGTGGCTCAAGAGTTGGGAGTTCGTCTTGTAATCGGAAGGTTGCCGGTTCGAGCCCCGGCTTGGACAGTCTCGGTCGTTGTGTCCTTGGGCAAGACACTTCACCCGTTACCTACTGGTGGTGGTCAGAGGGCCCGGTGGCGCCAGTGTCCGACAGCCTCGCCTCTGTCAGTGCGCCCCAGGGTGGCTGTGGCTACATGTAGCTGCCATCACCAGTGTGTGGATGGATATGTAAAGCGCTTTGGGGTCCATAGGGACTAGTGAAGCGCTATACAAATACAGGCCATTTACCATTTAATAAAATAATACAGACAAAAACTAAAACCTTGATTTACATGATTAATGTGGGTGATCTCTTCCCAAAAAGCCTCATTATTTTCAGAAATCATAAAGTTATGTTGTTAAATCACAAATAATATTTTGGTTGACTTTGTTTTAAATTGAGTGTAGGTTGTAGACAATGCTGCATCTGCTCTTCACCATGTTCATGGAGGATATTGCAGCTTATTGCAGCTTTTCCAGATGATGACCTCGCATAACTGCTCCTCCCCTTTGTGAGTGTGGACGCTTCATCTCTTTGCTCTTGAATGCTTTGCTTCTTATATTGATTTTTATTGATTTTTATGCTGATTTTTTCCCTTTTTTCCGTGTGAGCTTACCTGCGATAACTTCTGGACACTTGTAGATCATTAGGACTAGAGTGTTCTTAACAGAAACAGCAACATTTTATGGTTACCTTATCCTCAGCGCTCCGTGTGTCTGTGGCCTAGACACAGCTGAAGCCTGATTACAGCGTCTGGGCACCGAGCAGCCTCAATAGCCTGGAAAGGTGCTAACCGCTAGGCTAACTAGCAACAAGATGCCTTCCCTCTCCACAGATGACTACCACAGCCTCCTGCAGAAGATTGCAGTACTGGAGACAAAAATTCATCGCTTAGAAGTAAACGTGGAGGTAAATGGACTGTGTGGAAATGAAACAACCTTGCCTTTGATTCAAAACAATGGCGATGAGCAAGCTAGTACACAGCTAAGGAGCACAGATAACATGACCAAGAAAGTAGACTCTGTGCATTATTATAAATCCTCAAGTGATAATCCCCCCTTAGACTGTCTTGGTGCAAAACCAAGACATAAATCATGTCTCCTGGAAGGGGGAGGACGTATCACAGGCAGGGCACAGCGAGCTGAAATCTCTGAAACCGACTGGCCTTCACTTCCTACGAGACAGAGAAGCTCTTCTACCCCTGTATACGAGAGGAAACAGGACTGGACAACCGTGAATAGGAAGGTTAACAACAAACCTCCAAAACAACTGAATGTGAAACTGCAGAACAGATTTGCTCCACTATCAAAGGACCCTGGATCTATATCGGACAACCATCCATCTAAAAGTAGCGAAATAAGGTCTGAAAATCTGTTGAAAAGTGAAAGGCCACAGGGAAAGCTAAAGGCTAGGCCTGAAACTCTGATTGTGGGTGACTCTGCCGTAAAGGATGTACAAAGGATGTGCGGTAAGAACACTAAAGTCCTCTGCTTTCCTAACGATATGGTCAACAACCTGAAGGAGAGAATTCTTCAAATTGCAGATGAATATCCAACTGTGACAAACATTGTTCTGCATACAGGGTCAAACGATGTGTCCAAACAACAGTCGGAGGTTCTGAAACGGGACTTTACTGGATTATTAAATACTGTAAACTCTCTGAATGCAGCTGTATTCATCAGTGGACCTGTACCGCCGGTCAGAGGAGACGACGAGAGATTCAGCAGGTTGTTTACACTGAATAAATGGCTCATATCAGCATGTGCTGACCACTCAGTGCATTTTATCGACAACTTTAATATTTTTTGGGAACACAGGCATCTGTTCAAAGCAAATGGATTTAATTTTAACAAGTCAGGGGTGAAACTGTTCACCTCCAACTTGTTTTATTCCATACGTCATCCATCCGTGCTTGGTGCCAAGGCTGAGATAAACGAGGAGTTATCTCATAAAGAGGAACAAACAGTACTCCAAGAACAGACAAAGCCCAGCAGAAACCTTGAGGAGGAGCTCCATTTGCCCCCACCCGGGAAGAGCCTCAGAAAGGAGAGACATCTAAGGCAAGAAGAGGGGTCCCTATTTGCCTCCAACTCTCTCAACAACACCAACGACCAGGACAAGGGACCACGACCTTCCCCAGTCCCCCAAACCCCTGACAGGCCATCACCCTCCTCCCCCTCCCTTTCTCCCTCCTCCCCACACCTGAAATTCACTGAGGAGATGATGGAGCGGGTCAATGCTGGGCTCAGATCTACCCCCCGTCCCAATCCCTTTTTGTCCCCCATAAACCCCCCACCAGAGCGGCCAAAGGTTCGCCATCGAGCCCCACCCTCAACAGAGCAATCGAAGTCACATTGCCCAGCCTCGCCCCCCTTAGTTCCTCTTCATGCCCTGTCTCCGCAGTCTGATGCGTGATGTGTGAAGGGTCCGGGCTGCGAGGATTATGGCAGTGGTGACTTTTCCCAGGAGAAGCTGGGACCCTGTTTACTAGAAGGTTTTAAAATTTCTGTACTTTTAGGTGACAGAAGGAGACATGTGGCCTGGTCAAAACACAGAGAGCTGCACTCTAAAAGATCTTTAAACATAGTAAACATACCTTGTGTGCCACAGACTGCTCCCAAACACGAGGGGACAAGTAATACCTCTAAAACACTTCAGTTGGCTTTATTAAACATTAGATCTCTAGCTGGGAAAACATTTTTAATTAATGATTTAATCACTGAGCACAGCCTTGATTTTATGTTTTTAACTGAAACTTGGTTGGACCAAAGTAACAGTGGAGCTGTTCTCATCGAGACGACCCCTCCTAACTACAGTTTTATCAGTGAGGTCAGGGCGAGCAGGAGAGGAGGAGGGGTTGCTGTCTTATTTAATGAATCATTTCAATGTAAGCAGCTATCTCCTGGAAGTTTTCAGTCTTTTGAATATGTGGCTTTACAGCTGAAGGCCCCATCCAAAGTTGTGTTTCTTAATGTTTACAGGCCTCCCAAATACTGCACAGACTTTTTTAATGACCTCAGTGAACTGCTGTCTGTGATCTGTGTTGATTTCGACTGTGTAATTATTGCTGGGGATTTTAACATTCATGTGGACAACCCTCAGGACAAAGGGACTAAAGACCTGAGTAACACTCTGGGCAACTTTGGGCTGACTCAGCATGTAACAGAGGCCACACATAATAGAGGACACACTCTTGACCTACTGATCTCCAAAGGCCTGAGCATTTCAAAGGTTACTGTGTCTGATGTGGGCCTGTCTGATCATTACTGTGTTTTCTTTGAAAGTAAAATCTCAGCCCACACAAATATATCAACAACAGTGATCACAAAACGGTGTATAACTGAACACAGTAGTGCAATTTTTAACCAGGTCTTCCCATTAACACCTGACCTGTCCAGAGGGTCAGTCAATGAGCTCGTCAATAGCTTCAATGCTAACATGTTAAATGTAATGGACACTATTGCTCCCATTAAGGTGAAGGTTATCTCTGGAAGGAAGAAGTCTCCATGGAGAAACTCCACACTGGTGAAAAATGAAAAAAGAGAGTGTAGGAAAGCTGAGCGCAGATGGAGAAAAACAAACCTCCAGGTTCATTATGACATCTATAAAGAGAAACTTCACAATTATAATTTACAACTGAGGAGTGCAAGGAGGTCCTACTTCTCTGACATCATCACTAAAAACAGCCATAATGCTCGGGTCTTATTTTCTACAGTTGACAGGCTAACAAACCCTCCTGTGTCAGTGGCAGCTGAACTTCATTCGACCATGGCCTGCAATGACTTTGCCAAATTCTTCACAGACAAAATCCAAAAAATTAGACAAGCAATTGGTACATCAACAGCAGATCCAGGATATGTACTGTGTCCACCAAAAAACTGTTTAAACACCATGAAACAGTTTCAACCTATTAACAGCAAAGACCTGGAGGACATCTTAGGTAAACTGAACTCCTCCTCCTGCTGTTTAGATGTCCTGCCAACAAGTTTTTTCAAAAAGGTCTCAAAGACTTTAGAGTCAGACCTGTTACAGATCGTCAACTTTTCTTTATTATCAGGTGTGTTTCCAGAATCACTAAAAACTGCTGTAATCAAACCTATACTGAAAAAGGACAATCTTGACAAGACACAAATGAACAACTACAGGCCGATCTCAAATCTCCCGTTTTTAAGTAAGATCATTGAAAAAGCAGTTTCTCAACAGCTCAGTTACTTCTTAAAACAGAATAATTGCTACGATGCCTTCCAGTCAGGTTTTAGACAGAACCACAGCACTGAAACCGCTCTGACCAAAGTGTTTAATGACATATGTCTGAATACAGACAGTGGAAAAATGTCAGTCCTAGTTTTACTGGATCTCAGTGCAGCATTTGATACAGTTGACCACAACATATTACTCAAACGACTGGAGAACTGGACAGGTCTTTCAGGAACTGTACTAAACTGGTTCAAAACATACGTAGAAAACAGGAAATACTTTGTATCAATAGGTAACTTCACATCTGAGCAGACAAGTATCACATGTGGAGTTCCCCAAGGTTCCATCTTGGGACCCCTTCTGTTTAACATCTACATGCTCCCACTGGCACAGATTATAAACAACAACAAAATAAACTATCACAGCTATGCAGATGACACACAAATATATATCACAATGTCACTAGGAGACCGAGGCCCTGTACAGGCTCTTGGTAAATGCATTGAGGAAATCAATGACTGGTTGTGCCACAATTTTCTCCAGCTAAACAAAAACAAAACTGAGGTAATAGTCTTTGGCGCCAAAGAAAAACGATTACAGGTCACCAGAGAACTTCAATCTATACATCTAAAAACCACAAACCAGGCGAGAAATGTGGGTGTAGTGATGGATGCAGACCTAAACTTAGAAAACACATTAAGACAATAACAAAGTCAGCTTACTATCACCTCAAGAATATATCAAGGATAAAAGATCTGATGTCTCAACAGGACCTGGAAAAACTAGTCCATGCATTCATCTTTAGTAGGCTTGATTACTGTAACAGCATCTTTACAGGTCTACCTAAAAAAATCAGTCAGACAACTACAGCTCATTCAGAACTCTGCTGCTCGAGTCCTCACTAAGACCAAAAAAGTGGACCACATCAGTCCAGCTCTGAGGTCTTTACACTGGCTGCCTGTCTGTCAGAGGATAGACTTTAAAGTTCTGATGCTGGCCTATAAAGCTCTGAATGGTTTAGGACCAAAATACATCAGTGACCTCCTGACCCAGTATGAACCTTCCAGATCCCTCAGGTCATCTGGATCCGGTCTTTTATCAGTTCCCAGAGTCAGAACCAGATACGGAGAAGCTGCATTCAGCTTTTATGCTCCTTATATCTGGAACAAACTCCCAGAAAGCCTCAGATCAGCTGAAACACTCAGTTTATTTAAATCCAGGTTGAAGACTCACCTGTTCTCAGCTGCATTTGAATAAAGCACCAAATCCACACTTTAAGCTTAAATTTCAAAACTTACATTTAACTACTGATTTTATCTACTGTTCTGATTTTATATACTGTTGTTTGTTTGTTTATTAGTTTATTTGCTTGTTTTATTCAATTTTAAATCATGCTTTTTATTTGTTCTTGTTTCTAATGTCTCTGTAAAGCACTTTGAATCACCTTGTTGTTGAATTTGTTAGGTGAGGCTGTGTGCAGTCAGGAATAGGACCCAAGGTGCAGACTCCGGAGACAGACGTGAACTCAAAAAGCCTTTAATGCTGAACGCAACATGACATAACTAGAAAAACTCAAAATAAACTTACACCGGTGGACAGGCAAAACACACAGCAAAATAAACGGTAGATCGCGACACGGACACAGAAACACAGGGCTTAAATACACAGAGGGAGCAATCAGGGAATGGGTAACAGGAGGGAAACACAGCTGGGGCAAATCAGGCCTAACGAGATAAGGGGAAGCAAAACCAGACACATTAACATCAGACATGGACTTTCAAAGTAAAACAGGAAACATAACACAGACTCACGGGCAGGCACTATAACAAAGGGAACAGAGACGTGGGACCAGGGCAGACACAGACACTGACTGGATGTGGGGATACAGCAGAAAGGGGAGACAGCAACATGGAACACAGACAGAAAACCAGAACACAAAAACTCTAACCAAACCCCACCCAGAGAACCTAAACTAAGAATAATCCTAAAACCCATACAGCAAAGCTAGAATATAATGAAATAACAAAATCAAAGAACCAAAAACACAAAACACTGGGTCAACGACCCAGGGACCCTAACAGTACCCCCCCCTTAAGGGCTGGCTTCCAGACAGCCCAAACCAGAACACTAAAAAACAAAAAACAACCCAACCAGGGCGGGCGGTGGGGAAACAGGATGGAGGGCTCGAAACAAAACCAAACAAGGAGCCAGAAACAACAAAACAAAAAAAAAAAGTGCAAACACTGGAGCCCGGAAAGCAACAGAACAAAACACAGAAACAAAGTCCAAAACAACAGCACCAAGGCCCAGGCAAAGTCCAAAAGCAAACAAACAAAAGAGCTCACGAAAGGCGCAGAGGCCCAGGCAATAGTCTCAAAAAAAAGTTCAGGGGGCCGGCCCGGAGGCTGATGGTCCAAGAGCCCAGAAAACAGTTCAGGAGGCCAGCCGGGCAGAAGGCACCGGTGGCGACGGAGCAGGTCAGGAGGCCGGCCGGGCGGGAGGCACCGACGGCGGCGTAGTCTAGTGGGCTGTCCATGACGGCAACGACGTCCAGTCATCGGCCGGACAGAACGTGCAGGCCGGGCAGGCCGGGCAGGACGCGCAGGCCGGGCAGGCCGGGCAGGACGCGCAGGCCGGGCAGGACGCGCAGGAACAGACAGCATGGAGACCTCAGGAGCAGACGAAGCTGAACACTCGGAGACTGGACCAGGCGGAGCTGCAGAGGCTGAGGCCGGACCAGGCGAAGCAGAAGCCGAAGCTGGACCAGGCGTAGCACAGGCTGAGGCCGAAGCTGGTCCAGGTGGAGGCGAAGCAGGAACAGAGGCTGAGGCCGGACCAGACGGAGCTGCAGAGGCTGAGGCCGGACCAGGCGGAGCTGCAGAGGCCGGACCAGGCGGTGGAGCCGGTGGTGGCTGAACGGGCCCCTCGGACCCTCCAGCGGAGACAGGTGGCTGAACGGGCCCCTCGGATCCTCCAGCAGGAAGAGACGGCTGAAGCGATTCCTCGGACCCTCCAGCGGAGACAGGAGGCTGAGCAAACAACTGAGGCAGAAACTGAGCAGGTGACTGAGCTGATAGGTGAGCTAATGTCTGAGCTATGGAGAGAAGTTTAAGTTGTATTGACTGTTGTAACGAAGGCAGTAATGGCGGGTGAGGTGGTGGATTAGCAGATGGTTGGACTAGGTTGTCTGAGCCTACGGATCCTACAGAAAACTGCTGGACGGGCTCACCTGAGCCTCCAGCGAGGTCAGAAACAGGTGCAAGTACCTGCCGGACACCAGCCACTCCCACCCGAGGAGAAGGTACGGGTGCAGGAGCTAACTGGTTCCCGGTCATCCTCACCCTGGGAGCCGAGACAGGTACAGTCAACGGCTGGGCAGCTGCAGTCCCCACCCGAGGAGCTGGTACGGGTGCAGCGACAGGCAGAGGCTCAGCCAGCCTAGACACCTGAGCAGGGACCAGCCGGACCTCAGCCTCCCTCACCTGAAGCACTGAAACAGGTGCAGGGGAATGCTGGGCCTGAGCTGCCCTGGGAGCAGGAACACAATGGTGCGAAGGAGCAGGCTCAGCAAACACAGACTCCTCTAAAACATTTTTTAACTTCCTACCACCACCACGTCTAACAGTCTTAATAGTCTCAGTCTTAGCAGTGTTCACATGATTGTTTTTTTCCAGCGCCGAGGAACGACAGCAATCACAACTCACCACCGGGAGTTGCTCCGCAGAAAAAGAGTGGTGACGGTGTGAGCGTTGCCTCCTCCGGGAAGTGGGAGGTGGCGAACTGGGCTGCGAATCCTCCAAAGGACCGGGCTGCGATGAGGAAGCAGAGAGTTTGTGAAGCTCAGAACGTGGCAGACCCAAAAACAGAGCGAAGGACTGCAGCGGAGTGAGTCTAATGTCCGGTGTCACATAACCTCTCTTCCTCCGCCGCTTAACTCTCTTGTCGGACTGGTAATCCAGGGGTGAAGGCGGAGGTGTAGCGACTGGAGAGAAGGAGCACGTGCTCAACCTGATCGCCCGAGGAATAGACGCTGGCTCGGCCGTAGCCACGGCAGTTTGGAGGCTGCGGGGCCCTCCCAAAGCCAAACGTGACCCATAGAAGGGTGACTGGAGCTCCTGGGCATGCTCAGCTTCCTCCCTCACGATCTCCTTGAGGAAGGCAGAAACTGCGGGTCGCTGATACCACACGGAGTCTGCTGGGTCCATGTTCTGGTCGCGATCTTCTGTTAGGTGAGGCTGTGTGCAGTCAGGAATAGGACCCAAGGTGCAGACTCCGGAGACAGACGTGAACTCAAAAAGCCTTTAATGCTGAACGCAACATGACATAACTAGAAAAACTCAAAATAAACTTACACCGGTGGACAGGCAAAACACACAGCAAAATAAACGGTAGATCGCGACACGGACACAGAGAAACACAGGGCTTAAATACACAGAGGGAGCAATCAGGGAATGGGTAACAGGAGGGAAACACAGCTGGGGCAAATCAGGCCTAACGAGATAAGGGGAAGCAAAACCAGACACATTAACATCAGACATGGACTTTCAAAGTAAAACAGGAAACATAACACAGACTCACGGGCAGGCACTATAACAAAGGGAACAGAGACGTGGGACCAGGGCAGACACAGACACTGACTGGATGTGGGGATACAGCAGAAAGGGGAGACAGCAACATGGAACACAGACAGAAAACCAGAACACAAAAACTCTAACCAAACCCCACCCAGAGAACCTAAACTAAGAATAATCCTAAAACCCATACAGCAAAGCTAGAATATAATGAAATAACAAAATCAAAGAACCAAAAACACAAAACACTGGGTCAACGACCCAGGGACCCTAACAGAATTGTGCTATACAAATAAACTTGCCTTGCTGCACTTTAACCCATTTAATCCCTCATTTTTCCCTGCAAAATAAGTGCATGCATTTACTCCTTAGACTTCCGTACACTTAATATGTTTATAATTTTTTTTTATTTCATGTTGGTTATGTTAGTGAAAATGTTTTATACTCGGCAACAACTGCAGATGGGAAACCACATAGTCTACATTTAAACAAATTCTTCAGTTTGACCTATTTACACATATAATAAATAAGAATACCAATGACGTGTGACATATTATAACTAGGCATGGTTACAAGTGTACTAAGAACTTTTAGATACATAAAGATACAATGGCAATGCACACTGAAAGGGAACTAACAATGACAAGAATGCAATTACTGCATTTCACAGTCTCATAAAACAGCTAAATAACCACGGAGCTACGAATGTTTGAACCGACAAAAAAAAAAAAAAAAAAAAAAAAAAAAAAGAGCTGACAAGAAAATAATAATTCACACTGTGGAAATAGCTTAGACTGACTCAACATTTACTGAGCACCACAGCCAGATGAGTGTGCAGTATTATTCAGCAAGAACACAAATCAGTGCAGGTAAGTATTTACTGTACCTCGAAAAACTTAAATAATAAAATTGGAGGTAATGAAAATGCATGTGAACTGAAAAATAGTGGGGTAAAACTTAAATTGCAAAACTGAATTGAAATGTTTGTGACGTTAATCCTTCATTAAAAACAGTGCAAAAGGTACAAGCAGTGCATACTGTATGCCATCTTGGGTCCTCGTTAAATTCAACACGGCTTGCCCTGCTGGTCCTGCCTCGTCTGGTCCTGCGGTTGCTACGCCACCTCGCCGACTGCTTTCCAGGCCACTGGCTGGGTGTCATCGCCGTCGTGGCCGGCCTGTGGATCTCCTTCGCCTGCGTCGCCGCTGCTGCCTTCTGCACGGCCGGCCCCCTGAACGGTCACAAAACGGCTGGAGGCCGAGCACCAAAAATCAAACCCACGTGCAGGAAACCCAAGGCGGAGGCAGAGTAAAGGGTTTAACAAAGGTTTATTAACTAACACCAAAATGACGTTCACGTTAGTACTTGATTTAAGGCTTGATGTATGGGGCGTGAGGGTCTTGGCCAGGGGAGAGGGACAAGCAAGGGGACAGGTCCAAGAAAGCAACAGCAGCTGCTGGTGATTAGGTACGTACTGGAAGAGAGGAGAGCAGTGTTAGAGCGGTAGCCAATGAGGAGTTCTGGAGAGGGTGGAAGCTATGAAAATCTTCATCTTACTGTGCAGGTGGGAGATGGAAGCGTTGAGGGAGAGGTGGTGCGGTCCAGGTGGATTAGGTGGAGTGTGGCAGCTGTCCTGAGTGGTGAAGGTCCCGAGGTGGTGTAAGGGCAGGAGGGCAGGCAGGTGAGGCACGGAGATGATTCCGAGAGCTGGCGGGTTAACCAGATTTCCAAGACAAGTGGTTCAGTGTGATGGAGTTTTCCTGGAGTAACTAGAACACGAGATTCATGAACATGAAGCATGAGGCCTGGTTACCAACATAGGGTAGTTGATGAACTGGCGAGGAAGCAGTGTCAGCAAGCAGCTTAAACCTCCAACCTGATTGCCTCAATCAGCTTCAGGTGAGGGGGGCTGTAGGCCCTGCCCATGGGTGGATACCAGGGAGGTCCAGACCTTCAATGGAATTTTACAGCCACACACCCAGACCATGACATGATTTGTGTTTCGAACATTTCCTGAGCCTTTGATGAACCTTTTGTTTTCGACATTCTGTTCCCTCAGCTCTGGTATTTTGTTTTTCTTAGTTTTATGAACCCTGTTTTGGAATTTTCCCTGCGCTCTCGTGCCTTTTGTGAACATTTTGTTCACATAACGAGACACTTGTTATGTCCAATTAATCCCAGCCATGTCTCCCTCCTGTCTTCCATTCCCTGATTACCCTGTGTTTAAGGCCTGTGTTTTCTCGTGTGCGTTGCTGGATCATCTGTGTATCTCCCTGAGTTATCTCCCCGGGTCGCCAGTTAAGGTTTCAGGTTTGTTTTGTTAGTTTTTTCCAGTTAGGTTTTGCTTAGTTTCCGCCATGCCTTCGCCGTTTCTGTTTGTATCACCACCTTCTCAATAAAACTCACCTGCATCTCAGCTGCCAGCACCTTAGGTCCTCGTTAAATTCAACACAGCTTGCCCTGCTAGCCATGGCAGTAGGGTACCATTAGTGACAAAAATCTAAATATTGATTTCACAGTCTCATGAACCAGTTTCAACAAATTTGAAGAAAAAAACAAAAGGTAAAAGAATAAACAGCTAAAACCTGCTAGCATAGCTGACAGCTAGCATAACATGTGTTATGTGTGTTATGCTAGCGGCAACAAATGTTGCTGTGCTTACATTTACTCTTCTTATGGTGAAAAGATTCAGGCTAGTGATGCGCGAATCATGAACGAATCGTTCAATACTCGAGAATCACTTTACTGACTCATGAATCATGATTCACAAGCCCAACTGATTCACTGACTCATCCCTGTTGCTGTTAGCAGCAATGTATCTAGCTTATAAATAAGCTAGATAACGCTATGCTAACATCACATTTGAGCTACTCACCCCCTCCCTCCTGTGCTGAATCTTCTTGGTTGGCAACCAATGTTAAGGCGCATTACCGCCCCCTGGCTCATAGCTCAGTGGACATTTAGATGAGAAAATATATATTTGACACATTTAAGGAAAATACTAATAAAATAAAAATAAACAAGATAAATGTTTTTTAAGCAATTTTGATAGGAAATTGCTTAATTTTAGAAATGTTTTTGCTCTTTTTTGCTCTATAAAATAGTTTGTTTTGTTTTTTAGAATCATTCATCTTAGCAGTGGGATTTACATGTAAAGAGAAACAAATTAAGTTTGAGTGAAAATTTACATTTTTTGCACTCTCTGGTCGACTGACTCAGTGAATCAAATGACTCAAAAAACCCGATTCACTTTGGTGAGTGACTCATTAAAACTTGATTCAGTAAAAAGAATCAAATTTACCATCACTAATTCAGGCAGCCATATAATTCTCATTATATATTAGTAGCAGACCCTTTAGAAAACATATGTACAAAATATTTCATTAATATCTCTTAACTGAGGTATTTTACTTACTTTCTCTTGTACAAGTTTGAGGCAGACATCTCCTTCCAGTGGTGCAGGCAGGACGTAAAGGGGCGTGGCCATGTCTCCAGTCACACAAGTCACATGACATTGATACAATTTAGAGGAGACAACTTTTTTTTTACTTGCATTAGCTGTCCAAAGCCAAAACACCAGCTGGTGGAATCACCTTTGTGGCACCATGCTGCCCACACCTGGACTACATGCAGGAGACACCTCTTCAGTGATGTTTGACTTTGTGTCCAGGACTTTACCTCCTAATCTGTTTTACTTTCAACTCACAATTACAATTATGCCCAAAAGCTGGTTAAAAATATTAAGAAGGACGTCTGTGGATGAACATATCTGTACTTTTACTTGTTTCATGAATTATATCTGGGACCATTAAGTGTATTGAGCCAATGGATGTTTTCTTTCAATTTGCACTTACACGTTGTGTATATATAATATTTACAGGATTAAGTTATAGAAAACAGCACAAATGACTACAGCCACATTTAGGATTAATTAGTTATTAATTAGCTATTTATTTCCTCATTAGCTATTTAGGATTAATTGAATCTGGCAAGTATAAACCAATGTAACAAAGTCCTTTTGAACAGAAAGTAGCTTTAAAGAAATGTCCTAATATGAGAACAAAGGGTTGATATGATGATGATATAAGTTACCTTCTTTAACAAAATGTAAACTCTGTTTCTGAGCTGAATGAAACATAAAGTGAAGAAAAGCCAAAATGCAACGATGACACACGGAGTCAGAAAGTGAAAATGGTCATTTCCCTGAACCCTTTCTGACAGACACATCATATATACGCCAGTATTTTTCTAAGATTATACATTTTCTTGTTGTGAATTGGTATCGTTTCTGGAAATTGCACAGCTGGATTTATCAGTTCTGCAGGACGAGCCACAGGACAGCTCAGGAATGTGAACGCTGTCACAGTCTCTATTCATCATCTACCTGAAATTGAGGTATTTATTATTTTGTCTGTTCCCATATCTTGGTCTCAACCACAGCTCTAGATGGGATTGATCTCTGGCTGATCTTGATGAGCGGTCATTGCTCTCTGGAAATGCTGTACGGTAAAACACAGAGGCTTGTGTCCTTGTCAGTACTCTGCCATTCCTCAGCTGCAGGTATGGGAAACCGGCACAGGAGAGATGCAACAGAGAATTATGTTCCCCCCTTTTGTCCCCATACTTCACTTTGTTAAAGGACTAATTACTTCTATATTTATAATTCATTTTATATAATAATAACAATAATAATTTATTACTTTATTAATTTAATTTCTAAATAAATTATTTGTAAATGAATTTTACTAATACATATTTTATTGGACAATTGATTATTAAAGTCACAAAAAATGGAAGAATGAAGACAATCACAGCTTCAGTGCCTGACTCAGATAGCTGTGGTAATCTACTGCAGTAATGTTTGTGTCATGTGACAACACCCCAAAACAAACAAACTAACAAACAAACAAACAAAAAAGCCTAGTGAAAGGAATAAAGTAGGAGCAAAGCAGCAGAAATGCAACAAAATTTTTACAGGTCTTTGAAAATGATACTTGCAGAGGTTCTCAGTCATCCAGGTCGTCGTAGTCAAAGGAGCTTGCAAAGAAAAGCGTCTGGACTTCTTTAAGTTGCTTGAAGACGTTTCACCTCTCATCCAAGAAGCTTCTTCAGTTCTAAGGTCAAATGGTGGAGAGTCCCAGATATAAACCTAGTGGGAGTTTCCCCCCAAAGAGGGACAAAGGACCCCCTGATGATCCTCTAATCACATTAGCCAAGGTGTGAAACTGGGTGTGGGTCACAATCAGCCAGGGTTTAGGGTGAGCTCATTGGGAAACCTGGCCCCACCCTATCATGTGATTCATGTGATTACCTGAGGTCAGATGGCCCAGGATGTGACTCCAGACGCGATACTTGCAGACAGTAACGTGATTGAGTGCACTGCAAAGGTTTTAAGAACCAAACATAAAGCTTTCAAAAATAACAGCATGATTACTTTCATTAGCACACACCAGACATTCCTTTCTCACACATCTGTCCTAAATAAAGATTATAGAAACCTCATGGCCGACATCCATAAATAACAACCAGGTGGACAGAGACTGAATACGTCAGACTTCTGAGGACCTCTGTGCACAAACATCCGTGCATCATCATCATCATTCTGAAGGAAAGAAGATAAGTGACAAGAGGGCATTTATATTACACCACAGCAGCTGGGATTGGCTGTCAAGGTGGGGAATACTGAGTACACTGCAGCGTGTCGACTGTTGCATAAACTGTAAAAGTACGTGAAATAGACCAGATCACCTATACTGTAAACATGAAAGGGAAGAAAATGACAATGTGAGGATCTTAATATACAACCCAAAATACATAATAAAATAATAGGGATGTTGTGTAATATGTAAATAAAATAGGATACAATAAGTTGCTAATCGTATACAGTGGTCCCTCATTTATCACGGGGGGTTACGCTCTAAAAATAACCTGCGATAGTTGAAATCTGCGAAGTAGCCAGCTTTATTTTTTACAATTATTATAATGTCTGTGTCTCGCAGCCCATGTCACCTCTACTTGCAGCCTGCATAATAATGTGAAGAAATATTTTTAAAAATGATTATTCAAAAAATGATTTAATATGAAGGCAACAGGCAGAGTCTTACATACCAGGGCAGTAACAGGTCATAGTTACTGCACTACTGTTGTCCCAGTGTAAATAATACAGGACATTACTGAATGATTGTACTGGCTCAGCAGTGCTGGATCTTTGGCGTATTATTCGTGCTACAACATGCCAGATATGTTCAGCTGGTGAAAGGTCTGCACTCCACACAGGCCAGTTCAACACTCTGCTGCTACAACGCCATGCTGCTCTAACACACTAATCAGACATACCATTTTACCCACCTGCCTAATGTAGTTTTTGTCCCCACTGGTCAAACAGCTCTGACCTACTGAGGTGTGGACTCCACTAGTTCCTTGAAGGTGTGCTGAAAAATGAAGGTGAGAGAAATCTCAGTAGGGATTTTCCTTCAGGCCTGATTCCATTTCAAACGAAAGCACTAGAAATACATATGTAACAGAGTGCTCTCGGGAACAATACGAGCACCTTTGTAAAATAAGTTTTTTTATATTCTGCATCATATATCAGGGTGCTTGTGTGAATGGGTGTGATGGTGAATGAGTTAGCTTTGAGTGCTCAGACAGAGTAGAAAAGCCTGATATAGCAACCAGTCCAGTAACAACCTGGTGGATGTTCAAAGGTTAATATGTCAGGTGATTCTTTTTCAATTCAATTCAATTTTATTTATATAGCGCCAAATCACAACAAAAGTCGCCTCAAGGCACATACGATTTTACGTTTAAAGGGATGATTATATTTATCACCATAGCAGTAGTCCGTTTCTTGTTTCTTTGCACAAACAAACAAACAAACAAACAAACAAACAAACAAACACATTCAGCTAGCAATGCATGTTGGATTTTACTGTACCGAGTTCATCAAGGTCTTCATGGTCACACCTAATAATCCAGCTGCTTTCCGGCGGCCTCAGCGCCCCACTGCTCATCTGTCAGCATTCACCATCAGACTGTCACAGTACAGCAGTAATGGTGTAGTGTTTCTATTTTGAAGGTCACTTACCACTTTAAAGTGACAGGAGAAAGCAAGGGGCCTGTGTGTCATTCCAGGCCAATACCAGTTTGACATCCGCTTCCCTTGACGTTCAATCACTGTGATTTTCCGTTTCCCACTTGGGCTCTGTGATTCTGCAGGCTAGTTCTGCTCAGGCAGGTGGGAAGTGATGAATGTGGCTCAGGCTCAGGCAGGTGGAAAATGATGAATGGCAACAATCACGTCTGACCATCAGTGGACAAAGTGCACCAAGCAGCAACATAATGAAAAAGATTGCTAAAGGACTCCCGTTAAATGAGCAACTCTTTCATGATGTTTTATGTGTCTCTGTTAATTGACGCTGATCTTTTGCTATTATCATATCTATATGCAGCTTACTCAGCAGGCAGGTTACGCTTGTGAGCAGTTATTACATTTGGAACATGTAAATAAATGCATGAAGTGAAGGAGGTTAGTGACTTTGCCTTAGATCAGATATTCTGCAAAGAATATCTTTTAGTCATGCAGTCCCATCTCGTTACATACGGATGCTTTGACTCTTCTAGGCTGAAAGACGTCCTCCACTACTGAATTTACCCTTTTTAATTTTTCATATTTATTTCCTTTCTTATTCATAGCCTTTTCCTTTTTTGTTTTCTTTAGGTCACGAGCAGTTGTCCAAGCATTTCACTACATATCGTACTGTGTATGACTGTGTACGTGACAAATAAAATTTGAATTTGAATTTGAATTTGAATCAGAAGCCATGAGAATAAAACTGTGCTGCTGTTGCAGCACCAATCACAATAGTCATTATGAAAGCAGATGGGAAGCCTGTTACTGATTTGAGAAGTTTGCCTTTTAGCATTTAGTTAACAATGTGAACCCAAACCATGAGCTCTTCATAATCATTTAGATTTGGTACTTTAATCAAACTGGGACTAAAAAAGGAAAATTATTAAAAAGAAACTGGAGTTTATACTTTTTAATCCAGCAACATATATTCATGTCATTCAGATATAAAGGTGCATCTATTCTGTTTACATAGCCACTTTAAATGAGAAGTCTGTTGCAGCTTTGTGCTAAATCTCTGCATGCTTCTTTGTTGTAATGAGATCTCCTGTCAATAACACGGCAAGTATAGCTCTAATTCACCAAACCACTAAGCAGCCATTTGTTTGTTAAGTGTTTATTTCTTTCAGGGACTTCGTACAAAATACATTAATCACAAAGGGGGAAAAACAAATGCTTTGTACCAGTTTTAGCTACCAGCTAATTTCCATGTGCAATCCCCGGGCAGGTAAAAAACAAAACACTCATGCAAACACACACACACAAGCACACAACCAAAAACCTTAATCTCATATAAATTTAATTTTATAAAAACAAAAGGTAATGAAATGGAGACTGAGTACTCAAAATCCATTTTTCACACCACAGAAGAATTTGTAAGGTTGATCTCAAAGCAGGGCACCATATCTATGAATACAATATTATCAAAGCTTAACATTATATTCAGTAAATATATGACATCAGTGATATGAATATCAATTCTGATTAACCGTCAATGAATTCTATTATGTTTAAATGAGCTGATATATTTCAGTGTAATCATATTCAAATAGCTTTTCCTCATGAGCGTAGATATCCATGAGAATGTTTTGTGTTCATTCAATAGGATCGTCTTCCCCCTCTTTTCCAACACTACTCTTCCCAGTTGTTAGCCACCCCCATTTGTCCGTCTGTATCTGGAAGTCCCACAGGATCTCAGCTCGGTCTCTCTCCACCACCCTAGGGGACGTCCCCCATTCCGACCTCTGGACTTCCAGGCCACACTCAGCACCAGAGGCGGAGCCAGACATTTGAAACACCCGGGGCTTAGCCCTACAGGGTGGTATGCATGTGGGATTTTTTTTTTTTCGGGGGGGGGGGGGGGGGGGGGGGGGTTTAGAAATGACTAAAAGATTAATAGGCTCTGTTTTGAGTTTTGCTCAAAAAAAGAATGACTTCATATAGGACAAAAATATATCACATGTGCAGGACACCTTAAACTAGTTTTTAATTAAGCAGCGAGGCAGAACAAAGTCTGGCTGTATCAAGACACGAGGACTAAACCCCAATTCAACCAGACCCAGAACTGATCCGGAATTAAAACAGGACTACAACAGTTCAAAATCAGGACTACTGAGGACTTAACCAAGACAGAACCAGAATCAGAACTAGATGATAGTAGCACTAAAAATCATCATAGACCTGCACTACACTTATTGTTTAAATCTACCAAAGTCCACTATTTAGATTGAGAAAAGTTTATATAATTATTGAGCCTTGTTGTGCAAACAAGCTGCAGAACTTAATAAATATAGAATTTGAAAAATAACAAACCTAAAAAGAAACACTAGGTACGAGATACATGAGGACCTGTGATACGGTGATACTTTTGGTAAACAACCATTTGACGAACATGTGTGTCTCACCTGCTCTTGTTCATCTCTGCTCCTCTCTCTCTCTGTGCTGACAATCAAGCCAAACACCAACATCATCAAATATACAGTGGAAACCAGATATTTAAACACTCTTCAGATCAAAACACTTTTTTAATTGTAACATCAAATCAGACTAAATGTTTATTTTTTTAGATTGATAAATATAAAAAACACATTTGTTAACTTTAAGAGTAAAGAGAGAAACTATCTGTATTTCTTAATTGCAAATGGCACCAAATTGTATTCAAACTGAGCCACACTTATGGAGCTCCACAGTTCTGTTCCTGGTGTTTTGGTTGACATCTCTTGATGTTCCCATGTCACAGAAACAGGCTCTGTGTTTTGCCTTATATGCATCCACAACTGTGCCACCAGTTTACTCACATGGACTCTACGAACCAATCAGAAGCTTCTTCAGCTCAGAATGGAATCGTCTGGAGTTTCTTATTAATTAACAATAAACTTAATGTACATGTACTCCTACATTTGATCAAAGTGATAAAAATAGAAGCTCTGTCTCTCTTTATTCTGACATTTAACTAATTTAAAAGATATTTCAATATTTATTTATCCAAAACAAAACAAGTTTACTCTAAATTGATGTTTAACAGTAAAAATTTTTTTATGTTTTCTCCCTAAAGTGTAAATATCTGGTTTCAGCTGTGAATATACTGCTGTGTATAGAAATTCCTCTTGTTTTGCATAGAAATATACTGAACAACATACAAAGCATAATATATAAAATAACATCTACCAGAGTTTTTTCTTTGAAAGAAGCTCCTCATGTCCATTGTTGTGTTCATCTGTACATTACTGAAACTGGGTTAGAGAGTTTGTTTAGCCGTGGAGGGAAACAACTGAAAATATGAAATAAACACACGTAAGCTAAGACTCTTTAAAGAAACAGCATTGTTGTTGTTCGGCTTTTCATTTCACCATTTGTTGATTCACTTGAAGAGCAAGTAACGTAATATGGGTCAAATGATCAGTTTGATATCAATCTTTTGTGGTTCACCGTCATATTTACATTATTTGTACAGTACGAATGATTTGCTTTGGTACCTGGTCGAACTTAAGCTCTCCTCTGTCTGTACACGCTATGCAGGGGCATTTTCCTTCAATGATGGTTCCCGTTCTTGCGCCTCGTCTTTCTGCCGCCTGAAGCTTTCACCAAGCACACTCACTTGTGGCCATCTTCCTGATGTACTGATGGATCATTGCCGTTTCATCCTGGATAGTGATTCTGACACCTTCTTTCCTCTTAGCGTACAGTCTCAAGGTGCTGGATTGGGTCAAACTCTCCATTTATGGTAAGAGCTTCCTGGTCTCGATGCCAGTGGTGTCCATCTTCTCCTTTGGTCAGCTTATTATCCCAGTAGGTGTGGATTGCCTAGACCTCGTTTTCCATTGACTCCTCAGGACTTGCATTATTGCTCCATTATTTAATACAGTGGAGTATAAAATGTAAATGCTCCACAAATGACAACACAACAGAAACTTCAGTGTTTAGTAGAAGCTGCTGGTTTTGCCGGTAAGGGTGATGCTATCATGAGTGTTATGTCCCTGGCCTAAGAATAGCCTTTACATTAAATGAGGCACGGCTCCAAACTCCAACAGCTCTGAAGGAAAGGTCAGCAAAACAGAATCATTTAAGATTCTAAATTCATTCGCTTCAGCAGTGACAAACAAACAAGAGGTTCTAATGTTCCCTAGTATTCCTTAACAAAAACAAAACAAAAAGACAGTTATCCACCCTAAATGGGGTAAATCACCATGGTTACTTATGCTGTCACCCTGTCCTGCTCCAGAGTAGGTTAACATCCAGACTACATCCAGAGGTTTGACATCACCGCCTGGTGACCAGCCAGTTTTCCAGAAAGTTCTCTCACCATTCCTGGAGATCCCAGCACCTCTGTGCACAAACAGCAGGAGAGGCTTATTTTTAAATATCATGTAATGTCTGTGTTTCCTGAGCATCAGTAATAAATAACATCGACTTTTAGACGCAGCTTTATTCCTTGGTATCATATTTGTATTTATTAGCAGCATTGTTTTTACAGTTTTTATGTTCTAGATTGTTTTAAGTATTGATATCTGGTTGGATAAAAGGACACCTACAGTGTACGTCTGTGTGTGACTGTACACACTCGCTGACTTCATACTGTGGTGGCGTGACGGAGGAAAACCAGCGAAGAAAGAAAACCAGTGAAGGCACCTAAATGGTACTGACAACACCACCTGGGCTAGAGGTACAGCCCAGGAAATATGACATTAGCCAGTGCAAACGTTTTTACAGTTACAAAGGCACACTGGGTTTATATTAAAGACAGAGGCGTGGCATTTTATAAAAGAAGCTTTTATTAAACAAAATAACTGCAAATAACAGAAAGACAACACCAAATGAAGCGGCAGGACGTGGAATACCAATTTTGTAATTCAACACTTATCAAACATTGCTTCAAAGAACAAGACTCACTTCCACCATGGTGCTCCAGTTAGAATTACAGCTTAACAATAGTTCATTAATATGGTTAAAGACCGCCCACTTGGGGAGGCAACCTGCAGGGGTGAGTGCCTGAGGGGGGCCACCAGTTACTCACCTGTGACGTCTCACTGCAGTCCTCACTGCCACTCTGCACTGGAACTTAAATGGTGCTTTATACTTGTTTCCCAGTGTTTATACTCACATGCCTGAGAGGGAACTCCAGCAAACATGGCTGCAACCCTGATGGACAGGCTGATCGCCAGTGTGAGGATACGTAAATCCAGAGCACGGAGAGATACCCGGGGTTATGTTGCAGTTATGATTGCAAGATGAAGAATATTTACCTGATAAACGACATTTCTAACTGAAGCTTCATGCATTCCCTCTGAAACCTGGATTTACCTGAAGCTACTGAGAGTCACGCCGTGGCTTTGAAAACACAGAAAGCTGAAGTGTGAGTCAGAGATGTACTGAATAATTATTTCCTCCCAAGAATACCTGGGATCATTATTCATGTGCAGTTTCTGATAGATCAGAGAGTGTTGGAGCTTTGATGGAACTTTGTGTCTTATTTTTGGATGCAGAGTTTGTAAGTTTAACGCAGACTCAGATACACACAAATGTTCATCGTAATCTGTGATCAATACTGAATGAATAACAATGCCTTGGCTCCACATGAATTCAAATTTCAAATATATATACATATATACACAGCAAATCTACCACACACGTCAAAGCCATGTCAGACATTATTAACACAAAGTTTTTTCCACCCTCTGCTTATACTTTGTTTTTTGTTTATAGAGGTTTTCATTACATTTGCCGCATGTTAAACACTAGA
Source organism: Copadichromis virginalis (assembly GCF_057382275.1). Classification (NCBI taxonomy): domain Eukaryota; kingdom Metazoa; phylum Chordata; class Actinopteri; order Cichliformes; family Cichlidae; genus Copadichromis; species Copadichromis virginalis. The sequence continues at coordinate 3,635,099 of NC_140633.1, forward strand.
AAGGTGATTACAATAAATAATTGTCTTTCTAATATAAAACCAAATAAAATTGATAAAAAGATCCTAATTTCTTATTCACACCTCGTTGAATCTCAGCTTTGCTAACAGGCCTGATTACCGATGCACCTGAAAGAAACACCTGACCTCTCTGGCAAAGTGAAGCAGGCTTTGAGACTGCTTAGAAATCATTATTCAAAGATGGAGAAACTCGGAGTAGTGCAGCTTTCCAGGAGAGGCAGAATTACTCCAGGAGCACATTTATGAATCATCCAGCAAGCTCAGCATTTATGATTCGACAGTAATAAAGATCCTTAGCATTCATGGGAGAGTTCTTCCTCCCCCATAGCTCACACCATGATGCCGTGGGGCGATCTCTCACAGAGGTTTACCTGCCTCAGTGGTGTGTATGGGAAAATTCCTCGAGACCACCTCCAAGGGGACAACCACCACTTCGGGTTTATTACGAGGGGCTTTCCACCAGCTGCCTTCTTCAGTTGGAGCGACGTTTTCAGGATGCTCATGCTAACACTATGCTAACAGTTATAGTTTGTGCAAATTCTTTGAAAAACCTTGTTTGAAATGTAATATCAACAACATACTTTCCAACCCTAAGTCTATGTGGTTTAATCTTTTCTTGCTTTGCTGATTGGCTGCCATGATCGATGGCGCATAATCAACTCAATGTGCTGAAGTTCAGTCACAGTGAAGCAAGAACAATGCTTACAGCAGAGGGAGTCTGAGTTAGTGGGTCCAGGGCTGTGAACAGGTCCACAGATTATCTCCTCACAGGGGAAACTCTCACAGTAACTCATACAGACAGAGAGGAATCAACTGAGGAGCATTTTAAGGGCAGGCCGTTAATGGCAGGACTGTCAACAGGTGAACTCGTTATCTACAGGTGTGCTGGAGGCAAAGGTGGGAAACAGAAGAAGGAACGAGGCCCTGTCCATGCAACAGAAGATGTGCTGACTGGTACACACACACACACACACACACACACACACACACACACACACACACACACACAGGGGGAGACCGGTGGACTATGACGGTCACATGACTAAACCTTAGATGCTCTTCATATTTTGTGCCTTCACAGTATGAAGAACTCCCCGATAATAATGCTCATATCAAATTGATGAGATGAGCAATGATTGATTAATGTTTCAGACCATGGAGTTTTTTTACAACATTTATTTTGTCTGTCATCACTGACTATCATCTCCTACAACAACAGCCAGGCAGATTCAAGACAAATTCAGCTTTAATTAACAGAACTAGTCTGTGCACTCAACGCTGTGATCGTTTTGATCTACACCCTGATAATGTGTAAAGTGTGAATTATCCTTCACCTTCTGAGACCACCGTCAGTAATGCTGAAGTGTCACTGCTGCTGATTTTCACACACATGTGCATCCATGGAAACGCTGAAACCGAGCCCACCCCCCGCCATCACTGCCACGTTCATCTTTTTTCAGCTGCTGCTTTTAGGAATCACCGCAGCGGATCATCTGCCTCCATCTCTTCCTGTCTCGTCTCCTCTGTCACACCATTCTTCTTCACTACCTCCGTGAATCTTCTCAGATGTCTTTTCCCCTCCTGACTGGAGCTCCATATTCAGCATCCTTTGTCCAGTATATCCATTATCCCTCCTGCACATTTCCAATCTCAACCTTGTCTCTCAAAGTTTGTCTCCAAAGCTGCGTTGTACCTGTGAAATACTCTCTTCTAATCAGTCTGTTCTGGTCACTCCCAAAGAAAATCTTAGTATCTTAAACTTGGCCTCCTTTCTTTTGTCAGCGCCACCATATCTTTCTGCTTCACCCTGCTGCACCAGGCCCAAGCAAACTGTTTTTAAAGAAGACTCTGGTCTCTGGTTGATCGATGCAGATTTATTTCCTGAATGGAAACGTTGTCGGGTCAGTCCACACACTGCCCCACACAGCACGCTCTCTCTGGCAGTGATTACTGCAGCCGGCCTGTTTCCCCGTCGCACTGATGTTTGAGGCGAGTGGATTGATACCATATAAAGACTGTTACACATGCACCAGCAGGTCTCACTGCCATTTTTTAAATATTTCCTTTCACTCTTGCTGCTATCCTTCCATCACACATTACCCCTGACACGCGTCTCCACCCACTCCACCCTTGCTGCACTCTCTTCACTCTTTCATGCACTTGCTTTGGATGATTGACCCAAGTGTTTAAGCTCATCTCCCGTCATTACCTCTGCTCACGTCCCCACCTGTTTCCCTCTCATTCACACACATGTATTCTGCTTTGCTTGTGCTGCTTCAGGCTCTGGAGATACTCTGTTGTCTGCAAACATCATAGTCTACGGAGACTCCTGCCTGACCTCATCTGTCAAACTATCCATCACTACTGCAAACAAGAAGGTGCTCAGAGCTGATCCCTGATGTAATCCCACCCTCACCTTGAACCCATCAGTCACTCCTACCACACATCTCACCACTGTCTTGTTGTCCTCATGTCCTGAACCATCCTCACATGTGTCTCTGCCACATCTGTCTTCCTCATGCAGTGCACAGCTCCTCTCCTGTCAGATGCTGTCTCCACACCAAAGACAAAGACACAGTGCAGCTCCCTGTGACCTTCTCATGACACCTCTTCTCTTATCTTAATCTGGTGAAAAAGTCCACTCTCCTCTCAGTCTCGCAGACTGCTTTATACCACATTCCACAGGAACGCCTTTCCACTCTTCAATGTCTTCATAGCTGCCCTCACTTCCTCCTCATTTATCCTGTAATACTTCCTGAGTCAGTTTCCTCCATCTGCCCTCCTCTTTCTGTTGTTTTCTTCATCTGTCAGCTCCTCAGAGAGTTTTTTCATCTTTGGAACACGTTCTCTTCACTTGTTCGTGCATTTCCATTTCTTCCATCCTGCACTTGCTGCACATCCTTTCCAGCTCAATTCTTCTGCCAAGCGATGCAAGTTCTTTTCTTCTTCCTTAGTGTCCAGCCTCAGATACAACTCTGCCTAGCCTCCCGTGTACTTCCTTTATCTCCCTGACTATTCCATTTGTCTTCTTCCGCTGAATAGTTTTCTCTACTTCCTTATTCAGTCATCAGCAACTCTCACGAACAACCCAAAGCCTGTCTCAAGTAAACCTAAAATATACTGATACCAGAACCTGGTTTCGTAGTTATGGGTAAAAAAATCATCGTTCATACAGCAGCTGCAGTGGTGGAGATTTTCCTATGCTGTATTGCAGAAGTTGAAGATTATTGGGATTTTTAAAATTTGGGTTTTGTTTGTTTGTTTTGCTATAAAGCCATTATTTATTGTAATACGGAGCTATTATTGTGTGCTGAGGTAATTTAACTTTCAGTGCTAAGGTCAGGGTGTGATTCCTGACATGATATATGAGCTTCGTAGCGCAGCTGGTTATGGAGGTTATTAGAGTTTTTGCTCTGATGATACACCTCCCTCATTGTACGCTTAGATTCGCAGCACTCATAGATGGGAGCCAAACGCTCTTCTTAGCAGGTTTTGCAATCCACCAGCTTTGCAACTTTTTAATAACATTTCATTCTGTGCAAGATGTGCAGTATTGAATAATGAACCAGTAGGTTTATCCAGGATGATTAAACCTGCTGCCAGAAGCTGATAGCATTAACCAGTCACTGAAATGATGAATGACCTTCACATCTATCAGCCTTATTTAAAAAAAAAAAGAAAAAAAATGTGTGAGAGAAAATATTTAGAGACGACGTGATTAGCCGGGCTGGGAGAGCGAAACAATGGAGGACATGAGAGAGCTTTATTAGCATCATTAGCTGAGATTACTCCTGAAGGTCAGGTTTTGAACACGCTATCTACCACTGAGAATAGCCAGTTTTGCTCACAGTGACCTTCCCTTCATCTTCACAGCAGTAAGCCCCACTGATCTGTTGCTACACAGAGAAGTGTCTTTCACTGGTTTCTGACCGTTTAGCTGCTGATAACTTGCATTTCTGTGGAATGAGCTCTTCCAAACTACTATCAACAACATTTACCATTATTACTATTGTAATAAATGACCATAACATGAAAGCTGCCTGTAGTTTTGTTTGTTTGGTTGTTTCTTTGTGTGTCACTTAAAAAGCAGCATGAGGTTCTGCAAAGTTGTAAGATGTGATAATAAGTGATAACGCAGAGAGCTTTGAGAACTCGTAAATGATTACAAATAGGGGTGGAAAAGGGGCAGGAGAGTACTCTGTATCCAGTGATAGGCTGGGCACATTCCTGCTCCATTACAGGATTCCCAGTTGTTGCATCATACTCTCCCCCAAATACTTTAGGGATAAAAATGTTATACTCATAAAAAGTATGTTCTGGTACCCTTTGCCTTTTAGTATGTTGTGTTAAATGACTCTGTTAGCTTACTACAGTACTGCACAGATCACTGAGCCAGCACCAGTGTGTAACTGGAAAATGAATCAAAATGAAAACAAGCACCAAAAAGTGGAGCTCATCCAGCTACCACTTGGCCATTCGTCGTTAAAAAGGACGTTTACAGCTCACGTTTTTTTCTCTTTAGGTAGTTTCCCTCAACAGCTATGAATAGTACAGAGATTTTATTTTAAATAACTCACCCATTGAGATCTTATTAAGGCTTACATGTAGGGCCTGTGCTGCGTTGATTGGCACAGATGGTGATGGTAGCCCCTGACCTCCTCTAACTCATCACTGAACTGGACCTTGGCGCTGTGCCTGTTGGTGTAATCAAATTGGTGGAAATATCTGAGAAATGTAATGGCTTTCTAAATGGTACAGCCCATCCAGGAGTGTATAGTTTATAATTTGTAGTCTTTGTTACTGAAATTCTAGTGTCTCATTAATCTGGCACTTAGCACTAATTATACCTTTTGTTGCCTTGAACATAGAATTGAATGACTTTCTTTTATATATCGTCTATAGTCATTCAATTGTCTTCCAGGGGCCAGAGCAGGCGACATTGAGGGAAATTTAAAACTGCTGGCTAAGCGTAAACGTAAATTCAGTAAAATCATAATTCACGTCGGCAGTAATGACACCCGGTTACGCCAATCGGAGGTCACTAAAATCAATATTGAATCGGTGTGCAACTTTGCCAAAACAATGTGGGACTCTGTAGTTTTCTCTGGTCCCCTCCCCAATCAGACCAGGAGTGACATGTTTAGCCGCATGTTCTCCTTAAATTGCTGGCTGTCTGAGTGGTGTCCCAGAAACGATGTGGGCTTCATAGATAATTGGCAAACCTTCTGGAGGAAACCTGGTCTTGTTAGGAGAGACGGCATCCATCCCACTTTGGATGGAGCAGCTCTCATTTCTAGAAATATGGACAAATTTATTAAACCCCCCAAAATATGACTATCCAGAGTTGGGACCAGGAAGCAGAGCTGCAGTCTTACACGCCTCTCTGCAGCTTCTCTCCTCCTGCTACCCCCCCAAAAACCCATCTCCATAGAGACTGTGTCAGCTCCCAAACAGACAAAAAACAAACTAAAAACCAGCAACAAACAACTTAAACATAAACAATTACAAAGAAAGAACAATACAGTATCCACATCTGAACCAAAGAGTAAAACGGTGAAATGTGGATTATTAAATATTAGGTCTCTCTCCTCCAAGTCTCTGTTAGTACATGACTTAATAATTGATCAACAAATCGATTTACTCTGCCTTACAGAAACCTGGTTGCAGCAGGATGATTATATTAGTTTAAATGAATCAACACCCCCGAGTCATTCTAACTACCAGAAACCTCAAAGCACAGGCCGAGGGGGAGGTGTGGCAGCAATTTTTCACACCAGCCTATTAATTAATGAAAGACCAAGACAGACTTTTAATTCATTTGAAAGCCTGATGCTTAGCCTCGTCCACCCCAGCTGTAAAACTCAGAAACCAGTCTTACTTGTTATCATCTATCGTCCACCTGGGCCTTACACAGAGTTTCTGTCTGATTTCTCAGACTTTATATCTAATTTAGTTCTGAGCTCAGATAAAATAATTATTGTGGGTGATTTTAACATCCATGTAGATGCTAAAAATGACAGCCTCAACATGGCATTTAATCTGTTATTAGACTCAATTGGTTTCTCTCAAAATGTAAAAGAACCCACCCACCACTTTAATCACACTCTAGATCTTGTTTTAACATATGGCATAGAAACTGAACATTTAACAGTGTTTCCTGAAAACCCTCTCCTGTCTGTGTCATGGATCGCTGTGTGGCAGGCAGGAGGAGGACCCAAAATGCAAAACTCACAGACACGGGGATGAACTCAAAAATTACAGCTTTAATGCTGGAGAGGCAGAACGTAGGAAATACAAAACTAAACTGGGAAAACTAAATACAAAGCTCGCCAAGAAACACAGGGAGGAACACACACAACATGAGGGAGAATGCGACACAGAACTGAGGGAGACGCAGACATAAATACACAGAGGGTTAACGAGGGAAGTGGGAGCACACGGGGAACACAGGTGACACTGATAATAATCACGGGACATGGCAGGAGTGAACACAACACTGACGGTAGAGGTGAAACAGGAAGTACAGAGGTTCAGACAGGAGGAGAGAGAGCACGGGGAGAACACCAACATAACGCGCAGGGGAGACACGGAATAAACACGAAAGGGGACGAGGGCTCATGAATACACAGAGGGGCACACAGGGGGTGAGAGTCACAAAGGGAAAGCACTCAGGGAACAACACAACAGGGCAACTCAGGAAACAGAGCCTAAACAGGGAACAAAATACAAACATACAAGAAAACTAAGAACACTGGGCCAACATGGCCCAGGACCATGACAGTACCCCCCCCCCCCCACAAGGGCTGGCTCCCGACAGCCAAAACCCGAGAACCAAGACAAAAACAGAAAACAACCCACCCAGGGCGGGAGGCGGGGGACCAGGACGGAGGGACCAGAACAGGAAACAAAAACGAACAACAGAAAACACAGGAGCACAAGACCATAGTACAAATAAAGTTCAGGGGGCCGACCCAGAGCCCACCGGCACAAAAGTTCATGGGTCACACGGTCGGGGGGCCGACCAGGCGGGTGGCACAGGTGACAGAGCTGGTCCGGAGGCCGGCCGTGCGCAAGGCAACTGCGGCGACGAGGGAGACGACGGAGCAGTTCAGGGGGCCGACCGCGCGGAATGCAGCGGCGGCTCTCCAGTGTCAGGCGTACTGGCCGAGGCCCGGTGGGCACAGGACCAGTCGAGGCGGGGCCAGGCGAGGACGAAGACTCGGATGCTGCTGAGGCTGGACCAGGCGAGGACGAAGACTCGGATGCTGCTGAGGCTGGACCAGGCGAGGACGAAGACTCGGATGCTGCTGAGGCTGGACCAGGCGAGGACGAAGACTCGGATGCTGCTGAGGCTGGACCAGGCGAGGACGAAGACTCGGATGCTGCTGAGGCTGGACCAGACGAGGACGAAGACTCGGATGCTGCTGAGGCTGGACCAGGCGAGGACGAAGACTCGGATGCTGCTGAGGCTGGACCAGGCGAGGACGAAGACTCGGATGCTGCTGAGGCTGAGGCTGGACCAGGCGGAGCTGCAGAGGCTGATGGAGGCTGAACGGGCCCCTCGGACCCTCCAGCGGAAACGAGGAGGTGCTGGCCGGGCTGAGCAGAGCCGCCAGCGGAGACGAGGAGGTGCTGGCCGGGCTGAGCAGAGCCGCCAGCGGAGACGAGGAGCGGCTGGAGAGGTTCCCCTGAACCCCCAGCGGAGACGAGGAGCGGCTGGAGAGGTTCCCCTGAACCCCCAGCGGAGACGAGGAGGTGCTGGCCGGGCTGGGCAGAGCCGCCAGCGGAAACGAGGTGCTGCTGGAGGGGTCCTCCTGAACCCCCAGCGGAGACAGATGCAGAGCCAGCAGGTGCAGAGACTTCTGGCTGAGGGGACGCTAACTGTAGCTGCACAGGGCACGCAGTCGGCTTAGGATGCAACGGCTGGGGCTGTGCAGAGCAAACAGTCTGTCCAAAGTTTGTCAGCACCACGCAGTCCTCAGCTGGCGGAGAAAGCTCACAAAGGCTTCCAGCTGAGGTTGGCAGTGTCTGAATGGGTTGCTGAGCGATTAACTCGGCTGGTGACTGAGCTAACTGAACTAGAGACTGAGCTGGTGACCAAACAGGGAACTGGGCTGATAACCAAACAGGCAATGGAGCAAGAAACTGAGGTGGTAACAGAGCGGATGACTGAATGGGTAATGGAGCTGCTAACTGTGCTAAAGTCTGGGCTGGCGACAAAACAAGAAACTGCGCTAATAACTGAGCTACAGACTGCGTTATGGACAGAAATGCCAGTTGTAGTGGTAGTTGCGCTTGTGGTTGAGCAGGTGTCTGACTCTGGGTTGCTCTCCTTCTGGGAACAGGAACAGGTGCTAGGCCTGGCCGAACACCAGCCATCCCCACCCGAGGAACAGATACAGGTGTAGGGACGAGCTGGGCTCTGGCTGCCTTTACCCTGGGGGCCGGTGTAGGTGTAGGTGCAGGAGCTAGCTGGACCTCTGTCGCTCCCACCCGAGGAACTGAGACGGGTGCAGGAGTCGGCAGGGTCACGGCTGACCTCACCCGGGGAACCGGAACAGGAGCAGGCAAAGGCAGGGTGTCCATCAACCCCACCCGAGGAACAGGTACGGGTGCCGGGATGAACGGCGCCTCTGCCAGGCTGGGGACAGAAGCAGGGACCAGCTGGACCTCAGCCACCCTCTCCCGAGGAACTGGTACGGGAGCAAGGAAAAGCTGGGCCCGCGCTGCCCTGGTTACAGGAACTGGAGGCGGAGAGCGAAGCACAGGAACAGAAACAGACACAGGGAAAATCGAGTTAGTGGAGCTAGAAGCAATGATAGCGAACAGAGAGTCATGGCGAGTCACTCCTGGCAACTCTGTAGGCCTTAAGCTGTCCATGTTAGGAGTAGCAGTCTCTAAAACAGTCATAGCACAGGAAGATCCAGGTTTAGCAGAGTCAGAGTCAGTAATACAGAGCACAAAGGGATCCGTTGCGGACACAGGAGCATTCACACAGACCGTTTCTAAATATACAGGTAGGAGAGCAGCATAGTTCAGGACTGAAGAAACACCATCCACAGTCTTATACATAGGAGGTACAGGAGTTGGGGAGTTAACACAGGCGGTGTCCAAGGCAACTTGGTGAGAAACTAACTCAGGAATAGTCAACCTGAGCTCCCCTAGCCGTTTACACATGACGGACGGTAACTTGTTGCACTTAACCTTAACAGTTGTGATTGAATGCACAGTCGTAGTGTTTTCAAAACCTGAGTTAACAGACTTCGCATCAGCTAGTGTTAACACGAGAGGAGCAACATTCTTTATCCCTGGAGAAACAGAGTCAGAGCTAACAGACAAGGCAGGAAAAGCTAAATGTGGCAGAGGGTCACAAGCAACCTGAGAAACAGAAAGTGTAGCCTTAGGAGGTTGGCAGACACACTGTTCATTTTCCAGGGGGTCCCCTCTGGTTTCAGCAGGAAGAGGAACCTCAGGACAGTTTGTTTTAACACTTAGTTCACAAGTATGCAACTCAAAAATAGTCTTTTTCTTTTCTAAAGTGGGATTATCAGTCTGTGTGTCAATTACTGCTGACCCGGGAGGAGCAAAGGAAAAACAGTCATTCTCAAACATGGGTGTGAGGGTAGGTAATGCAGACTCTGGATTAACTGACCCAGAATTACCAGACACAGAGTTAACGGTCTCTGGGATGACGCACACAGAGTCTACAGTGCCAGAGTTTTTTAAGTCAGCCTGAACAGCAGTCTCTAGGGGGGCAATGAACTCAGTCTCATGCTTAATAGGTGCAGAGGTGAACTTAGAAATGTTATGAGGCCTGGAAACACAGTCATTTTCAAACTTACTGTTCATCTCTGATGAGTTACAGACGTGAAAAACTGCGGACTCAGGAACAGAATATTGTCCGAGTTGGTCCGACTTGGAAGTGGCATGGAAGAAACAGTTAGTGTCACTCACCACCGGAGTTTGCTCAGAAACTTTAGGGCGGCGGCGGCGTGAGCGCCGTTTTCGCCGAGAGGGGGGAGGAGATGAGCCGGGCCGCGAATCCTCCAGCGGACCGGGCTGAACGTCCTCCGACCCCTCACACTGGAGAGGCAGCTCCGGGCGGACGCCTACGGTGGAAACAAGGAAGTCCCGGATGTGGGGGTGCAGCGCGCCGAACAGCCACGGGAGTCCGGACACCATCCGCTGTAGACGGACGGCTACGACCTCCCGGTGTTCGTCTCCTGGCAGCGCCTCCCACTCCTGACAGTGGTACTCCACCGTATAGATCAAATCCTCCCGGAGCTCAGCGGAGGGGTTGTGAGTTGCTGGGTCCATGTCGTGGTCGCGTTCTTCTGTCATGGATCGCTGTGTGGCAGGCAGGAGGAGGACCCAAAATGCAAAACTCACAGACACGGGGATGAACTCAAAAATTACAGCTTTAATGCTGGAGAGGCAGAACTTAGGAAATACGAAACTAAACTGGGAAAACTAAATACAAAGCTCGCCAAGAAACACAGGGAGGAACACACACAACATGAGGGAGAACGCGACACAGAACTGAGGGAGACGCAGACATAAATACACAGAGGGTTAACGAGGGAAGTGGGAGCACACGGGGAACACACGGGGAACACAGGTGACACTGATAATAATCACGGGACATGGCAGGAGTGAACACAACACTGACGGTAGAGGTGAAACAGGAAGTACAGAGGTTCAGACAGGAGGAGAGAGAGCACGGGGAGAACACCAACATAACGGGCAGGGGAGACACGGAATAAACACGAAAGGGGACGAGGGCTCATGAATACACAGAGGGGCACACAGGGGGTGAGAGTCACAAAGGGAAAGCACTCAGGGAACAACACAACAGGGCAACTCAGGAAACAGAGCCTAAACAGGGAACAAAATACAAACATACAAGAAAACTAAGAACACTGGGCCAACATGGCCCAGGACCATGACAGTCTGATCATTTCCTGATAACATTTACATTTACAATAATTGATTACACAGCGGTGGAGAGTAGACTTTATCACAGTAGATGTCTTTCTGAAAGCGCTGTAACTAAGTTTAAGAATATAATCCACCCACTGTTATTATCTTCAATGCCCTGTACCAACACAGAGCAGAGCAGCTATCTGAACGCTACCCCATCAGAGGTCGATTATCTTGTTAATAATTTCACCTCCTCACTACGTACGACTCTGGATACTGTAGCTCCAGTGAAAACTAAGGTCTCTAATCAGAAGTACCTGACTCCGTGGTATAATTCTCAAACACGTACCCTAAAGCAGATGACTCGTAACCTGGAGAGGAAATGGCGTGTCACAAATTTAGAGGATCATAATTTAGCCTGGAGAAATAGTTTGCTGCTTTATAAGAAAGCCCTCCGCAAAGCCAGAACATCTTACTATTCATCACTGATTGAAGAAAATAAGAACAACCCCAGGTTTCTCTTCAGCTCTGTAGCCAGGCTGACAAACAGTCAGAGCTCTGTTGAGCCAACCATCCCTTTAATGTTAACTAGTAATGACTTCATGAACTTCTTCACAAATAAAATTTTAATCATTAGAGAAAAAATTACCAGTAATCATCCCACAGATGTAATATTATCTACAGCTACTCTTAGTACCATCGATGTTAAGTTAGACTCTTTTTCTCTAATTGATCTTTCTGAGTTAACTTCAATAATTACTTCCTCCAAACCATCAACGTGTCTTTTAGATCCCATTCCTACAAAACTGCTCAAAGAAGTCCTGCCATTAATTAATGCTTCAATCTCTAATGATCGGCTATGTACCACAGGCCTTCAAGCTGGCTGTAGTTAAACCTTTACTCAAAAAGCATCTCTAGACCCAGCAGTCTTAGCTAATTATAGGCCAATCTCCAACCTTCCTTTCATATCAAACATCCTTGAAAGAGTAGTTGTCAAACAGCTAACAGATCATCTGCAGAGGTTTATTTGAAGAGTTTCAGTCAGGTTTCAGAGCTCATCACAGCACAGAAACAGCTTTAGTGAAGGTTACAAATGATGTTCTTATGGCCTCTGACAGTGGACTCATCTCTGTGCTTGTCCTGCTAGACCTCAGTGCAGCATTCGATACTGTCGACCATAATATCCTATTAGAGCGATTAGAACATGCTGTAGGTATTACAGGTACTGCGCTGCAGTGGTTTGTATCATATCTATCTAATAGACTCCAGTTTGTGCATGTAAATGGAGAGTCCTCTTCACACATTGAGGTTAATTATGGAGTTCCACAGGGTTCAGTGCTAGGACCAATTCTGTTTACATTATACATGCTTCCCTTAGGCAGCATCATTAGAAGACATAGCATACATTTACACTGCTATGCAGATGACACCCAGCTCTATCTGTCCATAAAGCCAGATAACACACACCAATGAGTTAAACTGCAGGAATGTCTTAAAGACATAAAGACCTGGATGGCCGCTAACTTTCTGCTTCTTAATTCAGATCAAACTGAGGTTATTGTACTCGGCCCTGAAAAGCTTAGAAATATGGTATCTAAGCAGATTCTTACTCTGGATGGCATTACCTTGGCCTCCAGTAACACTGTGAGGAACCTCGGAGTCATTTTTGACCAGGACATGTCCTTCAATGCACATATTAAACAAATATGTAAGACTGCTTTCTTCCATTTGTGCAACATCTCTAAAGTTAGAAATATCCTGTCTCAAAGTGACGCTGAAAAACTAGTTCATGCATTTATTACTTCCAGGCTGGACGACTGTAATTCATTATTATCAGGATGTCCTAAAAACTCTCTGAAAAGCCTTCAGCTAATCCAAAATGCTGCAGCAAGAGTCCTGACAGGGACTAGAAAGAGAGAGCAGATTTCTCCTGTTTTGGCTTCCTGTTAAATCCAGAATTCAAAATCCTGCTCCTCACATACAAGGTCTTAAATAATCAGGCCCCATCTTATCTTAATGACCTTGTAGTACCATATCACCCTATTAGAGCACTTCGCTCTCGCTCTGCAGGCCTACTTGTTGTTCCTAGAGTATTTAAAAGTAGAATGGGAGGCAGAGCCTTCAGTTTTCAGGCCCCTCTTCTGTGGAACCAGCTTCCAGTTTGGATTCAGGAGACAGACACTATCTCTACTTTCAAGATTAGGCTTCAAACTTTCCTTTTTGCTAAAGCATATAGTTAGGGCTGGACCAGGTGACCCTGAATCCTCCCTTAGTGATGCTGCAATAGATGTAGGCTGCCGGGGGATTCCCATGATGCATTGAGTTTTTCCTTTCCAGTCACCTTTCTCACTCACTATGTATTAACAGACCTCTCTGCATTGAATCATATCTGTTATTAACCTCTGTCTCTCTTCCACAGCATGTCTTTTATCCTGTCTTCCTTCTCTCACCCCAACCAATCACAGCAGATGGCCCCGCCCCTCCCTGAGCCTGGTTCTGCCGGAGGTTTCTTCCTGTTAAAAGGGAGTTTTTCCTTCCCACTGTCGCCAAAGTGCTGCTCATAGGGGGTCATATGATTGTTGGGTTTTTCTCTGTATCTATGAAGCGCCTTGAGGCGACTTTTGTTGTGATTTGGCGCTGACTGAATTGGCGTGCAGCGTGCCTGTAACCACTCTAAAGTCACAGTTTCTTACAAAGAAACTCTAAGAGCTCACATAGGCCCACTGTATAGTGACTATCAGCGTTTAGAGCTCCCACGTTTATGCATCATATTAGGCAAACAGAACTTTCTATTAGGCCAGGAAGTGCTCGCGATCCTTCCCAGCTTCTTGGCCCTTTTAAGGAAATGTGAAGAACATATGTGCAACACTTCAAGAGCTCCCTATTAACCTGATTATTTACTTGATCTTAGAAATGAGAAGACGGACCTCTTCTTTGGCAGGATACAGCAATGACTTCATCTGAAAAAAGTTCACATTCACAGGACTTTGGATATAATTTCTTCGTTTTCTTCAGAAATGTTAGAGAGCAGAAAATCCCACATTTGCCTTCACTGAGATGTGTTAAAAAATGCACATGTGAATTATTCCCTCTTGACTGAAGTGGTAACTCCAGTAATGAGTTAGTATATGCTGAAGGATTATGGCAGTCAGACTATATTTTCTCCCCTCTAAATGTGTTTATCAGTGCATCAATCATAACTATTGTTTTCTCCCACATGAATGGAGCAGCAGTGCTAAACACTGTCCTCTGATCTCGTGCACACTGAATAAACCTGCTCTACAGTATGTTCAACTTTATGAATGTGTTTCTGTAACAACCAATTCAATGAATGCTCACCATATGATCAATATGTATTAGGTCTCATGGAGAGAAAAGGAGTGAACGGCTGTATTGGTGTACCCACATGAGGACTGTGACCCTTTTACAGTTTTTTACAGTCGCTAACAAGCGCCTACCCATACTTCAGATACTTTTTCTAAACTCTTAACACAGACCCACACCTACAAAACACAATTGGCCAAATGGATAATATCCTTCCCAAAAATACACTTTGTTAAATATATACTAACTCCTCATTTCAAAATTAGAACACATCGTTCTCTGCACACACTAACTGTACAAAAACACTATAAATCTGACTCAAAATGAAATTAGTCTGTCAAAGAATAACACTTGTTTTCACTTCACAAGGTACATGCAGTCAATCAAAGTACACCAGGTTTCAAAATACTGGCTATTATTGACATTACAAAAACTGCATAGACTTTTATGTTTCAGTTTCACAGGTATTTGCATGCGAAACATGCAATCCACCATATTGACACCAGAAATGTCTTGGTTGGTAACTGTATGTCCACATGTACAGTAATGTTCACATTCAAAAGCATTCCAGTAAAAAGCAAACAAGTTTTTGTTTCTTTACTGTTTACCACAGGAGGTACAGTAGAAACACGGTATGATAGGACAGAGAAAGTTTTACAGTATTGCTTACAGTGAACAAAATATCCATGAAACACACAAGAGCATTCTGAACAAAAAAACAACAGCAAAAAGCCAAGATAAAAAGGGGGGGAGGGGGGCTAAAAAAAGGCAAAAGATTTGCATCTAATCTCTGCGATCTTCAGGGTTAGGCCACATGTTTTCATCAACATCACATCTGATGTTATCCAAGTCGATGCACCTGGGATAAAACCGCCTGGTATGTCGGATCCACCGACATATCATTGCAGAAGCAGAGGTTTTTATACTGTATCTAAGGTTTGGGATATTGTTTTTGCTATTGTGGGATGTTGTGTGTTAACATTCGTAGATACTACAAGAACAGTTCATGATTTTGCTGGGAGGTATAACTTGTCTGTTAAGAAAATGTAAGCATTGTGGAAATGTGTTCACTGACTGCATATTGGGTGAACACGACATGAAATGTGTGAATGGTATGGCCACAACAGACCGATGCTGTGCTAATTGTGTTTAGAGTTTTGCAAATGTGACAACTGTTTGGACAAACGCTTGTTAGCGACTGTAAAAAACTGTAAACACCTCTGACACTATGTAAGTTTTCACAGGTTGTCCACTCACCAGTTTTCCACCTGTCTCCATTTGTCTTCCTCCAGGTCCCGATGTCACTAAAACAGTGAGAGTTGGTTGAACCTACTCTCCCCACCACAGCCATCTGCCCCCCCGGCCTATGGGTCACCTTGAATTTAAAGGGCTGCAGAGCCAGATACAACCAGGTGATCCGAGTGTTGCCATCCTTCATGTGGTGGAGGCACTTCTTCTCCACTGTACTGTATTTGCTCTCTCTTCAACCAGCTCATGTACACAACCGGGCGGTCGACCCCCCCGTACCAGCCCTCGGTCTGAGGATGTCCGTCTGCAGAGTAAAAGGGAGGGGAAAGTTAGGTGTGTGCAGCCTCCTTCAACAGGATGTGATGGTTGTTGTTTTCTTCAGCTGCAGGCGTAGCAGGTGGTACCCCAAATATTTACCTCCCTCGATCCAACAGCACACTTCTTCAGGTGGGGTCATAAGCCTCTGCACGTGCTCCGCCCAGGTGTTGCTGTGGATTGTGATGTCATACAGATAGGCAGCAGCATATGCAGCAATAGGACACAGCACCTGGTGCATGGGACGCTGGAAAGTGACGGGGGCTCCAAACAGGCCGAGTGTGACAGATCTGTGAAGAGGAGGTCGATATGGACTCTAAACTTTCATTGTTCCACATTTGTAATCTGTAATCTTTCAGAATCTTACTCATCATTGGAAAAATTATATGAACAGCCGGAGCCCTTCAAGAAACTGTTCCTTTACTCTGCTGCTCTGGTTGCAGCTTTGTTAAAAAATGGTAAAGTGCTTCTTTTAAAGCAGGTGTTAACTAATTATTTTCCAAAGAGTGATATATCCAAGGCTTGATGCCATAACACACTTATCAAAGTGTGGGCAAAGGTGTTAATATTTGCTCATCGCTGCTTGAGGCTTATTTCAAGAAATGTGAGAAACCTCAAGAAAAAAAATCTACAATTAAACTTTATTAAATCAAAAAAGACCAAAGGCTAAATAAATAATCGCAGCTACAGTGTGTGCTGCTAAGTGACTACACACCTCATTTCACACACTCGTCCTGTCAGGTTCTGTTTGAAATGAAAGACTTCGTAGGGTAATAGCTGTCTCTGTCCACACGTTGAACTAAAGTCTGTTGTCACCTTACTTAGAGCAAGAATGTGAACGTAGAGCAGCAGCTTGTGATCGGAGCTGCCTGTCAGACTGTTGGCAGACAGACTGCTGCTCGCTGTTGTGTAAATATGTTTTTATTTTTTTTATAACATAAGTTATTTACATGTAGCTGTAGATGATGTGCTTCTCTAATTCTGGCTGTTGTTTAGCCTCTGTCTGTCTGTTGTGTAAACACAGACTGTTTTCTCCTCTGTTCTCTCAGCACCTTGCAGGCATCAGGCAGTTATGCAGGCAGCCAATGTAAAGCAAGGCAATCCTTAGGGGAGTAAAAACTATGAATTTGTAAAGCTGGCCCTTTACCTTGGGAGACCACACAGACATATTTTACCAGTGTCATTCCCAGCAAGGTGAGCGACATTCATATCCACCCAGAGCTCCTTGTCAGTAATAGCTTCCTGAGGGACATATATGAAACAAACCCCACGGACGTAGATAGTCCTCCTTTCACAAGTTCTGTCATCTTGTAAATTTTCACAAGTGTCAAAAGGCTAATAAAACAGATGCAAAATTTACACGCTGTGGGAAAAGAAGAACACACATTTGAGTTGTTACCAGGAGCAAAAACCTGGAGTTCTGCTTTATAGGATCCCCTGAAATCTCCATGTCTACCTGTAGGGTCATTAATGTTGAGCAATCTGAAAACACTTTATTGTTTCAGGAAACGATTTCTGAAAATCCAAAACCCCATTACAGTATCTAAACATGGGGATGCTATTGATTCCTGTACATTTATTTAAGACCAAAAATGTACCTTATGTCCTGCGGGTGGTATTAGAAGAAAAGTAATTAGGATTTTACAATTTTAAAAAGTCCCTCACAAAGTGTAAACATGTTTATCAAAGTTCACCCAAACTTAATTCGAGACACCGCCGCTATATATCATCCAAAGAGCAGCGCGATATCACAGCTGAGAGGCAAGCTTTCAATTCCCTCCAGATGCAATCGCTCTTTTTTAATTAGGACAAGAGATTTTCATGAAAAAGCCTTATTGCACATCATTAAAGAAGAAACAACAGAAAGCAGTGTTCAATCTGCTCAAAGTGGAACAGGCAGCAGTGCAAGTGTCCACAGGACACAGCAGGCTCACAGTGGTTACACAAGGAGGGATCACACAGGAAGAAGTCTGTCAAAAGTCCCATTCTGACCACGTGCACTCTGCAATTTAAACTTAAATCAAACTTGACCAGAGAACAAACATCAAACTCCATCATTCATCATTAACGAGAACTCCATCTTTCACTTAAAGAGTATACAGCTTCAAAGTGCCTTTGGATGTGTGAGCCAGTGAGTGGAGCTGGGCTGGTTCATGGGGTTGTCCTACAATGATACTCTCAGTGTGGACTGGTACTTTATGTCCAGAGTCTAAAATGTGTTGCAATCACAGAGAGAGTGCACGGGAACAGAAATGACTGAAAACAGATGCAGGAGAAAAGGATCGTCTCCACAATGTGATCAAATATGATTTCTGCCTTTTCCAGGCTCACGCACAGTTTCTCAGGCAAAGCTTTACTTTCTTCATCTATGTGTTCTCCAGATGTCTCCAAATAGAGCTGAAAACATAGATCTGCTGTCTCGACATTAAACTAAAGCTGTTGTTCTGTATAGAACTCGACCATCTTAAATTTCGGGCCTGTCCATCCTAAAAGTGTCCCGTCTTTAATCTTTGCACCAACTGGTGAGCTCACTGACCTGATCCATTATTATTCTTCAAGCTTCATGCTGTAACAGAATTATTCAGAGTGAAGTCACGTCTGTTTAAATCTCTGTCGCTGTTTCTGATCTGAACATAAATTGTCAGAGCGTTCTCACTCCCGAGACGTAACATGTCGACGTTTTGTCACGTCCCGCGGCGTTCCTGAGGAACGCGAAAGGAGACCTTCGGCGTTCTTATGGTACGCGGCGGGTTATGGCTGGAATCCAGTGCAATGACGCTCCCGCGGTAGTAGACGTTCCAGCCCTGTATTCCAGCCCTAAACCTAACCTTATCCCTAGCCCTGACCATAACCTTATTCCTGACCTTAACCAGGACTTTAATGATGTTAAATAGCGTGTTTCTAAGCGATTTGAAGAAAAAGAGCGAACATGTGTAGGTTCAGTCCAGACGGTTCTCATATTTCCTCTTTTTCCGAGGTCGTCATTTAGGAACGTGGTGGGTAGCCGAAAACGTAATATGGTGACGATTTGTCACCTAGCGTAAAATGTTACGCTTTGGGAGTGAGAACGGGTTGAAATTGTAGTCCACCTTTCCAAGCACCGTTAGTTTGTAGCGACTCTTTTGTGGAGTCATTGGAGATTATCATTCATTCAAAGACGTTCAGCAGACTGCTACCACAGCTTCAGCATGTATGTGATGGTGTGGGGTAATGATGCTGACATGAAGCAGCTGAGTCGAAGGATTTCTACAGTCCTGAGACTTAAGTCACCCTGACCCTGTTTAAAGGGCAAAGACCGTGCCCTGGTACTGCTGGTTGTTATCTAATAACACATCGTTTTGTTAAATGTTATTTTATGGTAAACATATTGAGTCATATTATAAACCAAACTGTACACGTGGTTCATATAACGTGCCTGTTAAAGGTTTGTAACGTCCCTTTGTTAAATGTTGCCTGATGGTACCATCTCACATTGTATCCTGTATGTAAAGATTTCAGCCCTGACTGTGATTGGTCCACTCAGCCTTTTATGCTCGTCGTGCATGAGATGCCATTCAAAGTCTGTGAGTTGTGCGAGTGTGTTAAAGTTAGATGTGATAAGGAACTTTCAAATGTTTCTTTTCCTTGTAAATGTAGAATTTTTTTCTAGAAGTTCTGCATGTTTAAATCTGAACAACTATTTAGTGTTTTTGAGAGTCATGGGAATACAGGCTGTTGCACTGCTTGCCCATTGTAATTACGTCTTAGCCTCAGTTTTTCTCTGCAGAGCAACTTGGAAGGAGGTACAACTTTACACAGTAAGGAAGGATTTGCCTTAATTGGCTCCCAGTGAGTTTTGTAAAGACAGCAGCTGAACATGTACTTTGTCTGATTGGCGTCATTAGCGTAAAGGTCCGTTTGTGTCTGTGATGTGCTGTGGTGAGCACGGACAAGGTTTATGGAACTTTTATGAACTCTTACTTGCATTGATGACGGTGAAAGTTAAAGAGCAGAGGTTGCATGAGAACAACGATGAAGTGCAGAATGGATGGTTGAGCAGTCTGGGACTCCAGCAACACTCAGATGACCCTGCTCAGTGTAACTGCCGCGTATTTACTGTCATCTGTGCTGAAGGGAAGCCTGTTTCTGCCATTATCAGGCTGCTAATGTGATTGTAATAAGAAGATTAAACCATTTTAGGAGGAACCACAATGTTCACCTACTCAAACTGGAAGGTTGGTGGTTCGATCCCAGGCTCCTCCAGTCTGCATGCCAAATATCCTTGGGCAAGATACTAACCCCATGTTGCTCTCCGATGCATCCATCCATGTGAATGCGAGCACTGAAAACTTCAGATAAAGTGCTTGTGTGAATGGGTGAATGCACGAGTTGTATAAAGCGCTCAGTGAGAGTAGAAAAGCGCTGTATAAGAACCAGTCTATTTACCATCTAGAGAGTGAAGAAAGTAATCTAAGTCAGCAAATGTTTGAAATGCGAAACAACAACACAAACCAGTGATAAGCTTAAAGAAATGTACGACTTTATAACCCTGGATAAACATGAGCGATAGGTGGTCCACAATGTGCTTTACTTCGCTCAGTATTGAAATACTTTGTATATGGTTTATATGAGACTTCCAGCTTATCTTATCATCTAGTATCACACCAAGAAAACTGTTCAGGAGCTCTTTCAGTTTCCACACCATCTATATGAATATGCACTTGTGAGTTTCTTTGGGAATTCCCAAAGAAGACTGTTTTAGATTTACTTGGATTCAGTGATAACTCCAAGTAAATCCACTTTTTCATTTTGCACATTTCTGAAACAATCGTATCCAGCAGCTCCTTTAGCTTTTTTTGGTTAATATAACAGATACCTTACAAATATCAATTATATAAATCTTTTATATCATCATCAGTTATATAAATAACCATTTTGGACCCAGTACAGAGCCTTGTGGAACACCTCAGGCAACGTCCAAGCATGATGAGGAAGTGCAGCCTGATCCCATGCTGTTCCAGTTTATTAATTAACATGTCATAATTGATTGTGTCGAAGGCTTTCTCGAGGAACCATCTGGCTGCATACTGTTTCTGATCCATAGCATTTATAATCTCCTCGATTGATTCGGTTAATGCCTGTCATGTTGATCTTTGCGATCTGAATCCATAATGACTGTCAGAGAGTAATTTATATTTATCTAAGATTCTGTCTAATCATTTATTAAACAGGTTTTCTAGGATTTTGGAGAATCATGGTAGTAAAGAAACAGGCCTGTAATTTGTGAAGTGGCGTCTATCCCCAGTTTCATACAGCAGCACAACTGTTGTAATCGTGTAGTGTTGCTGATGTGAAATGATAAATCGCAGATCTATGTTAGTGGTTCTACGATTCCTTCTGTGACGTTCTTGATAATTTCAAGATTTCAAAATATCAGTATCATATCAGTGTATGTTTTGTATTTACAATATCAATAATTTCTTTTTCCTCCACTGCTGTAGGAACATTGAGTTGGGGTTTCTGTCCATCAGACTTTCACTACAGTCTACACATGACTCAGGAAACCTTTCTGGCAGATTTGCATCTTGAGTGGAGCAGGATCGGGTCAGCAGCAATGCTGGCCACAAAAAGAGAGACGGCAGGGAGACCTCATCTATCACAGATACTTGTTTGTATATTTACTGGATGTGAATATCATAAAATATCTCATCTCAAAATATCTTCTCACCCACACACACACGTTTCCCATTAGTGGGTTCTTGGTTGTCAGCTTATCTTACATGATAGTTGATAGACCTGGGACCGGCTGGGATGGGCTCCAGCCTACATTTGATAAAATGTAAAATAAAGGTGCTTCTTCACTAGACTTCAGCTTTTATGTTTCACCTCTGATCAGTGATCTGAATAATAAGAATGAGCTCTGCAGAGTCTGTTCACACCTTTCTAACACATATTCTATATATTCCATATATCCTATATGCCTTTTTCCACAGTGTGTGTTACACTTGCAGCTAACTTTCTTCCTTATGTGAACATATTTCTTAAAATTGTGCTGCTCCAGTAGAACAGTGTACTGAGCTACTGTGGGGATGAATAAATGTTGTGAAGCTGGTAGGTCATGGTCCTAGATATTTTTGTTTTTTTCTTCTGCTTGTTTCTTTTGTGTTCCCTGGCATAACGATTCATTCAGACAAGTTAGAACGAGAGTCTGTCATCATAACGAGAGTGAAGGTGTTTTTGCTGTTTACCAATCAGAGACAATAGTTTACCTCAACTTTGGTAGGTATTTTTCTACGATTTGTGGCAGTAAAGAAACTTCCAGCTGTTATAAAGAATGTGTTTACTGTTTGATATACACCACGGAGACTGTGATATCCTCTCGCCTTTGGCATGCAGCTACACCCCTCTTCACCTTGTGGGATTTTATTTGCTTTTGTATGTTATATTCTGCGAGTTTAGATCTTTGAAACGCTGCGAGATCCTGCTGCTCTCCCCCCAAGGTTTCCAGGGGTCATAGAGGCAGTGGAGCGTCCCCTCTGATCCAGGAAGGCAGCTCACCATAGGGATCTGACAGCCTGACCTGCCTGGCAGCAGTGATAGATACACTGGGACTAGTACGACCCCTCTGGCTGACATCCACAAGCTCGCTGATCGCTCACTGATGGCCCCGGTCATCATCTCTGGGTTGAGGAGCAGGTCTGGGAATAGCGAGGCTGCTGCAGTATATTGTGGCCCCATTTCTGCACATTTCTCATTCCTTGATCTAAGAGCTTTGTGTGCTAGAAAACTATGTGTGCTGTGAGATTGTTTTATGGCCAAATGCTGAAGTAAAGGAGTCGGTCCTGAAAACTAAAGAAGAAACTGGTTTCGTTTTAATTACAGTCTTGAATTTATTTGTACGAAGCCTTTCTCAGAAAAGGTGTGACAGCTATGAGGGCTCTGCTTCTCTTTGTTTAGAGCAGTGGTTCCCAAACTTTTTTTTTACAAGAAAAATGTTCGCGCCCGACCACCACCACGTAAACGGTGTTTCCAATCACCGAAAACTGCGATTTTTTTTAAAACTCCGTTTTTGCGTTTACGTGTGGACGAGGAATACGGAGTTCGTCACACAATGTCACAGGTATGCGCCTTTTTCACGTCAGCTGTGGCCACGTTATTGTTTACATGAGATGAACTGCAGAATGGAGATGGAGACAAAATACTGTTAATCTGACTGTCTGCAGTTTTTACACGCTTACATACACACATGCAGTTACTGTCCCTCCATTTACAAAGGCAGAGGCGTCACAGTGTGATTATTTTACGTGTAGCTGTTTTTTCCTGTGTCATAATATTCAACATTGCTATCAACACATTTTTCAAAAAATGCCTCTCTGTGCAAAATGGGTTTAAAAACATAAACAGTGGGATACTGTTTGTGATTTGAAGCGCTCAGCACGTGCTGCTGATGCAGGGGAAACTAATCCTGCAGGGAGACCTACCTCGGCACTTGTGCAGGTGAAACCAAAGAGAAGATTTGCTTCATTATATTTTCTAGTCTTTGGCTCAGAATGAAGTTGGTTTGGAAACATATTCAGCGATGCTTCATCTCCTGCTTTGCGTTTGTGTGGGTGCCCCGTGCTACCAGTGTCCAAGGGTTCTTTCTTTCTTTTTTTTTCATACCACGCCCCCCCTGCAATCGCTCAGCGCCCCCCCCCCAGGGGCCGGGCCCCACACTTTGGGAACCGCTGGTCTATAGTGCCCACAGCGTAACTGGGTCACTGTTAGCAAACACCAGCTTTGTTGGATCTCTAATCATTACCTACATACACTCCAGTGTTTCCTGTTGCTTCTGTGTTTCAGTGGCGTTATTGGCACAAGAAGGCCAGTAACATTTCTTGCACTGTGTCAAACACATACGTTCTCTGATTACGACTAGAGATGGCACGATACCACTTTTTAATGTCCGATACCGATATCATACATTTGGATATGTGCCGATACCAGTATGAATCTGATATAACGTATTTTGTAATCAATAAAACTGTTTTTATAAATATCTTGCTGCATTTTGTACAAGTTTATACTCAAGTTTTTAAAAACAAGAGACTGAAGCTATTCTGTTATACCTGTATGCAAAAAATACACTGCACCCAAAACATTTCATAGTTCAGCGACACTGATCAATCTAATAAATTTTAACCTCCTCCCTATTCTGGTATTTTAAAGAGTACTTACCTACCTCACTAATAGGGTTGCCAACTCCCAGCAAAAATATTAGGGAACCACCCCCCGCCTTAATCGATGTAATCAACTTTAATTTAATGCACGTGTAAAACAAATGCACAGAAATCAATTATTTTTCTACAATAATTAAATAGATTCAACATCTTTCTTCAACAGAACTGCAGACTGCACAGATGGTTCCCAAAGGACAAAGTACTACAGCTTACTGGGGTGTA
The DNA here is from genome assembly GCF_057382275.1 of Copadichromis virginalis. Lineage (NCBI taxonomy): Eukaryota > Metazoa > Chordata > Actinopteri > Cichliformes > Cichlidae > Copadichromis > Copadichromis virginalis. The sequence goes on from NC_140633.1 coordinate 3,659,344, forward strand.
TTAGACTTATTAGTTACTATATACAGTAATGGATTTCTATACATTTAATTAGGTGACCACTTTTGTCGTAAGATTCAGATAATTATTTATTCAAAGTTTTTAAATGAGAATAAGAAAGAAAAGTATTTCTTTGTGCCCCCCTCTCCCTGTTAATGCCCAACCTGGCACCCGACAAAGCTTTGCTAGACCCGCCCCTGCACAGTTACCAGCTGTCAGCTGCTTAGAAAAGGATCCTGGTGTTAGGGCTCACAGCAAGAAGGTCTTGAGCTCAAACGTCGATGCCTCGTGACCTGTAATGTTGTGGAAAACTAACTTCAAGTTCATATCAGACAAACTTCTCTACTATAATGCATTATTCATTGACTGGCCTTCTAAAAAACCTTCCCTCAGCTTAATACTGATAGAATTTTGAATTGGGAGAAAACATGTCAGGCCACATTTTGGAAAATTCTTCTGAGGATCTTTAAAAACTGATTTTAAAATTTCACGCAAACAAAGTGATTCATATTCATGAATCCTTTTCATCACTGTCAGATCGTCTTTGCAAAATACCCATCATCACCTTTGTGGATATGGGACTCAGGAAATGTGCTTGTTAGCTATGAAACACTTTACTAAAACTTTCATATTTCATTTTAAATTTACTTAATTGCCCAATTTGAACTGCATGGCACGGACCAGTCCTAAGTTTGTTTTCTGTTCATTTGTTAATTATTCATTATTCACACACTCTTAGCTGAACTGAATGCATGACCTGTGTTCTATAAATATGATGTATTATTACTGTAATTATAAGAATTAAATTATAGCTCAGCTTCGTCTCCACAGACAGACCTGCCTCCATCTCCTTCCCCCTCCTCTCTATCTTCTTTGTCCCCTTGACAACCACGTTCCGCTCTGTGGGACAAAGTGAAAATGATTGAAAAGTCAACAGTAGCTTTCTCCAGCGTGTATTCAGGCATACTGGACACCCACCGGTGTCAAAAGCTTTGTTCTGCACAAACCTCCCACCTGCTGTCAGTGCAAGAAAGACTTGGAAAATATCATAAGAAATGATACACGGACTGCCGAGCACTGAGGGAAACACTCCTCCCACCACCGGAACAAGAGGCCGAAGACACTACAGTGTGTTTGTTGCACACCTCATTTCACACATGCACAATCTCTTTGATTTAATAAGTCAATACAAGGCATTCAGTGCTCCTGCCCTTATTTCACTCAGGAGTCAGGGAAAATAACTTGGACATACTGGAATTAAAGTGCAATTTGAATATTTTATTCATATTAATAAGCAGTGTTGGTCAAGTTACTTATTTTCAAAAGTAATTAATTACTTAGTTACTTTTTAAAAACACGATTTACAACCTGAAGAGGTGATAGAGCGATAGATCTTTCAGCCCAATTCTACTTTTTCTGCATAATCCATCATACAAAATGTAATCAAATGGAAAAGTCTCTTTTTAAAACTTGTTTTATTAGTTTTAATCTTTTAACTTTATGCATCAAGCAAAAATTTAATTATCTGCAACATTCTCTGACTGGAAGAAATTAGTTTAACATTTAAACCTATTTTCTGCACATTCCAGCTCATAAAATAAAATATTTTTTGTGTTTACACTCAGTCTTTCAAATAGATGCAAGTAAAACACAGCAGAAAATAAATAAAGTCAAAGACTCAGCGGTCCTGTTGCTCTATTTTCACCTGTAAAGCAGGAGTGGGGCAGGCGGAGGTTTACCCTGGTGCAGGTGTGCCGCGGTCAGTGGAAGAATCCGCGAGTTTCTCTGTGAGTTTCCCATTACGTCGTAGCTACTCGGTGCTTGTTGGAAGTTTAGGGGTTTTTTCTGTAAAAAGAAGTTTTCTTCCCACGCACAGCGGACGCTAATGTTTTTGTCACTTTTTATGGAATCAAACTCAAAGTAAGGTCAGTACTTCCACGCTTTAAACGCTGCACGCTCATACTCTCGCTGCACGCTCATACTCTCTCTGCACTCGATATATGATCCATTGTTGATCTGCACACAGCTGTTGTCACGAACGGCACACTCGCTTACGTCACTGTCGTGAGACATTCTCACAAAAAATCACGGTTTTAGTAACACAGTAAGGCAGCGTTCCTACGGGAAAGTAACGGTAATCTAATTACCGTTTTTGCAATAGTAATCCCTTACTTTACTCGTTACTTGAAAAAAGTAATCGGATTACAGTAACACGTCACTGCCCATCTCTGTTAATAAGTAACTAAAAATGAGCAGTGCAAACTGCAAAAATACTCAGAGCTTAATGAGAATTGTTTTGACTCAGGGATGTTTCACCTGTGTTTAAATGACAGTGAAAGATTTAACTGATAGGGTTGGAAGAGCGTCATCATCTGTAGTGGTCGCATGAGTCAGCGCTCTACAGCTCGATCCACTCAAAGAAAAGTCACTGAACATTTCAATATAATCAATATAATGTATTTGTGTTAATGCCTGGTGTGACGAGAGTGATGGTTTCATGTCACGGTGGTACAACGATGATGATGATGATGATGATGATGAGAAACTGGTGACTGCACAAGCGTTAGCCAGGAACTGCCTTTCCCAAACCCTGCAAGTGTAAAAAAAAGCAAATTCCACCCTCAGGCACCCACCTCCAACCAAAATAAAGAAATAAATAAATGACGTAGAAATGTAAAGCGTGGTGTTTATGGCAGCTGCCATAGAGTGAGACGGTGAGAATATGAGCAACACAAACAATCAATAAAACTGCAAACAGGAAGCAGCCTGAACAAGAAGCACTCTGAGCACAGGTGTGAAGGTCTCATTCTCAGCTGCTGCCGTATTTATTCCCCGTCTGACATCACATCAGCCATGCTGCCATTCTGCTGCCTGCTCTAATTCTCACTCCCCTCATGCTGGAAGACACCCAAAGCTTTACTATCCAGCAAAGCAGATGTGGAAGCAGACTCTGGCAAATCAACTGCAGAAATGAATTTAACACGCACACAGCATCAGCACTTGATATGAATTTATTAGCTGCGGTTACAGTAGCGTCACTGCAAACCTTGGTTTAAAAGCATGTCAACAGAGCCAGTGCATTTTGCTTCATGCATGTTACTGATGAGATGAATGACTTTTGTCCCCGACATTAACCGACTCGATCCCTGAACATCTAATAACACTGATGCTCATGCTACAAGTCTTTAGGGAGAGCTGCTGTTAGCATGGGTGGGTAATTCCTTAATGGACTGTAGAAAGACCAGATTAATTCATTGACATGCCTCACTCGGCCTCTTAAATTCAATTATCCCCTCTCTTGAATTAAATTATCACCTGCTTGTCAGGACAGATGTGCTGCTTGGAGCAGTGACGGGATGTACTGTGTGGATCTGTTTGGGGTTTTCAACAAACGGGAGCAAGATGTGCTGCCCCACACTTTGGAGACATTTTCATTTGCTTGGTTTGGACAATATTTGCTTAAGTTGAGGGGCCATCAAGATTTCCTGCATAATTAGTCCCATGTAATGAAGGCTATTTATTACAGAGATGACATTTACATTTAGTCATTTTCAGCCATGAAGCACCATACAGATTGGCATTTGAGCACCTGTTATTCTTGTGGCAATGATGGAGTGGAGCCATTTGTCTGCATTTGACTGCAGGGACAGATCACTGTGTCAGCCTCCACCATGTCTCATATCCTCTCTGAACTGGTTTCCATGCATTCTGGGTAATGAACAATTCCTGAAAGTAGTTTGGCGTTATCTCTTTTTTCACACAGTGCTTCAAAACAACAGGTTTACTTACTGTATGTTGAAGCAACAATGCTCTCTACATGCATATAATTATCCCAGGAGACGATAACATCAGCAGTCCTCAACCTCCGGGCCACGGACTGAGAGTCATGTGATGCCGGCCAGTGAGAGTTGAGGCTCGGGTGTGAAATTTATGGTTTTCAGAGTTTTTGTCGTTGTTTTCTTTTAATCATTTTTATCGTAAACTCGGTTTCCCTGGGTCTTTTCCCGCGCGTTATGAATAAATTTTTTTTTTTTGACACTGGTACTGGTTTTATTTTGTTGTATTTGTCCACAACACCTTAAAGGCCGGTCTGTTGCACAAATTGGGGACTGCTGTCATACATAACTAATTTTTGGTTTGAGAAAAAAAGTCATCATAACCTAAAACAAGTTGCAGTTTTAGTGGCTGCAGAGAAAACTAGAGACCTAGACGACTGCTTGTCTCGACTTTTCAGCTTAATAGAAATGACAGAAACTTTGGACCAGAGCAGGTGAGTACCATAAAGAGCAGCAGTAAAGTGTTTCATAGCAACCACTTGGTGATACCTCAGGAACACCTTCAGGAAGTTTCTTCAAGCATGCTACGATGCTCAGTTGATGATGGGCTGATAACACCGTCACTGTGGCGCTGAATGTTTTTTTTCCCATATTCAAGACTTATTTCAGCAATTCTTCCAGATATCACACAAATGTCTAACAGGATAAAAAGATGAGGTGAATAATTTCCTCTACATTGTCACATTATAATATTCTGCACACACCTGCAAGGTAACAGACAGCAACTGGCCAGCGCTTCCTCTAATATCAGAGCTGTTAGCAGCCATGCTTCTAATTCTAGTGTTCGCATGGGTGAGTTACAGCTGTTGTCAAGGACAAAACTATCTATCCGGCCTTTAAGTGATGACGTGATGAATCTTGCTTCCAGGCATAAAGTAGTCTGCGTTTAATATGGCTTTTGTGTTGTTAACATGTTTAATGTTTTGTATTTTCTTCTATTTAATCTCAAAAAGCTCCTAAAACAGTCAGTGATCACTGTTGACCTCCCTCGGCTTTTATTACCGCTAATCATTTATTTAAGCTCAGTTTTTAAAACCTTAGGATGTAGCTACAGCCCAGCCCATGCAGCAGTATATGAATGACTAACCTCGTATTGTGGATGGATTATCTCAGTTGTTCTCCTGGCTGAAGTTTGGTCCTTTTACAGCATCCTGCCATGCGATTACATTTGTTCCTGACCACCGAGAACACTCACGTTAACTGTTATCGAGTGGAAAAAAAGTTAGCTTGTTTATATTATGCTAACATAGCTGTGTCGCTAGCGGTCACGTAGCACATCATTATATACCAGCTAGCCCAACTTCAGTAACCCTACAAACGTCACTGCTGCTTAGTTTTCTGTCTTCATTTATGCTGGAAGTGATAACAGAGCTGTACGTTTTAATTTGTTTCCAAAACCCCGCAGTCAGGACATGCTATATTGTATTTAGATAGAAGCTAGCGAGCTAACTCCCTGCTAACTTCTAACTCCGTTAAATGTCTTAAATTCCGTTTTCATGGATGCCTGGATGTTAAACTCAATTGTTACACCTGGTAGAGCAGAACGCTGATCATTTTATTAAAGATGAAAGACTTTAGACAGTTTTTAACTCTCAGTAATGCCATAGTGATCGTTTGATTTATGGACCTGCAGCGGAGTTTAGGCCCAGACACGGCTAGTGACGTCAGACTTAACCTCCTAGGACCTGCATCCACATATGTGGACATCACATTTTGGGTTATTTAGACAAAAATACTGAACTTTGCTCTACAAGGGCCTGATATCCACTTACAAGTATGTTATACTGCTACTGTTCTATCAAAATTTTCAATGAATATGCTCATATGTGGCAAAAAAAAAAATCTTTGTTTTTACATTCATCGGGCCCCAATATGTCAAATATCAAAGAGAAATGAAAAATGCATGCAGTGGAAGAGTTCAGGTCTTAGGCGGTTAAAGACCAGATAGAGGTCAAAACCATTTTTTGTACGAGGTTAAAAAAACACGGTTTTTAAGACTCTGAAGGCTTTTGACTCGTTTTTGGAGTCTGCCTCAAGTGTTGATCAGAGGAACTGCAGGGATTTATTTTTGTACGTTTTATTTACTTATTTAGTATTTGGACTTGTCTGCAAGCTTCTGTGCAGTGTTTACTTATTGAACATCAAAATTAAATACCTGCCAATTAAATGTCAACATGTCTGTATTATTTGTGCCATGTCATGTAAATAATGAATAAATTTCACAGACACTCTAGTAAACTTTGTCTGCTGTTCCAGAGAGTGAACTAACTTTACAATCTTAAAGTTTTAGTCTATTTACCAAAAATAAAGTTGACGTTGCTGCTGACAGTCTCCTGTTTCTGTTTGAGTTACAAATCTATTTGCAAAGCTAGCAATCCATCATGTCAGCTAAAATCATGGCTTCACAGCATCAGCAATAATAGAAACGTGACAATCTTCCCTTAAATTCTTCTTTATAAGAGAACTGTTTATCTATTAGCTGTTAATAATTAACCTGCTATTTATATATATGCTTTTTTTCCCGTGTGGTGATAGTGACTGGCTGGGAATCCCCCATTTGTAACATTCCAATAACCAGTGTGAATTTCAAAGTTGTCATAAATATATTTCCAGTCTCAGCTTCCAAACACAGCAGTGGCAAAAAGGTTGATATAAACACATAAAATGGACAGAAAAAAAGAGACGTTGCGAGCAGGAAATGACTTGCCACACTATCTGCCCCACACTGATGATTTATGTCCCAGGATATCGCTGAGCCACACAATGAATCTTCATTTGATGGAGGCCTCCATGACTCTCCAGTGTTTTACGGGCGTACGAGTGTGCTGGGGGCTGGGAGAGTGCTGGTCTGCAGCAGGGCTTGTACGAGCACAGAAAAACCAGGTCCTGGAGTTACTTTGATTTTTGCATTTACTAAAATATGGTATTTACAAAAAACTTTATTCTTTTAAGTCAACCCATGTATGTCTGTTTAAAATCTGCTCATGCATATTAAATTACCCATGTCCTGACAGATTTCACAGTTTGTGTTTTTTATATGTGCGTCACTCTGTAGTCTAGTTGCCAGGCACTGATAGAATAACATCCAATATTCATCATCACTAAAAAGCAGCTGTTGTTAAGGGAACAAGATCAGCAGTTCAGTGAAACTGTTTCCTTTCACTATTCTTTACCTGAAAACTGTAATTCAATAACAGTACCTGCTGTTGTAGGTCAGACTGAACTGAGTCAGTTCAGTCTGCTTTAAGGTAATGTTATTATAGCACACTAAACATAACTCACAGCTTCCTGTCAGGTAGAAAAACATCTGCAAAGTTTGAGAGGATTTCTAAGTCAAAGTGTGCTCTGTCATTTACTAACAACCAGTGAGATGGAGGCAGAAGTGTTAGAGCGGTGAACAACCTGCTGTGTTTATGTTAAGTGCAGTGTTGGGAAAGTTACTTTTAAAATGTACTCCACTACAGATTACAGATTACATTCACGTTACTCAATGACAGTAACGTATTCTGAATACTTTGGATTACTTGATATATTGTCATGCGTTTTACAACTACATGAATGTACTATTGCTGTGTGATTTATTACTATTACTGAAGGATACTCAGCACTGAGCTAACATGGTTAGATGGTGTTAGCTGAGGTTATTGCATCATTATTTGCAGCTAGCAGGTTGTAATGCAGCCTTGAGTAATAGTAATAAATCACACAGCAGTGAAGTGGCACATAAACCAGGTAGCTAGCACAACTAAAACAAGCTAGCTGCAGCAGGCTAACGTTAGGTTTAAATAAAGAACCTACTTCCAGATGTTTCTTTAGGTTGGAGTCTTTGTACACTGAGAGCAGTTTGGTTGCTGGCAAACAGAGTTTGCATTGAACAGTCAGATTTCATCCCTTTCTTCTTTAAATGTGAAGTGGTGTTGGGCTTAATAAGTAAGAAATGCATTCCTGTCCGTGCACTGCTGGCTCTGCTGTGCTGGCTCTGGGTCCATTGTGTAACTGACGCCACCAACATTAACACGACGCTTACATTAGAGCCTCTTACTGTGTGTTTTGTTTGGGTTTCCGGCAATTAGAGAGGGGATAGCCTAACATATGAAACGCTAAAAGACCGCAGTGTAATCCATTTATTTCAACAAAGTAACTATTTTAATTTTCACCTATCTAAATGGTAACTGTAATGTCCGGGAAATACAGTTACCGTATTTCCCGGACTACAGAGCGCACCTCAATATTAGCCCCACAAGCTAAAATCAGGGGAAAATCCTGTTTTGTACATACATTAGCCGCACCTGACTAAAAGCCGCAGGTGTTTCAATGTTGACTTATCATATGTATAATATAAGAGATATGTAAGAGAATATGCACAAAGCGAATTGTCAGGAAAGAGATGGCTGTTTGGAGACATAACTTTTATTAATATTTTGAAAAACAAGTTATGGGTACATATTTGCATAACTTTTTAGGTATATGTACAAGTAGCGGTAATTACAAGTACGAAACATGTACTGTGCTTCATAAATGAGTAACAAATGTAGTACATAACAATAATCTACAGCACACCAGAAAAATAGCTTCGGCCTACCTTTTAGGCTCAGGTGCAGCGACACGGCTTTAACAAGAAGAAAAGTCAGTCATTCACCATCTTTCTCTTCTTCCTGCGCACTGAAACCACCAAAGTCCTCTCCTCCAGTGTCGGAAACGAACAGGCTCAGGATGGCTTCGTCATCCACTCTCAGCTTCTCTCCTTCGTTGTCACTTTCAAAACCAAAGAAATCCTCGTTGTCAGTGTCAGAGTCGAACACCCTCAGAAGGGCCGTGGCGGTGTCCTCCTCTCCATCATGCAGCAGTCCAGCCCTTCGAAATCCGTTGGTGATCATGGATGTTTTCACACTTTTCCACGCTGTCAGAATCCACCGGTGGAGTTGGGCATAACTTGCTTTTCGCAAGTTTATCGCCGCTCATCATCCACACCTCCCGCTGAACACGTAGCGTTAATTTGAAGTTTGTTTTTTGCGCTACTTCATACGGCACTACGTTGCCTGGCGGATGGACATATGACCAACATACCACTCTTGAACCCCGATTCTTCCGCCAGGCAATGTAGTGCCGTACAACAGCGGAAGAAACAAAACAAATCCGCTCATGGACAATCCATAGAAAAGCCGCACCTGACTAAAAGCCGCAGGGTTCAAAGCTTCTGCAAAAAGTAGTGGCTTATAGCCCGACAATTACGGTACTCATATCTTGTATTTTAAATACGTAACACTGGTACATGTGTTCCATTACTTTCCAACACTAGTTAAGTGATACAAGCAAGAGTAACAGGCTGAGCTGGAGCAGGAGCGGACAATGTGATGGTGATGGATAATTAATACTTCTTATATTGGCATATATAAGCAGAACATAATTTATCCAAGGTGAGGATGTAGAAACAGGCACTAATCTCAATTTAACAGGACAGATTTCATTTAAAATTAAAAGATCAACACTAGCTTAAAGGGACATGAATAAATTAAAAACATCAGAGAATTTCTCATCAGCAGAGGAATTTACGATGTGAGAGCTCACCACATGGTGAACAGGAGACAGAAGAATATTTATAGTGATGTTAAAAAATAAAGTGATGATCAGAAGTAAAAATGTCCACAAAACAAATTATTGTTTATTTATACACTTTGTTGTGTGGGGCCAGACACATGGTGTTGATAAAACCTCGGGCAGACTGGAGCCGGACTCCAAGTAACCAAGAACCAAGCGTGTGGCACAAAAACAAAATGACCCATTTCTAGGTCACTGTTACTATTTTGACCAATGTTGTTGTAATATGTGGGCATGTGTTAACTAGCAAGTGCACAGTGGTGCTTCTTAGTGATGTTGTGGAATGCATAAAGTAATGTAATGAAAAAAGGAAAGTAATCTAATGAGAATATTTAATTTTGTGGTTCATACGTAATGTAATACATGTAGTAGCAACATTACTTATGTTAAGTGAATCTGAGATTTAATTTAACTTTCTGTCTTTTAAATTTTATCCAGAACGTTCTCTATGAACTGCAATGAGCCCAGAAAGTAAGAGCCAAGCATGTTAAAAACAATCTAAGAAGAACAAGGACAGCAGTGCTGTGCTCGTTCAAATTACAAAGGAGGTTTCTGAGAGGAGGACTGGCTACGCTGATGAAAAATTCACAAACTTGCAGCCTGTGGCTTCAGCACATTCTTGGCTGCTAAGTCTGCTGCTGGTGGGGAGACTGACAGCTCTGCCGCTTTGACTGTGGATTTCGCCCTGTTTGGCTGAGCACTTATATAAGATGGTAAGTCAGGAATGAAGCCTTTGCTCTCTGAAAGCTTTAGATTTGCTTTGAATTCAGACCGTTGAAAAGCTTTCAGCATAACATTATCTTCTAATAAAAGAAAGAAACACAGTAAAGAAAGAAACAACCTAATATGAAGAGAAAGCTAAATTAACAGGAACTGCTTTGGAATTAAGTTTGGGGTTTTTTAATGTAAAAGAGAAATATTTAGTGTAATTGTATAAAGGACTCAGTCGGTACAAGTGCCCTTGGACTGTCTGCGAAGGAATCATAAGAGAGTCGTCATAATTAGCATGCATGTGGGGAAAGCTTTTGTATGTGGAGTGACCATGGTTGCTAGGCAGTCTGGGATAATGTCACTATATGCTACGTAAGTTATAGTGTTTCTTCTCTTTTCCATTCATTTCACCATCAGCTTTCAAAAGAGACTGAACAATAGTGAACAGCAGCGACTGTGGACTCGGTGTTTACCAGCCTGAGAAATATCAGACAGATGTACTGAAGTCTGTGACCTGCAGTGGTGCAGGGACACGCAAACACATCGCAGCCTTATATTTTGTGTAAGCGCTAAAGAAAATCTATGAAGTAACCAAAAGCCTCGTCAACCTCAAATGTTATTTCTGTGCACATGTGACAAAAACAGATGTTGTTTGTTTAAAATGTTATTTAAATTCAGACAACAAATCAGCAAAAACCTCTCTGTGTGTAGAAATGTTGCGGTGATTCTGCTGAAACGAGCACAGGTAAAATGATCCAGTTCTTAAGCTCAGACTATGGTGCAGCAAAGGTTCCTGCTCAGCTTGGACTAGGCAATGCTCATTACCATCACATCCCAGCAAACGTGCATGAAATATTGATGTTTTCTGTGTGGTCTAAATTGGTGTCATTATTATGACAAAGACTGTGACACAGACGAGGCTTGTACAGAAAGTTCCCCTCCATAAGCCCACAGAGGATATCCAGAGGACGTTTCATGATAATGTCCAGCAGACGGGGAGGTTATAGAACAGGTTTTCGAGCGTAGATGTCAAGGTAAGACTGTCATCTGATGATAATTCCACCCCACAGTGTTTGCTGGGATTCTTCTCCTTTCATGCAATAAATTAAAAGTAAAAGATGTAGATCAAACTGACACATCCTCGTTCACACATGAACTGAGCTCCATACTTGGAAGTGTGCATAAAAAAGATGTTGGATCTTTTTCCACCCATCATGCAGATAATTGAAAAATTCATGTAGTAACGTTTTTGATTAGTAACTGTGACGTCACTCCTCACAAACGTTTTAATAATTACAGTCATGCATTATTTGCTAGTGAAAGGATTTATTCAAATTGTTTCTTTATGCTCAGTTTTGTTTTCAGTCGGTTTTTATATTCGTATTATATATTCTACTATTGTCTTATTATTCTTATAGTTTAATATTCTAACAGTTCATTCTCTGCCTGTACCCTCGTCTCTCCTCCTCTGTTTTTGCAACCTTCATATTACGCCTTCTTTCTTCTTAGTCCTCAGATAATTAATGATCAAATAATACATTTACTAAAACAGTGTATTTCTACAAAAGATGATGTAATTAATTATTAATAAATAATACAAACACTTAATTATCAAACCAGCCACTCTTGCAGTGTAATCACTGTGGAGATCTGATCAGATCTCACTAACAAAGCTCCATAAAATGTCCAGCTGCCCGGACAATGCTATCGAGTTAGCAGGACGCCACACACACCGAGCCGACAGGCTAGCAGATGACTCCGGCAAGACCAGAGGTGGAGGTTTGTGCATTTATATTAACAATGCTTGGTGCATGAACTCCACTACTACTGATAGTCACTGCTCACCTAATGCTAGGTTGGCCATGAAAGAACTTTCTGCAGCCATTAACAAACACCAGAATAAACACCCCGAGGCTGCTTTTATTGTTGCTGGCGACTTCAACCACACCAACTTAAAGACAGTCCTCCCCAGATTCCACCAACATGTCTCCTGCCACACCAGAGGAGACAAGACTTTAGACCATGTGTATTCCAACCTGGCTGGAGCCTACAAAGCCACACCCCTCCCCCACATTGGACAATCAGACCATCTCTCCCTGTTCCTCACACCTCGGTATTCACCACTCATCCAACGTGTGAAACCTGCTGTGAGGACAATTAAAGTGTGGCCAGAGGGGACAGACGCAGTGCTCCAGGACAGATTTAAAAACACAGACTGGAATATGTTCACCCACACAGACCTGGACCAGTACGCCTCATCTGTACTGGATTACATCTCCGAAACCACAGACAGTGTCACCACCCAGAAACGGATCACCATGTACCCCAACCAGAAGCCTTGGATGAACCGGGATGTTCGTCTCCTCCTGAAGGCCCGCAACACTGCCTTTAGGTCAGGAGATGCACACGCCTACAGTACAGCCAGGGCTAATCTAAAGAAGGGCATCAAAAAAGCCAAACACCATTACAAAAAGAAGGTAGAAGAACACTTCTCCAACTCCAACCCCCGACGCATGTGGCAAGGACTCCAGACCATTACAGACTACAGGACCACCAAACCCTCCCCCGTATCCTCTGATGTCTCCTTCCTCAACGAGCTCAACAACTTTTATGCTCGTTTTGAGCGAGGGAACCCCACAACCACAACCAAAGCAGACATGACGCCAGACCACCAACCTCTGACTCTCTCCCCCACCGATGTAGGAGCGGTGCTGAGCAGGATCAATGTCCACAAGGCCGCAGGTCCTGATGGCATCCCCGGGCGTGTTCTCAGAGCGTGTTCTGAGGAGCTTGCAGGAGTGCTGACAGACATATTCAATCTGTCCTTGGCCCACGCTGTGGTACCGGCCTGCTTCAAATCCACCTCCATCGTCCCGATACCCAAAAACTCCAACCCATCTTGCCTCAATGACTACCGCCCAGTAGCACTCACCCCCATCATCACTAAGTGCTTTGAGCAGCTGGTCCTAGCACACTTCAAATCCTGTCTCCCCCCACCCTGGACCCCCACCAATTCGCATACCGCCAGAACAGGAGCACAGAGGATGCAGTCTCCATCGCACTGCACTCTGTCCTCTCACACCTGGACAACAACAACACCTACGCCAGAATGCTGTTTATAGATTTCAGTTCAGCATTCAATACAATCCTTCCCTCACAACTCATCAGGAAACTGACAGACCTGGGCATCAGTTCCCTCATCTGCAAATGGTTACTGGACTTCCTGACCAACCGGCCCCAACATGTCCGGCTGGATAACCGCTGCTCATCTACACACACACACAAGGCTGTGTGATGAGCCCTTTCCTCTACTCCCTCTTCACCCACGACTGCAGACCTGCTGATGGTTCCAACACCATCATTAAGTTTGCAGATGACACCACGGTGATTGGCCTCATCAGTGACAACGATGGATCTCATCTGGATGACCAATTGCTCCAAGCTGGTCAAGAAGGCTCACCAAGGACTCTTCTTCCTGAGAACCACCTGTCCTCAGACATCCTGGTGAACTTCTATTGCTGCACCATCGAGAGCATCCTGACCAACTCCCTGAAGAGGGAGTAGAGGAAAGGGCTCATCACACAGCCTTGTGTGATGAGCCCTTTCCTCTACTTCCTCTTCACCCACGACTGCAGACCGGCTGATGGTTCCAACACCATCATTAAGTTTGCAGATGACACCACGGTGATTGGCCTCATCAGTGACAACGATGAGGCCGCCTACAGGGAGGAGGTGGATCGTCTGGCTGAGTGGTGCGACACAAACAACCTGCTGCTTAACACCGAGAAGACCAAGGAGCTCATCGTGGACTACAGGAGGAATGCTGACCCACATCCACCCATCCACATTAAGGGGACGGCTGTGGAGCGTGTGAGCAGCTTCAAGTTCCTGGGAGTCCACATCTCCGAGGATCTCACCTGGACGACCAACTGCTCCAAGCTGGTCAAGAAGGCTCACCAGCGCCTCTTCTTCTTGAGGACTCTGAGGAAGAACCACCTGTCCTCAGACATCCTGGTGAACTTCTATCGTTGCACCATCGAGAGCATCCTGACCAACTGTATAACAGTCTGGTACGGGAACTGCTCTGCCTCGGACCGGAAGGCGTTGCAGAGGGTCGTGAAAACTGCCCAGCGCATCGCCGGAGCACCACTTCCTGCCATAAAAGACATCTATAGGAAGCGGTGTCTGAAAAGGGCTGGGAAAATCATCAAAGACCCCAGTCACCCATCACATGGACTCTTCACCCTCCTGCCCTCTGGGAGGCGCTACAGGAGCCTCCGGACTAAGACCACCAGGTACCGGAACAGCTTCTTCCCCACAGCTGTCAGACTCCTGAACTCTGCCTCCTGACATCTGACCCACGTTAACTCATGGACTGAACATACACACACACACAATGGACAACTGTACCCTCAAACACAATAATAACATGGACTGAACCACCACTCACAACCACTAGCACTTTATATAGCCTCTGTAGAAACTATCTACACCCTCACTTATCTTAACTGCACTACTGTATAGCTCTGTGTAAATAATCATTCTGTACATTCGATAATCTTTAATCCTACAACTGTTTACAACTTGCATAGTTCCCATTTCTGTATAGCTGTATATCCCAGATTCTGTAAAGTTATTTATTTCATATTCTGTATAGTTTTTCATATTTATATCCTGTTCATAGCCTGTACATAGCTTGTACTCACTACAGCCTGTACATACTTATAGTTATAGAATATTCACAACATACTTCATACCGTGTTCATTATAACATAATAGACCCATTTCTGTAATATACTCACATATCTATATTATTGCTAATATATATTGTAATATATCTATATCACTAAAGCACTTCTGGATGGATGCAAACTGCATTTCGTTGCCCTGTACCTGTGCATGTGCAATGACAATAAAGTTGAATTCTATTCTATTCTAAAATACACACAGTACATTAAATATAATGCAATCGGGCGGCTCTATTGTAGCGATTTCTTGCCATCCCTAGTGCCGCCCTAATTTTACACATGACGACGTTATTTATTAAATAAATAAGTTATCATTAACACTGAGCCTAGCTACAATTAACATTGAATATAATAGTCTTTCCCTCCCTCCCCCATTAAAGATGGTTCAGCCCACTGTTGTCAGTAGCAACAAACAGCTTGATTGTGCATCATGGACATTTTTAGATTTCAGTACAGGTGGTTGATTGTTACGTTTGGCACCTCCAAACTTCATGAATGATTTAAGATGACAAAACAACAGGACGCTTCAAACTCTCCAGATTTTAAATCGTGTTGACATAAAACCAGAGTGATTATAAAAAATATACGCAATGATTGTAGTGGATAATATTGTCATGTTTAGTGCAGGAAGAAACGGCAAAAACAGCAACAACGTTCCCATTTATGGATAAA
The DNA here is from genome assembly GCF_057382275.1 of Copadichromis virginalis. Taxonomy (NCBI): domain Eukaryota; kingdom Metazoa; phylum Chordata; class Actinopteri; order Cichliformes; family Cichlidae; genus Copadichromis; species Copadichromis virginalis. Next base: position 3,674,906 of record NC_140633.1, read on the forward strand.
AGTTGGTTGTTAAGGAGGAGGGAAAATTTTGGGATTGTTAGCGAGGAGCAAAAGTGAGAGAGCGAGAGAGAGAGACAGAGAGAGAGAGAGAAATGGATTATATGGAGTTTTGAAATATGCGAGGTTTTAGTCCTGTGATGTTCTGTGGAGGACAGAAACTATTTTTGGAGTTTGTTTATATGAAACATGTATATTTACCACACTTGATGCATTTTAACCATATGTAATGTATAATGTAACGAATGTAACGCCTGCATGTGTGTAAAGAAATGGCTTTGATTTTGGCACCATAACAAAAATCCCTGAGTGCAGTTAGGAGCAAAGATAATGCCTCCTTACTGTTTTTCTTTACACGTATAAGGAAACTTCTGGTAAGACAAAAGGTTTTTTTTTCCCCATCACTCAAGATCATGAATATTTATCATGTTTCATTTGACATGCTGGGTCTCAGCTTGTTATGGTAAATCCATGAATAAATAATAGCAATAAATTAAATATGGCTTTCTATTTTTATATTTTAACTCTAAGCATGGTTAGCCACACTACTTAGATCCCTGACCTCTTATCTGTGTTTCTTGCATCTTTACTGGGTGTAATATTAATGACATATTGTAATATTCTAGTGTTTTCTGACTTTAAGACTGCCACAGTATATAAACACGAGGGAACCAACAAACCTGATTGATGAAACAAGCTGGAAACTTTATTACAATGACGACGGAGTATCATCCCAGCTGGCTGTTTGAGGAGCACCTTATTCCTTCTTGGAAGCTTTGTCCAACAAAGCATTAGTGTGAGGAGGCCTGTTAAATCATTGTCTGCATGTCAGTGTGAAAATGCTGCACTTACGTCCCCTGTGGATAAAGCTGATTGCATTTTATTGGCTCAAAACACACAGAATAGCTTCCATCCAAACACAAACACACAACCATGACCTCTGTGAGAGTCACAAGGGCCACACTCTCGGGGGAATCAGTTGCTTAAACCCACAGAGAAATGGAAGACTTACTCTTGTGGTGGCGCTTTATGCTGGAAAACAGAAACATGTTGGCGTCTCTTCTTCTTGACTGGACTGAATAGGACTGACTTGGATGAAATCACTCTGCTGATGCTGTATCCATGACCTCCAAAAAAACAAAAACATTGTATTGATTGAAAAGATTTTTATCACTGTAAATACCTCTGTAAGGATCCTATGAACTGACACTAATATGTTATAATTTGCTCATATAAACTGATCTCAAACATTCTAATAATTTACAGAAATGAAAATGGTACTGCTAAAGGTTTTGGTTTATTCACCATTTAATCACCAACAGGACAGTGTTTCAGCAGAGAGGCTCACTCTGACCATCGGGCCCTGAGCTCAAGTCTGGACGCAGCTAAAGAAACTCGTTTTTAAATGAAGCTGTTGACATATTCCCAGAACCAATCAGGCTTTTCACACCTATTTCAAAACAAAACAAATAAATAATTAAAAAGTGAAGAATGACGTCGAGCCCAGAAAAACAAGTCAAATAAAACCGTGCTGATGGGATATATTCTCCATATTTCCTAAAATGCCAACAGTTAGCATCGTCTGTCATATAAGTGACCCTGCTGCAGCAGGCTACCCACACATTATGTAATGTCAGAGTGCCCAAGGAAGGGAGAAGCATTTACAGAAGTCTCACAGGAATTACTTGTACATACACTAACCTCATTACTTGAAACTCTGGCCATTCACTCTCCTTTTTGGTCAAATAGCTGTTATACAGCCTGGAGGTGTGTTTAGGGTCATTGTCCTGTTGGAAAATAAATGATGGGATGGCATGTCACTGCAGGATGCTGTGGTAGCCATGCTGGTTCAGTGTGCCCTCAATTTTATTATAAATATCCTACAGTGTCACCAGCAAAGCCCCCCCACACCATCACACCTCCTTCTCCATGCTTCCCACATGCATGTAGAGACCATCGTTCACCTGATTCACACGGTCTCCTCTGAACATGCAGAGATGTGTCTGCTACTGGAGCTCTGTGTGGCATCTATCTGGGCTCTGATCTGAGCTGCTGCTAACTTGTGATTTGTGAGGCTGGTGACTGGGATGAACGTATCCTCAGCAGCAGAGGGACTCCTGGTCTTTCTTTCCTGGGGCGTCCTCATGTCAGACAGCTTCATCGTGGTCTTGATGGTTTTTACGACTGCACAAGTTTTAGCAGTTTACCGACTGACTGACCTTCAGTTCTTAAAGTAATGATGGGCTGTTGTTTCTCTTCACTCAGCTGATTGGTTCTCGCCGTAATATGAATTCTAACAGTTGTCAAACAGGCCTGTCAGCTGTGCACCAACCTGACTGCTGCACAACACAACTGATGGTCCCAACGTCATTAAGAAGGCAACAAACTCCACCATGAACCCTGACAGGCTCACCTGTGAGGTGAAACCAGTTCAGGTGACTACACCATGAAGCTCACTGAGAGGTCATGGTCAAGGGTGTGCGGCGCTTTCAGAAAAGGATGGCTACTGCAACAAATGTTAATGTTGTCTTTGGCAAATACGCTAGCAAGTTTGTTAGCAAGTAGCTAACCATGGTCCGATGCACAGAGGGGTCCATTGGTTATAATGGCTACTTAGTAAGAAAAAGACTAATAACATACTAGAATTTCCCCATCAAAACTAAAGCACAGATGGACGAGTTATTGTAGCCGCTAAGACTGGTGGACCTAAATCTTCACCACCACGTCCGTATACATACAAGCGAAAAGGGGAGTGAGCGGGTCAGTGCTCAGGGCACAGAAACTAAGCTGGCTTCAAACACACCATTTATTTTCATAAAAAAAAAAAACACAGCCAGAATCACAGATACAAACTAAATTCCCCGTATACAATAAAAACAGTGTTTGTAACCCGCTAAAAACCTTGCCGGCAGAAATAACTATACACTATTAAAACAAGGCTAAAACATGTTTTCCATATGCTAAAATTACCGTCCCACTAGGGCTGAACGATTATGGAAAATAATCTAATTGCGATTTTTTGCCCCAATATTGCGATTGCGATGCGATATGCGATTATTTTTTAAGGTCTTTGTCTTCTGTATTATTAAACAAAGACAAGCAATACATCATATAGTATGGCCAATACTATATTACATTAATTTTAAACTGTTCTTTCCTGGAAGACAGACCTCTGTTATGATGACATGAGGTGATGCATGAATTGATGACTGACATTTTTATTTAACTTCTTCAATCACAACAGTATATTTGAACATACACAATAGTTTATTTTTAGCTTACAAACATCTGAGCATAAAGTGCTGACAAGGAACCCTGGTGTAAACATTAAAATGAAAGTCAGTACAATGTGCAGATTGCAGAAATATACATAAAAAAAATCAGTGGCTTTACCACACTCAGTTTTTCGACATCTGTGAACTACTAGACAGTCATTCAATTAAAAAATAATATTAAATAAATAAAACTAATAAATAAAAAATACACACATCTTACTGATCTCTGCAGTCAGTAACATTACACATAAAGTGCAAACATAATAGCAATTGTATAAACAACACACAAACACGCCTTTAAAGTTTAAAGGCGTGAAATTGGACGGTCTAGTTCTGATTAGCGTCGCCGCTGTCTCGGTGGAGTTTAATAAACTCGGCCGTCTGCTTCTTGCTATCTAAAATATAACCAGACACTGGTGTAAATTCTCGACTGTCTCATACTTCTGTTTAATAAGTTTTCTGTTTGACGTTTAGTCAGCTGTGTGAAAACCAAGGAGGAACCCACCCGGGGGATTAATAAAGTTTTATTTTATCTAATCTAATAACTTTAATCTCAGCCAAACCGATTTACTCACGAACAAACAAAACACTGAAAAAAGCCCAACAATAACATTTTTAGGTTGTCTAAGTGACTTATATATCACGTTTAACCCGAGCAGCGAAACTCCGCGGTGATCTGAAAATGATGTGCCGGGAGTTGTGCCGTTCTCGGCCGCATCAGTAACCCTCGAGCTCCCGGCTAGCTGTCGAGCTGGTGGGTAGCAGACGCCTCTGAAAACGTCGAAGCACTTTTGCAAATATGGGATATCTTGATAAACCGAGCAGATATTTGATGTTTACACAACTACTTTCTCGCCTGAAAATATGTTAAAAGTTTATTTTGTGACCCTGAAAGATTAGTATGAGTAATTTTAAAACTTAGTAGCGGCCGCCATTGCTGGAAACTGGAGTTTGGCTGGGCCGCGCTATGAATTCTGGGATATGGTAGTAATTTGGACAGCCTTCGGCGCGTCGCTGTGACGTAATCGGTCTACAAATGCGGCCTCAGGAGGATGCAGCCCATGAATTTGGACATGTCCAGAGTATAATCGCAGCCTTTGCGGTTAGAAAATTGCACTTGATCATGTCGCGATATTATCGCAAATGCGATATATCGTTCAGCCCTACCTCCCACAGTCCCATAATCCCACAGTCCAGCCACACATGGGCGAATGGTCCTTATCTGAAAGAGACAGGAGAGGAACTTCTCTTCCCGTATGGTAAAACTCGCCAGCAGCAGACCAGGGAGGAGGCTCCTATCGCAGACCTGTCTCCTCCCGACAGCGCGTCGCCACACAGTCCCGCCCCACTCCACACCTGAACACGGCCTCCCTCGTCTCACCGTCAGATGCAGGCAGAAGGGCATCCCTGCCCTGTTGTGATTTGCGGCCATCGCCACCCACTGTTGCTGTTCCTGCCGTTGGGACTGGATCACCGAACGACTCGTGGCGCCCCACAGTCAGGCAGCAGCTCCTTCCACACACGCTTGCACGCGTTCCTTTTTCTTCTGCTCACCTTTCATGCGTCGCTTCTTTTTGTCTCTGCGCTCACGATCCCCTTTAACAGGTCAATCTGGCGGCTGATAGGCCACCTTGGGGTACGCCCCCACCTCACAGGTGCCTACAATTGTCTGTTTAGTCCACAGTGGGTTAAAGGAATATGGTACAACATTAACACACATAATATAAATATCACAATAAAACCATGCAAATAAAATCAACACTATGTACCAATACACAGATTGATACAACTTAAAAACACAAATTTCCACTGTGTGACATTATCATTTAAAAAATGTTTTTGGCACTTTAGTGTTGGTTATTTGTTAGAATCACGGGGTGCTGCTTGGTATGAGCTGGTGTGTTCAGAGAGAAAGAAGACTAGCACGATCCTCATGACCGTAAATGACTTTTAAATTTGTAGTAAAAACTAGTGAAATGAGACTAGTGTGTGTAAATCAAAGAAAGCGTTGCATCAGATGGGGCATCCTCCATAAAAATCTCCCAAATCAAATATGCAGAGTTGCCTGCTGTGGTGACCCCTCGTGAATAACTAACTTATGAGTGGCTGCTTACTGTAGTTGTTTATACAGTCACCTAACGAGTGAAAAATCTCCAGTTTAATCTCAGGAGTAGGCACAAATCCCTCGGGGGTTGCGTCAGGAAGGGCATCCGGTATCAAAATGTGCCACATAAACCATGTAGCACTACCTGCTGTGAATCCCTTGTGAATAAGGGAGCAATATTTACGTTGAGCATCATATTGTCTTACATTTTAAAGAATGAATCATAATCTCTTCCTTACATTAAGGAATAAATATTGTAATGGTTCTGGCTCATTTGGCATCTTGTGTTCATAGTGTTTTGTGACTCCCTTGTGTTGTAATGTTCTTCCCATCATTTAGTTTTGACTTTTGTGTTCCCATCTTCCCCTCGTGTTTCTTTCCATGTCTCCCCTGTCTGTCTCTTACATCCATGTGTGTTCTCCCCAGCCCTTCATGTGTCTCTCACTCCCTCTCTCGCTCTCTCTCTCGAGGGAGTGAGAGAGCGAGGGAGTGAGAGACATGGAGGGTAGAAATACGTGGCCCCGTCCACTGGTCCCTCAGTGTGTTAAACTCCGTGTAACTTCCTGCATTTAATCATTAGTTAGTATTACTTTCTGGATCTTCTCTCTCCCTCTGTGTCTCTCACCCCCTCGCTCTCTCTCCCTCTGTGTCTCTCACTCCCTCGCTCTCTCTCCCTCTGTGTCTCTCACCCCCTCGCTCTCTCTCCCTCTGTGTCTCTCACCCCCTCGCTCTCTCTCCCTCTGTGTCTCTCACTCCCTCGCTCTCTCTCCCTCTGTGTCTCTCACCCCCTCGCTCTCTCTCCCTCTGTGTCTCTCACTCCCTCGCTCTCTCTCCCTCTGTGTCTCTCACCCCCTCGCTCTCTCTCCCTCTGTGTCTCTCACTCCCTCGCTCTCTCTCCCTCTGTGTCTCTCACTCCCTCGCTCTATCTCCCTCTGTGTCTCTCACCCCCTCGCTCTCTCTCCCTCTGTGTCTCTCACCCCCTCGCACTCTCTCCCTCTGTGTCTCTCACTCCCTCGCTGTCTCTCCCTCTGTGTCTCTCACCCCCTCGCTATCTCTCCCTCTGTGTCTCTCACCCCCTCGCTCTCTCTCCCTCTGTGTCTCTCACCCCCTGGCTCTCTCTCCCTCTGTGTCTCTCACCCCCTCGCTCTCTCTCCCTCTGTGTCGCTCTCTCTCCCTCTGTGTCTCTCACCCCCTCGCTCTCTCTCCCTCTGTGTCGCTCTCTCTCCCTCTGTGTCTCTCACCCCCTCGCTCTCTCTCCCTCTGTGTCGCTCTCTCTCCCTCTGTGTCTCTCACCCCCTCGCTCTCTCTCCCTCTGTGTCTCTCACCCCCTCGCTCTCTCTCCCTCTGTGTCTCTCACTCCCTCGCTCTCTCTCCCTCTGTGTCTCTCACCCCCTCGCTCTCTCTCCCTCTGTGTCTCTCACCCCCTCGCTCTCTCTCCCTCTGTGTCTCTCACTCCCTCGCTCTCTCTCCCTCTGTGTCTCTCACTCCCTCGCTCTATCTCCCTCTGTGTCTCTCACCCCCTCGCTCTCTCTCCCTCTGTGTCTCTCACCCCCTCGCACTCTCTCCCTCTGTGTCTCTCACTCCCTCGCTGTCTCTCCCTCTGTGTCTCTCACCCCCTCGCTATCTCTCCCTCTGTGTCTCTCACCCCCTCGCTCTCTCTCCCTCTGTGTCTCTCACCCCCTGGCTCTCTCTCCCTCTGTGTCTCTCACCCCCTCGCTCTCTCTCCCTCTGTGTCGCTCTCTCTCCCTCTGTGTCTCTCACCCCCTCGCTCTCTCTCCCTCTGTGTCGCTCTCTCTCCCTCTGTGTCTCTCACCCCCTCGCTCTCTCTCCCTCTGTGTCGCTCTCTCTCCCTCTGTGTCTCTCACCCCCTCGCTCTCTCTCCCTCTGTGTCTCTCACCCCCTCGCTCTCTCTCCCTCTGTGTCTCTCACTCCCTCGCTCTCTCTCCCTCTGTGTCTCTCACCCCCTCGCTCTCTCTCCCTCTGTGTCTCTCACTCCCTCGCTCTCTCTCCCTCTGTGTCTCTCACTCCCTCGCTCTATCTCCCTCTGTGTCTCTCACCCCCTCGCTCTCTCTCCCTCTGTGTCTCTCACCCCCTCGCACTCTCTCCCTCTGTGTCTCTCACTCCCTCGCTGTCTCTCCCTCTGTGTCTCTCACCCCCTCGCTCTCTCTCCCTCTGTGTCGCTCTCTCTCCCTCTGTGTCTCTCACTCCCTGGCTCTCTCTCCCTCTGTGTCTCTCACCCCCTCGCTCTCTCTCCCTCTGTGTCGCTCTCTCTCCCTCTGTGTCTCTCACCCCCTCGCTCTCTCTCCCTCTGTGTCGCTCTCTCTCCCTCTGTGTCTCTCACCCCCTCGCTCTCTCTCCCTCTGTGTCGCTCTCTCTCCCTCTGTGTCTCTCACCCCCTCGCTCTCTCTCCCTCTGTGTCTCTCACCCCCTCGCTCTCTCTCCCTCTGTGTCTCTCACCCCCTCGCTCTCTCTCCCTCTGTGTCGCTCTCTCTCCCTCTGTGTCTCTCACCCCCTCGCTCTCTCTCCCTCTGTGTCGCTCTCTCTCCCTCTGTGTCTCTCACCCCCTCGCTCTCTCTCCCTCTGTGTCTCTCACCCCCTCGCTCTCTCTCCCTCTGTGTCTCTCACTCCCTCGCTCTCTCTCCCTCTGTGTCGCTCTCTCTCCCTCTGTGTCTCTCACCCCCTCGCTCTCTCTCCCTCTGTGTCTCTCACCCCCTCGCTCTCTCTCCCTCTGTGTCGCTCTCTCTCCCTCTGTGTCTCTCGCCCCCTCGCTCTCTCTCCCTCTGTGTCTCTCACCCCCTCGCTCTCTCTCCCTCTGTGTCTCTCTCCCTCTGTGTCTCTCACCCCCTCGCTCTCTCTCCCTGTGTTCCCTGCTCGCTCTCTCTCCCTCTGTGTCTCTCACCCCCTCGCTCTCTCTCCCTCTGTGTCTCTCACCCCCTCGCTCTCTCTCCCTCTGTGTCGCTCTCTCTCCCTCTGTGTCTCTCACCCCCTCGCTCTCTCTCCCTCTGTGTCGCTCTCTCTCCCTCTGTGTCTCTCACCCCTGGTTCTCTCTCCCTCTGTGTCTCTCACTCCCTCGCTCTCTCTCCCTCTGTGTCTCTCACCCCCTCGCTCTCTCTCCCTCTGTGTCGCTCTCTCTCCCTCTGTGTCTCTCACCCCCTCGCTCTCTCTCCCTCTGTGTCTCTCACCCCTTCGCTCTCTCTCCCTCTGTGTCTCTCACCCCTCGCTCTCTCTCCCTGTGTTCCATGCTCGCTCTCTCTCCCTCCATGTCTCATCTCCCTTAACTGTTTCCGTGTTTCCGCTCTTCGTTTCTCCGCCCGTGGTCTCTCCAGTCCGTCTAAGCACCCATGCTAAGTTCTCTAAGCTCTTCCTTCCACCTGGCTCCTGTGTCAAGCTCCATGAATTAGTTAGAATTCGTATGTGTCTGTTTTATTTTGACAGTCTCGCATCCTGAGTTCAGTGTGTTCAGTTTTGCTTCCTCCTGTTTCATTATGTCTATTCATCCCAGCTGTGTTTCCACTTCCCTTGTCAACCCTCTGTGTATGTATTATCTGAGTCTCCCCTTGTTCATTGCCAGGTCATCTGTTTGTCTTGCATCATATGCAGGCACTCATATTCTAGTCTTTCAATTCAATTCAATTTTATTTATATACATAACAACAGTCGCCTCAAGGTGAACATTTGTGTGCAACCAGTGTCCACTATTGAATCAAGTAAATCCAACATGGCCTTTTTTTCAGTGTACACCGTTCAGGAATTTATGACTAACTTTCTAATATTGTGTTGGTGTCAAAAAAGCAAACACGGGCATCCTCTCCATATACAAACGTCATATACAATAAAGTGCAATGCACTATGTATTCTGACACCTTACTGTCAGAATCAACATTAACATTTTTTGACAATTTGAGCTGCAATAACTTGCCTATTGGATTGAATCACTGTGGCTGTAGCTCAGCAGGTAGATCGGGTTGTTCTGTCCCAAGTAAAAGATTAAAAAATGATTCATAATAATTTAGCGATTAAAAAATGTCATATTTCATCTGTGGCATCTACACTGAAAAAAAGGCCATATTGGATTTACTTGATTCAATAGTGGACACTGGTTGCACACAAATGTTTTGCTTTGGCAGAAACTTAAACGACTGCGTTAAATCAACACAACTTTTTCATATTCAGTAAACATGTGCATTTTGTGTTCATAAAACACGATTGAAACATGTTCAGATGAAGTAAATTGAGCTCCTGGAATATTTTAATCCTTCACAATTTTGTCATTTTTTTTCAACACTATTCAATAACTTTTACCCCAGTACTACTTGGTCACTTAAATACTACATGCTGTCTTCATATTACATAATGTTCAACAAAGTCTAGATCCTGGTTACCATAAAAATTGAATGGGTCGTCAACAACTACCATCCTCCTTTATCCTGGTTGCAGGAGGGCTGAGAAATAACCCTGAAGTGATAGGTTACAAGGCACGGTACACCCTGGACAGCTGACCAGTCTATCACATAGAAACAAACAACCATTTACGCTTACATTCACAGATAATTTAGAATCACCAGTTAACCCTAACTCTAACAACTGCATGACTTTTAACTGCGGGAGGAAACCAGAATACCCAGAGAGAAACCTGCAAAGAATGTGGATTTGAACACAGGACCTTCTTACTGTGAAGCAACAGCACTAACCACCATGCCAACAATCTAGGAAATGTAGGAAAGCTATGATTTCCTGTATTTGATGCAGAATTCTTTTGTTTTTGTAATAATCCACAATAAATAGCAACAGCATGCACGTGGTGTGTGTGCAGTTGTCTGCCTCTTATAACTCCAGTGATTTTCCTGCAGTTTGAAATCTTGTGTGATCTTGTGAATTTCATGAGTTCAGCAACTAACCACTCTCACTAGATTGTATCAGGTCGTCTCAACAAGAACAAATTAAGTTGTTGAATTTCATACAGATCCTTCATGATTTAATTACGTTCATAGAAACATGAAATTATTGTGTTTAAATTACAAGTTAGACTTTTTTAATGCAACAACCACCCAATTTACTTTTTTGGTATACTAAAAAAAGTAGAGGTGGCTGCTCGACTTGACTGAGATGGATGCCTTCCTGAAACCACGATCTAAAGAGCGCGAGTCTGAAACCCGTGCAGTGTCGTGGGATTTAACATTGATATATTATTGACTTACTTCACTTGAACATGATATGAACAATTTAATCTAGCCTCTCTGCATATCATGTAGTTTCTACACTATGTAGTTACACTTAACTTTAAAGCATGAGGCAATTGTGTTAAATACACGCAAGATGCTTACGTAAATCCAAGAGCTGGCCAATCCCTTTTTTTCAGTGTATGTTAAAAAAGTCATTTAGTTAAAAATATTTTCTATACAGTCAGCATTAGTTTTTCTGTAGCTTATTTTAAATGTGTAATCTGTGTTCACAATGCACTGTGGGAAGCAGAAGGCGTGGTCAGTTGGGAAAAAACATTGTACAGAAAACCTGCCTATCCGTGTTTAAACTTCACCTTCTGTGGCCTGAATCTTTATATACACCATCGAAAGCAAGGCTGTAAGTTTGTTACATGTTCTAATTTGCTTTATATGTTTATAAGATTTAGAGATCGTTTTGAGAATGTGTTTGTACCAGGAATTAGCCATATCCCAGAAGCGGATTTTGCTTAGAGCATGGTCATAGCAATGATGCTAATAATCTAAGTTGCGTAGGATTGCTAAAACAACTGTTTATCATTACTTAGCAGCTAAGACTAACTTTGATACATGTTTTCTATCTCTAGCTATTTCTTTTTGTTATTTCACATGTCAAAGAGCTAAAGGAAATTTTATTTTCTGGTTTACTTTTAGTTTCACTCGACACTTTCATCGAGCTATTCAAGCCACAATTGTAATAAAGGAGCAAGACGCTCGGTTTCCTGGCTCATGAAAATTGAGTTTGGCTTGCTGTTGACCTGCATTGACATACACAGTGTATCCAACAGTGGCGGTCCTAGCCTGTTTGGCACCCTGGGTGAAACCCCCCCCCCCCCCCCCCCCACACACACACACACACACACACAACATATTAAGGATTGTACATTAACATAAAACTGTTGTACACACACACACATATAAAGAGAGAGAGAGAGTATGCATTGTATGCAAACAGCTACCAAACAGCCATCATAATTCGTCATACAATGAGAACAGGACAAATCAACAATTGACAATTAATATTAAAATCTGTAACATAATGTATTGTTTGGAGTTTGGTCTGTTACTGTTGCTATTTTTACCATTTCTTCTTGGAGCAACTGTAACCCACATAATTTCCTTAGGGATTAACAAAGTATTCTGACTCTGATTGGTTCAGGATGACCTGCCATTATCCAATCACACATCTGCTTACCTGCATCTGTTGCTCATTTCTCCTCCTCTTCCTTTATCTTTGTTCTAAACTGAGCACCTGATGGCTTTCAACTTTTCTTGTGCATCTTCCACTGGTTTTAATTTTGCACTCCAGTATGAACACCCATCCCCCAACCCGAGGATCACCACAACATGATCTAACAGACCTACACCTTAGTTCACAGATTCACTTTGTCCAGGGTTTATTTCTGGGATTTCACACAACCCAGGATTCAGATCATGAATCCATGATGGGCTTGGATTTACATCATTATAAATGAAATGTGCTCTATTTGGAAGCAGCCGGCCCCGCCCTTTTTGACGGGTTGTGTGAGACTTTAAATCATCAAACTGTAAATTTTAAATTGTTATTGATCCTTTACCCCGAGTCCTAAAGTGTATATTAATTTTCTTACTCTTCTTATATTTATTGTTTGTTTACTTGCACAGCTGTAACTGGAGCCTCGTCGTCTCGTCTCTATATGCTGGACTGTAGCGGAGATGACAATAAAGTTTACTTTGACTGCAGCAGCGAGCAGGCGCACCGAGGGCTCTCGCGCTCACTTTTCATGTTTCACTTTCAGTTGCTAACTGTCTCAGCCACTGAAAGGTGCCACTATGAAGAGATATCAGGTAAAGTGATCTTCACCTGTTAATAATATTGGTGATTGATTGGTGCACTTTCTCTGTCTAGAGGAGAGTACTATGACTAATTCTTCTCAAGATTAGGAGCAGTGACCAATATAATTTTTACTTTCCTAATTTGACAGAATCTGTGCTCATTTTTTAATCTGACTTTTCTTTGCACCAAACTAATTCACATAAGTTATTAATGAGGCAGATAAGTTATTTCACAGATTATTGGAATGTTATGCTCTCATTAATCAGAAACATGTTTTATAACTTGTTCATTTTCATCTTAAAGCAGAGGCTGTTCTGCCATCCTCACCAGTGCAGACCAGCTTGTTTGTCTTAAACAGCTTTGGCTTCTCTGTAGGTGTAAATGACTTTCACTGCACAGCTCATTATTGTAATAAGCATATCTCAAGTGTGACCATTACTGTTGTAAACGCAGAGCAGAGTCTCTTCTGTCTTTAAGGTGCATCAAGGCTGAGGCGCCTTTACTGTATATATGACCTGATACTTGTTCAGCCTCACTGGTAATTACATTCTCTTAGAAGAAGTGTATCGTATGAACATACACTTCATTTCTTCAGGACAGTGGTAAGGATAATCTTGAATATTTTATCCTTTCAGGTAAATTCAGTAGGATGGATGTTAAGGTCCATTTTGATGCAACATTTCATGTAAACATTGACTTTGGTAGTTTCTGAAATTCTAATCATGTAGGTTGGAACGAGCATCTGACATGAATGCACTTATTGTGAGTCCAATGGGTTTGTGATTTTTTGCACTAAAATGCTGGATGATCACACCGTTTTAGCCTCATGTACCAAATAATGTTGGCTAAGGTTACTCAGAGTTTAAAGGAGAAGCTGCTCAAATAACCTTTTATGTTTCTGCCTTAGTTCTAAGAAGAAAACCTGTACTTTATGTTGACATTTGTGTCATCATTATTAAAAGACAATACCATTTTGAAAATCCTTAAAGTAAAGTACTTTATTTTTAAGTCTGCACAATTTTGTCCAGGGATGTTATTTTTGTGTCTCTGTTTTGAATTGAAATGCAGTTTGTTTTTTTCCAGAAATTATAAGAGTTTACAATATTCATACAGTGATGGCGCTACTTTTTTCAGTAACGAGTAATCTAACTAATTACTATTCCTATCGTTACAACGCCGTTACAGTTACTAACAAAAAAATGCGGTCGCGTTACCATTTTTCAACAAACAGACAGTTGAAGCTGTTTATATCAGCTGCATGGAAGTAGCTGTAAGTAATCTGGGCGCTACAGCTTTAAGCAGCTGGCGATCACTTTCTGCCCGACGATCACTTTTTGGTTGTGATGTGCGATACCACTGATTTCCTTTCTACGGAGCCCCGCAGGGGACATGGGAGAAAAAGACGGACTTTTGCGAGATCTCGCAAAACTTTTGCTGTGTTGGGAACTTACACTCACTGGCCACTTTGTTAAGACCACATTTTCAACTGCTTGTTTACACAAATATGTGATCACATAGTAGTAATTCAATACCTTTAGGCATGGAGACATAGTCAAGACAACCTGACGAAGCGCTTCCGCTCCCTTAAGGCCAAAACAGAGAGAATGAGGAGGAGCTTCTTCCCCCAGGCTATTCGGGCCCTGAACCAGGTGTAGGACTGGACTCTCCCACACATCACCACACGCACCACCACACATTTCCTATAATCCTATATTTCCTATAATTTATAATCTTTATAATCTCTTCTGCTATTTGCACATTCTTTACTGTAAATTCCTAAATTAATTTGTAAATTTTGTAGTAACCTGTAAATTGTTAAATACTGTAAAACTTTTTTTGTCATTTAATGGTCAGACATTGTACAGCTACAAGCATTTCACCCCCATGTCATACTGTGTATGGTTGTGTGTGTGACAAATAAAATTTGAATTTGAAATTTCAAACTGAACATTAGAATGGAGAAGAAAGGTGATTTAAGTGACCCTGAATGTTGCATAGCTGCTAATGCCACACAGACTGGTTTGAGTATCTCACAAACTGATGAATTTCTGATGTCTGGCAGGACCAGGGTCAGGGAGGGGCAGCAATCTCCTGCCACTGGCTGGGAGGGTGAGGAGAAAGAGAAACAAATGAGAGCATAGGGAGACGAGGACAAGATAAAAGTTGATGACAGTAACATATAAACATGCTTGTATTGATAATATGTATGTGCTATTTTGTGAGCTATAAAATGTATATTGTATTGTAGGTGTTCTGTCACATTCTACTATAAATATGCAAAGGATGTGAGTCCTGCAGATACCAGCTGCACACAGCAAACAATAAACAGCCCAAACTGAACTGAACTGGTTCTTACAGCCGAGGAAAATATACCTGCTCACACAGGTGCGACAAACATTCACCCTCACAGGCATGTCAGGCAGTTACACAGGTGAGAAAAATCACGTTTTAAACCATTCAAAATGCTAGCAGTCTTCCAACTACGAGGTATCTAAAGACACAGCAGTCAAGATAAGATATAGATAGTATCAAACACAATGCTGACATTTACAGAACTTTGAAGCAAATTTAACTTCAATATAAGATTTAAACTCAAATTTAAGCATAATAATACATCATCTGGTTCTTATCAAGCTTTAAATTCAGCTCAGATGAATTACAAAACATGAAAAGTTATTATTTATCAAAATCTAGAAGCACTGTGTGCTGCATGCACAGGGATTAAGAGGGTAAGGAGCACACAGAGGTTTGTGCAGTTTGCTGGCATTCAGATGTTAACACAAGGCCAAAGAGGAAAGACATCAGTGGGGATTACCCAAGCAATTGTTCCTACCCAAGTGGGAAACATTCAAAATAGTTTCCAATCCTCCTAAGAGTAGACAGCACAGCACATTTACCTCTACGAAAGGCAAAAAGACAATCCAAGAGCTACATTTACAAGCCTTTGTTAAAATTCATAACAGTGCCTCTTCTATCTCAAAGGAACATTGTAGCACAGCTCTGACTTCTGCAAAAACACCCTTTGGATAGATGAGACCAAAGTAGAGACGCTTGGCCATGATGCACAGCACAAACACCAAGTGTCGATCATGGTTGTGGGAGGCTAATGCGCTTGTTTAGCAGCCACAGGACCTCGGCACCTAGCAGTGCACGAGTCATCTTTGTATACCAAAGGATAATAGAGTCAAGTGTGAGGCCATCTGTGTGACAGTTTAAGTACAGTAGCAGGACAATAATGCCAAGCACACCAGCACAGCTACAACAGAATGAAAACAACCAAGGTGCTGCAATGGCCAAAAGTCCAGAGCTCAGTGCGACTGAAATGCTGTGGCAGGACCTGAAGAGCTGCATGTCTACACACCTCTGTGCAATATCTGATAAAGGCCTGCAGAAAACGATTCCTTCAGGTTAGCGCACAGTCAGTGGAGTCATGGGGTTTTGTTGTTTCAGACACTGCTTTAGCATTTTAGATTTGTTTGTGTTGACTAAATAATGGCATGGTGTAACATGTCATGCATTGTTGTTCATCTGAGGTTGTATTTGATCATCTTAGAACCTGGTGAGGACCAGATTTGTTCAACATGTAAACCCTTTGAATAGAACAGTGGTTCTTTTTTTGCTGGGTCCCCTTTGTGTTACAGGAAAAATGTTCGCCCCCCCCCCCCCCCCCCCCCCGCGTGCACGCACGCACAAACACATCCTCCAACCACACACGCCCATATTTTGCTCCACTGCGGTTTATTTCACACCTCAAACATTTAGTAAACAATTAAGCAAATACAAGCAATCTGCAATAAATTACAGGCAGTGACAAAATAAACTACTAACTCTTTTACGCTGCGTCCGCACCTACACGGGTGTTTTTGAAAACGCAGCTGTTTCGTCCACGTAAACGGCGTTTGGAATCACCGAAAACAGAGATTTTTTAAAACTCCTTTTTTGCGTTTACGTGTGGACGAGGAATGCAGAGTTCGTCACTCAACGTCACAGGTATGTGCCTTTTTTCACGTCACGCTGTGCGCCACGTTATTGTTTACATGAGATGAATTGCAGAATAGCAGATGGAGACAAAATACTGTTAATCTGACTGTCTGCAGGTTTACACGCAGTTACTGTCCCTCCATTTACAAAGGCATTTACATCATCACAATGTGATTATTTTACATGTAGTTGTGTTTTTTCCTGTGTAATAATATAATATAATATGATATAACATTGCTATCAATACATTTTTCAAAAAATGCCTCTCTGTGGAAATTGATTTAAAAACATAAACAGCTGTGGGATCCTGTTTGTCCGTGATTTGAACAAATCGTGGCAGGATCAGCCTGATGTTATTTGTATCCTGCTGTAACTTTACGGAATAAAGAGCAAACATCTCCAACATGTCAGGAGTAGTTAGTCATTACAAGTGTTTGTGAACTAAAAATCAAGAATGTGGGATCCTGTTTGTCCGTGATTTGAACAGCCCAGCGCTGCTCCCGATGAAGGGAAACCTGCAGGGAGACCTACCTCGGCACTTGTGCAGGTGGAGCCAAAGGGAAGATTTGCTTCACCATATTTTCAAGTCTTTAGCTCAGAATGAAGTTGGTTTGGAAACATATTCAGCGATGCTTCATCTCCTGCTTTGCGTTTGTGTGGGCGCCCCGTCAAAAACCTGTCCACGATGCTAGCAGTGTCCAAGCATTGGTTTTTTTGTTTTTTTCCGCATACTGAGCGCTGTAGCTTTAACAGTGTGCTATAAGTCAACAGTCCTTTTTACACAGCATCCTCAAAGTGATGCTAATCAAGCACGAGTTAGAAACCAAATATTGCAGAGTTCTAACCCCTAAAGTTGTGTTATTGTCTTTGGGTATTGTTTTGGCTGATATTAGATTGACATGTGTGGACATCCAGAAAAGGTAATGCTATGATCTAAAGACTGACGGCTGAAGACAGAAATGTACCAAAGAAACAAGCTAGGATAATTTGAGTTTGCTTCGGACCAAACTGAACAAGGGAAAATGCAGCTCATTATTTCTGTTGGTGTTATTGTTGTGCAGGATTTTTAGCATTACGGTTGATTAATCTTTGCCACTTATACTGCAGGCTGTTGTATACCAACAAGAGTAATTGCACAGAGCTTCAAATATTCTGCAGCTGTAAATGTGTTGCCTCACACAGGCAAAGAACCCGTCACTCTTCTTTTTTTGGTGACAAACGGGGACACGCACCAACATGCCATCTGTGCTGCATTCCAGAGCTGTAGAGGCTGTCGTGATTGACAAAACTGGTAACAGCGACACCCATTCCAAACTCCTGTCTGGCTCTGGGTTGCTGGAGATGAAGAGTGATGGCCTGTCACTTAGGTTCTTAGCATACGACTTGGGCATGGCTTCAGATGGGAAAAACAAGCTCATCTCTGGTGTAGATAAGGATGACAGTATGCCACATGCTTGAAAATAGCTCTCTGAGCTCAGGGACTAAACACGGGGATGTTTATAATGAGAGTGCACCAGGTCCTCTGATGGTCCCACACTCTAGAGTCTGAACACACCATTAGTTTGCATGTTTCTATTAAAATAACCTGGATCCCTTTAAAGCCATCTATGTGACTGTGCATAGTGGGATTACAAACGTAATGAGGGTAATTATCAGGGGATAGTATCACTTGTGGTTTCAAGGTAAATAAAGACAAGTTTGCTAAACGAGCACAGCAGAATCCAAGTATTTAGATTTTACATTTTAATATTTTAATTCAGTTATATGAAAAAATGTGAGCTTGACATGCATTAGGCCCTAAACAGTGGCCTAATGCATGTTAACTGATGTTATAGAAGATCAGAACTATTTTAACTGGCTTTTTAGCTTTTCTCGATGGAGCCGGTGTTTTAATTTAGTGAGCACGGATTGATAAGATTTCAACCTGTTTAAAGCTCGAAGTCACCAGTGAGCTAAAAGACTTAGAACCAGGTTAAGTTAAAGTTACATTTTAAACACCTGCTAAACAGTTTCACAAACTAAACAGTGTGAAGTGTTTTAGCCTTTGTCTGTTATCCAGTTTCCATTTGGCCGTGCTAAACAGATGAATCAAACCCAAAGGCAGCACAGGAAGCCATAGCTCCACAGGCTGCACATACTGAACATCTAAAAATTATTTTAACTAATTAACTGTATTTTCCACTTGTCCAATTCTGCCCAGTAGGAGACCGGGGGGAAAGGCAGAGCCAACAAACAATCCTGCCCCCTGCAATTTCACCCCACAGACCCATTTTTAAAACTATAAAATGCATTGGTAATAATACAATAGATGTTTGGATCCATTCACCTCTACCATACTAGCAAACAGCACAAAGGCCAGTTCACACTGGGCACAAGTAGTAGCCCATCCCAGTTTCTGAAGGGTCAGCCCCCCGTGACATGAAAGCTCATGTGATACAAGCCCCCCATCCCCAAAAGAAGCAAGGGAGGGGGAGAAGGGGCACCCAACAGTCACCCCCAAGAGCCCCAGATACCATCCACTGGAACCGGCTCAACCCCATGTCTGCTCGGGCCCCAGAACCCTCTGCACAGCACCCCACCCACACAGAACACGATGACCAGTATAGCACCCATCAGAACCCAAGGGTCCCCCCAAGGTCAGACATAATAAGGAAATAAATTTACTTCCTGTGTGGGATTATAAGATGTAATGATACAAAACACATTTATACCAATAATGTCATTAATGTTATCCGTACACTTAATATGTCACTCGATGTGACATCTGCACAGAGTGGAATTTAATGACAGGCAAAATCAGAATTATATTAAATGACTTAAGAACAGCGACTCTTTCAGCTGCTCAAACAGGAAAGTCAACCAGTGATAAAATGCAACTGTTTACCATTCCAGTTACAAAGTATTGTTCTTGGTGATGGCTACATTTACGAGGGGGGTTTAAACTTCTGGAGTAACAATACTGAATCTGGGACTGAAAGTCTACAGACTGTACAGAGATGTAATTATTACATTTTATTTATGGGAGAAAGAATTTTTTTTTATAAATATGAGTATAACGAGTGGTGAAGCACAGAAAATATTTTCCTGATTGTGTTCTTTAGTTGTCAGCAGTAACATTTCAGTCTCAGGTTTTTGATTGATTGATTGATTGGTAATTTATTTCAACATGTGAACAATATACAAGTACATTTAGAAAAGAAATGAGAGAAAAAAAATATACTATACAAATTACATACAAAAAAACATTCTGATTAATTTACATGTTGAAAGGGAGTGGGAAGAAGTATACACTTATTTAATCCCACCCCTGTCCCATAAATTATCAGTGAATATTTAGTCAGCTTCCTTACTGATATAATTTGTAATAAAAATAGTGAACAGATTTCTGATATACTATATACTATAATATCACATCATGAATTTTTTGTTTGTTTGTTTTTAAATAGAGACATTCACTTAATTTAAATATTTTCCTTTTCTTTATAGATCGAGAAGATCATATTTTTATAACTCTTTTTGAACAGTTTTATGTTTGGACATTGCTTTAATTCCATATTCAGTTTGTTCCATAGTTTCACTCCTTGAACAGGAACACAAAAGCCTTTTCTTGTAGTACGTACCTTCATTGTTTTGAAGTTACAAAAACCCCTTAAATTATAACTTCCTTCTTTCAAAAAAAACATACTCTGAATATTACCTGGCAGTTCTTTATTTTTTGCTTTGAATAGAATTTGTGCTGTTTGGAATTTCACTATATCGTCAATTTTCAATATTTCAGACTGCAAAAATAGTGAGTTTGTATGTTCCCTATAACCTGCATTGTGGATGATTCGAATTGTATTTTTTTGAAGAGTAAAAAGTGAATGTGAAGTATGGTGAAACCAGTGAACAGTAGAGAATATGAAGTGATGTTCTGTCGAATACCTGTTTTGCCTTGTTTAGTACTGCAATGCTTCGTGATACTTTGGAATGAATATATCTTACGTGAGCTCTCCAGTTAAGTTTTTCATCTATTATTACCCCCAGAAATTTATTTTCACTGACTCTTTCAATATCAACACCATTTATTTGAATCTTTGCATTTGTATTTAAACTACTATTTCCAAATAATATAAGTTTAGATTTATTCAAATTTAATGATAATTTGTTTTTATCAAGCCAGAACTTCACTTTACTTATTTCATTAGTCATATCCTCCAATAAATTCTGCAGATCATCACCAGAGCAAAAAATGTTTGTATCGTCAGCAAAGAGAACCATTTTTAATACTTTTGTGGTTTGTGGCTGACATGAGCTTTAAAGAGCTGACAAAGGTGTGCGATCCCTTTTTGTTCCAAATCCATCCCACAGTTGTGTGTTGCAGTCCATTTGTAATGTGTGGTTAGCTGTTAGCTAAACAGTAGTACAAAAACTAAGTGTGCCCTTCACATTTGTTTTTCTCAAAAGTAAAACGTGATTTTTAGCTTCTGTGTGACTTTTCCAGGGAAACTCAAAGACAGACAGTCAAACAAACAATGGAAAGGAAAACTGAAGGAAAACCGGTGAGTGGTTAATCTTGGGAGAAACAACAAAGAACTAAAAACAGCGCACATCACACAAAAGACCAACAAGGTAAAAAGAAAAGAACAAATCACAGAGTAAACGACGGATGCAAACTTGTCAAGGCAGCATGGGGAGCACCAGGCGAGTGTGATGACTGAGGACAGGATAGAAACTATAACCTGGAATTCTTGCACATTCTGGATTCTGACATAACCTTCTGGATGTGTTGATGTAGTGTTCAAAGTCAGTGGCCTTCACAGAGACATGGCTGGAGCCCAGCGTCCCCGACTGCGCCATCACGCCGGATGGATTCACTGTTTACCGGGGAGGCCGAACGAAGGACTCAGGCAAGAAAAGGGGAGGAGGGGTGTGCTTTAAGGTAAACTCGTTGTGGGCTAGAGATGTGTGTATCTTAAAAACTTACTGCTCTCAGAGTCTCGAGCTGCTGACCGTTAAAGTCAGGCCTTTTTCCCTCCCGAGGGAGTTCAGCTCAGTTCTCCTCTCAGCTGTTTACATTCCCCCACACGCTGATAAAGCCACGGCTGTGGACGAACTGTATGACATCATTACTGGACTTGAGAACAAAAATCCAGAAGCTGCCTTCATTGTGCTGGGAGACTTCAACAGAGCCAACATGAAGAAGGTTCTCCCCAAATACTACCAGCACATCTCCTTCCCCACAAGAGGTGATCAAACACTGGACTACTGTTACACTCCATTCAAAGAGTGCTACAAACCCCTCCCCCGCCCAGCGTTTGGTAAGGCAGACCATTGTTCCTGCTGCTGCCTGCATACAGACAAAGACTGAAACAGGAAAAACCAGCTTCCAGGGTCATCTACAAATGGGGCAGTGAGGCTGAGGAGGTCCTGCAGGACTGCTTTTACACAACTGAGTGGCAGATATTTGTGGATGCAGCTCATGGCAACATCAGTGAACTCACAGACTCTGTCATTGGATATACTGGAAAGTGCATGGATGATACCATCACAAAAACCACAGTCCGCATATATCCAAATCAGAAACCCTGGGTAAATAAAGACGTTCGCGCCAAGCTAAAAGTGCGGACCTCTGCCTTTAACTCCGGGGATGCGGATGCATATAAAGCAGCCAGGTACGACCTCCGAAAGTCCATAAAAAAGGCCAGAAAGGACTACAGGGACAAAATGGAGTCCAGCTACCACAGCTTTAACACCAGGCGACTGTGGGATGGACTGACTGCATCACTGACTACAAGAAGGTCAACACAGTCAGTGTTCAGCCCACTGCATCTCTCGCAGACGAGCTCAACAACTTCTATGCTCGTTTTGACGCAGACAACAGAGAGCAGATCCTCTACCCTCAGGAGGACAGTGAGGCTGCAACTCTAACTCTGAAAACAGAAGCTGTGAGATGGACCTTTAAAAAGGTCAATCCTCACAAAGCTCCAGGACCGGACGGCATCCCAGATCGTGCGCCGACCCGCTGGCAGAGGTGTTCACGAACATCTTCAACCTCTCCCTGAGGCAGTCAGTGGTGCCCACGTCCCTCAAAGCATCCACCATCATTCCTGTTCCCAAAGAATCAGTGATCTCCTGTCTGAATGACTACCGTCCTGTTGCACTGACATCCGTCATCATGAAGTGCCTGGAGCGGTTGGTCAAAGGTCACATCTGCTCCTCCCTCCCTGACACACTGGACCCTCTTCAGTTTGCCTATCGGACAAACAGAGCCACAGAGGATGCCATCGCCCTGGCAACGCACACCACCCTCACTCACCTGGAAAAAGGGAATACATATGCAAGGATGCTCTTCATCGACTACAGCTCGGCATTTAACACCATCATCCCCTCAAAACTTGCCACGAAGCTCGTCGACCTTGGGCTGGGAACACCGATCTGCAGATGGATTCTAAACTTCCTCACAAACAGGCCCCAGGTGGTGAGAGTTGGTAAGCCCACCTCCTCACCACTCATCCTAAACACAGGTACGCCACAGGGCTGTGTACTTAGCCCCCTCCTATAGTCCCTGTTCACACACGACTGTGTTGCTAAACAAGAGTCCAACATCATCATCAAGTTTGCGGATGACACAACCATCATAGGCCTCATCACAGACAACGATGAGACGGCCTATAGAGAGGAGGTGATGGCGCTGTACGAGTGGTGCCTGGAAAATAACCTGCAGCAAAACTAGAGAGATGATAGTGGGCTACTGGAAACGACCAGTCAGGGAACACCAGCCCTATCAGGAAGGCTCGCCAGCGGCTTTACTTCCTGAGGAGGCTGAGGAAGTTTAGCATGAATGCCAACATCGCCTCAAATTTCTACTGGAGTGCAATCGAGAGCTTGCTGACGAGCTGCATCACAGTTTGGTACGAAGCTGCTCTGCCAGCAGCCGTAAATCACTACAGAGGTCGTGTTCATGTCAGTTTCGTCACGCCATTTGGTTCAGTTTCCATGCATCTGCACAGCATTCTGTTCACAGTGATCATAGTTTTTCCTTTCAGTCTTTTTCCCGTTTAGGTTCCTGGTTAGGTGCGCTCTCTCTCCCTGTTATGTTTTGTCTACTCCCCTCTGTATCAGCCCAAATAAAGGCTCGTTTTCAGTTTATATTCAATCCTCACCTGTGTTCGCACCTGGGTCCACCACACACACCTCCCCACAGTCTGTCCCTACAGACTGTGACAATTTCCTTCTGAGTTTAGTAGATAAGTTTCCTGTAGCAGGAGACTGTGTATTTAATATGTGACATACTTGAGAAATGTTTTTCTTTTTGCCTGTGAATACATACTAAATAATAATACAAAATAATAAATACTACACACACTCCAAGAAAACAATAAAGGGCATCAATTCAATTTCAATTCAATTCAATTTTATTTATATAGCACCAAATCACGACAAAAGTCGCCTCAAGGCGCTTCATAAGAAATCAGAAAAGAAATAATTTTGTTACGTGTGTAAACAGCACGAGATCTATTAGTGTGTCTGTGCAGCAACAGGTAACATGCTATGTGTGTGTTACCACTGGATCAGCTCCACACTTTCCCCTCCCATCAGCTTTTTATTGACTGCAGTATGATGTTTGTTTTCCCTGATAAGCAGAGCTGGCCTTCACTGTGTTTTTCTGAAGGCAAACTGATAGTAGTGCATGGTTGTTTGTGTCAAACACCTGTTACAATGACGAAATAACTCATCGTTCGATGCTGTCAAGCGCAGTGCAGCACTGATTTTCTGAAAAGCAAATTTGTGCATTTCCACATTCATATATGACTGACTGACACCTGCAGACATTGATCAGTGATTGTTTCAAGAAGCAACATCTGCATAAGAATTTAGGCCACCACCCGATAACTGATGAGTGCAGAAACAAGCAGTGGAATGCAATATGGTTAAAGACAGCTGTTGGAGATGTGCTTCAGGCTAATGCATTCCAACTCCCAAAGTGACAGGAGAATAGCAGGAGCCACAATGCATTTATTTGCTTCTCTTTAAACACAGAAAGCCTCTGTGGGTTCTATTTATGGCATCAACAGCGAGGGACCATTTCACAGCTGCCCACTGTCACAAACCTCGCTGTGAGGAATACCATATGTCTGCATATGAATAATGGGAAAACATGTAATTACATCACCTAGGTTCTCTGGGATGCACCTTACACTTGTGTTTAAATTATTTCTCAGATGCCCTCTGCTTGACATTTCTGTGTGGAAGCAGGAACCCCAATAGGCTCCCTCTCTAAAATAGATAAATAAATGAATAATAAAAAATTGGGGGCATTTTTTCCCACCAGCCTTTACCTTACTACTATCAGCTCAAACCCAAGGTGTCCTTTTCCCGTTTACTGACAGACCAGAGGCCTCGGATGATTAATCACTGCTTAGACACACCAGTTCACACTAGCTGGAACAGCAGCAGCTCCTAGCTCCTTCACCTCTACCAAAGTTAATTAACATCAGTGTCTGACTCTTAATTACATTACCAGTTTCCAAGGTGTACATAATCATAAAAATATCTCACTGAGCCACTTGCTTTTCACCCATTTACAAATGTAGACTGCATAAAGGAAATTACTAAGCAGGTCATGTGACCAGTCACTAACAAAAAATAGAAATCAGTGAGTCGGGACGTAACGTCTGAGTGTCTGCGAGGGTTTGTGCTGACTCTGACAGACATCCTCACAAATACTTACAGGTTGTCTTTGGAAGATGGGCGGAGCCTTGCTTATGTCTACAGCTTTTGAGGGTCCTGACTTCATTATTTTACCTTTTGTTATCTTTTTTTTTTGAAACCAGACCGTCTTAATTAGTTTCCAACAATTCCTGGTAAAATAATAATAATAATAATAATAATAATAATAATGATATATTTTATTTGAAGACGCCTTTCTAAAAACCATGGTCACCTTACAAAGAGAAAAAGATATCAGTAAAACAGATTAAAATAGATTAAAATACAAATAAACAAATAAAAACAAATAAACACCAAATTAAAAAGATTTGACAGCAAGTAAAATGTGTATTAAAGCGAGTAAGCCAGTTTAAACAAGTAGGTTTTGAGTGGTGACTTAAATAAGGGAATCTATATTTCTTAAGACTGGAGGAAGTGAGTTGCAGAGCCGAGGAGCAGAGCGACTGAGAGCTCTCTTCCCCACAGTGATGAGACGAGCAGGAGGAAGAACAAGATGAGTGGCAGATGAAGATCTGAGAGAGCAGGAAACAGTGGTGATATGAAGAAGATCACAGAGATAAGGGGGGACAAGGTTATGGATGCACTTAAACTTGAGAACTAAGATTTTAAAGTTTATCCTGGTTTCTATGGGCAACCAGTGAAGCTGTTGAAGAATTGGGGTGATATGAGATGAGATAGCCTTTATGTGTCAGTTGCAGGTCTTTTGTCCACAACCGAGATGACAGACCTTGCCGACCGTACATACAATACAAACATCACATTGGGGAGACAGGTCAGGCTAGGTAGCGAGGAAAAAAACATTGAAATGTGCAACACAAAAGGATAATACAGGAATGCACAGATATCAACACACCACAGCACAACAAACACAGACAGCAACATGGGAAAGAGTTCCAGTGTGTACATCTGATCTGGGACCGCTGCAATCTTTCGACTGCGCCTCCAGCTGACCCGATGTCCACATCATGGGGGAGGTAAGCGTTGGAGGTGGCGTTGGATCCGGGGTAGGGAGGGTGATGCGTCAGTGAGTGCTTATCAGTATCAGTATATGTATGTGTGTGCGTGTCCAGAGTTCAGCTGAGACAGTGTCCTTCACCCTGCCAGGCTCAGTAAACAGTCTTCCAGCCAACCCAGGTGGCCTTGCAGGGAATGGGAAGGAACAGACTAAACACAGTCGTTATGAAGAAGAAGAAAGTGTACTTTATTGGTCCCCGTGGGGAAAATCCCTCTCTGCATTTAACCCATTCACTCAATGAAGCAGTGGGCAGCCATTGGGCGCCCGGGGAGCAGTGTGTGGGGACGGTACCTTGCTCAGGGGTACCTCAGGGTAGCTGTTCAGGGGAATCGAACCCCCGACCTTCCGATCATGGGGCCGCCACTCTACCTACTGAGCTATCCCTGCCCAGGGATCAGGGTGTTGTTGTTCAGCTCCAGCCTTGAGACCGCAGCTGGCGCCAAAGGGGTCTCCGCATGAAGTGATGGAGGTTTTTACTTTAGTGCAAACAGCTCATATGAATTTCAAAGCAGTTCTACAGTCCAACACTGGTCTCTCAATCTCCCGTTGGAGAGCCGCGAGCTTCGTCGTTCTGTGATGTTGTCATTTCTTGTGCTCAAGGAGCCGATTCTGAGAACTCACGGCAGTGTGCCTCCCTGAGATGTCATCCAATTTGCGCCCAGAGATGTTATTCCGAGCGAGCCCTTCCGAGATGTATCCAGTCTGCTGTCAGAGATCTTATTCTGAGTTTTCACAGCAGCCGTAGCCTCTCCAAGATCTTATCCGTGCTGACTCAATGAGCCCATTTTGAGAAACTCACGCCTCTCCCATCGTTCCAATCCCAGCGGGCAGCCTTGTGGGGGTTTGAACAGCCGGTTCCGCTTCCTTAATTCTTTGATAAGTCAGGACCAAGCCAGCTCCGATCAGCAAGAACCCTGTTACCATGGTTCCGAATAGGTAGATATCTTCAGCACTCAGGCTCACCTGAGCCCAAACTTCTCGTTAAGAAAGGGTGTCAATTGCATTTAGGGACCAGTTGATCCAATCCATAATTCCTCTTTTAGGTTTTAGAGAACAGACTGTGAGAGACTGTTCCAGGGAAAAGTAATAAAAAACACGAGACTAGACAAGGACATAAGAGGCTAAGCAGGGAAGATAAGGAAGAGGAGAAAAAGAAAGAAGAAACTTGAAGAGTGGGATTTAAATTGGACCTAGATTGCGGCCTGAGAGATATGAGGTGAACCAGGCAAGGAGGGTAAATGGCCTGTATTTATATAGCGCTTTTCTAGTCCCTAAGGACCCCAAAGCGCTTTACATATCCAGTCATCCACACATTCACACACAGGTGATGGCAGCTACATTGTAGCCACAGCCACCCTGGGGCGCACTGACAGAGGCGAGGCTGCCGGACACTGGTGCCACCGGGCCCTCTGACCACCACCAGTAGACAAACACGGGTGAAGTGTCTTGCCCAAGGACAGAATGACCGAGACTGTCCAAGCCAGGGCTCAAACCGGCAACCTTCCGATTACAAGGCGAACTCCCAACTCTTGAGCCACGATCGCCCGAGAAGGATGAGAATGATTAAAAAGACCAGAATCAGCTGCCATCAGAAGGTCATTACTAATCCTTAAGTAGCCAGTTTCTGTACTATGATTGTGTGGAATCCAACAATCAATTCAATTTTATTTATAAAGTGCCAAACCACAACAACAAACTCTGTATATTGTGAGCTAGACCCTACAATAATACACCAGTGAAGAAAGGACAAAAGACATGCTTTGGAAGAGAGATAGTGTCTGTCTCCTGAATCCAAACTGGAAGCTGGTTCCACAGAAGAGGGGCCTGAAAACTGAAGGCTCTGCCTCCCATTCTACTTTTAAATACTCTAGGAACAACAAGTAGGCCTGCAGAGCGAGAGCGAAGTGCTCTAATAGGGTGATATGGTACTACAAGGTCATTAAGATAAGATGGGGCCTGATTATTTAAGCCAAAGAAGGGAAGCCAAAACAGGAGAAATCTGCTCTCTTTCTAGTCCCTGTCAGGACTCTTGCTGCAGCATTTTGGATTAGCTGAAGGCTTTTCAGGGAGTTTTTAGGACTTCCTGATAATAATGAATTACAGTCGTCCAGCCTGGAAGTAATAAATGCATGAACTAGTTTTTCAGCGTCACTCTGAGACAGGATATTTCTAATTTTAGAGATGTTGCACAAATGGAAGAACGCAATCTTACATATTTGTTTAATATGTGCGTTGAAGGACATGTCCTGGTCAAAAATGACTCCAAGGTTCCTCACAGTGTTACTGGAGGCCAAGGTAATGCCATCCAGAGTAAGAATCTGCTTAGATACCATATTTCTAAGATTTTCAGGGCCGAGTACAATAACCTCAGTTTGATCTGAATTAAGAAGCAGAAAGTTAGCGGCCATCCAGGTCTTTATGTCTTTAAGACATTCCTGCAGTGTAACTCATTGGTGTGTGTTATCTGGCTTATTTGAAAAGTTTCAGTCAGGTTTCATATGACACACAACTCTATCCATGATCTGTTTACTGTTTGACAACTACTCTTTCAAGGATGTTTGATATGAAAGGAAGGTTGGAGACCCAGCCAAGAGCGCTGGGTCTAAAGACGGCTCTTTAAGTAAAGGCTGAGTGGGGAAAAACAGTTAAACACATGGACAGGTTGGTGGTGTACCTGGGGCTTCTGTTTGGGACTATGATTCCTCCTCACCATCATTTCTGACATCATCATCTAGTATTTTGAAACCAGATATGATGAGTGAACAGAAGACTTGTCTAAGAAACTGACGAATGCTGCCTATCAGTCACACAAAGCATACCATGCATGCTAGCCACCACGTAGCACATCATTATATACCAAATTTTGCCAAAGTGCTTAACATACTTTTTTAAATGATGTTTTTCTTTTCTTAATGAAATCTACTACATCATGTTTAATTTTTATGTCATGTGTAATTTCCATTGCAAATATTAATCACTGTGATGTGATGTCATCATGTACACTGTTGCTCCAATTGTAGAACGATCGCGTTGCGTTCTCAGGAGGTCCAGACTGTGAACTTACGAAGTCCGGACTTGCGAGGACTCGCGTACTTGAGTATTTGGAAACAGCTTAACAGTCTAGAGTCTGTGAACTAACCTCAGCTAACACCAGCTAACAATGTTAGCTCGGTGGCGAGTAGCCTTCATCAATAGTAATAAAAATCACACAGCAATAGCACATCTTCTTTTGAAGTGGTGTCGGAAATGCCCGTGCACTGCTGGCTCTGGGTCCATTGTGATGCCACCAACATTAGCAGGACACTACTTTAGAGCCCCTTATTGCGTGTTTTGTTTGAAAAAGTCCACAGGTCCTTCTCAAACCCGGATCGGCTGCTCTCAGGCATGCGTACACGGCTACATTGTTTCATATTTTTATTTTCTTTATATTTCTGGTTTTATTGTGAATCACTTTGTGATATTTATCTGTGAAACGTGCTATATAAATAAATCTTAGTTACATTACATGGTCTGTGGTGTTGCTTAGTTGCTGTTTTTCTAAACACTTACACTAATACCACATACAGCTGATGGTGCAATACCTAAGAAGGAACTGTGGCAACGGGGCTGAAAACACCTGAATTCACAGATTACGAGTTTTGGCCCAATACTTTGATATAGAGATGATTGGTATATACACTGAGTAATCTAATGTAATATCTGGTGATTAATCTTTTACTTACAGTTTTGTAAATACATCCATGACATATTCTTGTAATATCTTTGGTGATCCCCGACTCCTTTACTTCCAACACATAATAAACTGGCTTCAGCACCAACATTTGGATGGATTGCCATTAAGATCTACTCTTAATACTCTTTGTGAACCGTAGAAGTCCCCTGATGTTTCATCTAACACAATCAGTGTGTAACAATGTCCTACATCTTAATTTTCTTTACACTCGGCATTGCAGTGTCATGCAAACATTTTTTTAAAGGGACTGGTGCAGAGGATTGATAACCCAGTGTAATCTGCCATCTCCAATAGCCAAACAGCAGAATACTGAATCAGTAACAGGCCAGCCTGATGGGCGGCATATTGATTGAGCTTACTTTGGAGCTGCCTTGTGTCATTTGCACATGAAGGTAAACACTGTGGGCGGTGGTGTGTAATAG
The DNA here is from genome assembly GCF_057382275.1 of Copadichromis virginalis. Classification (NCBI taxonomy): domain Eukaryota; kingdom Metazoa; phylum Chordata; class Actinopteri; order Cichliformes; family Cichlidae; genus Copadichromis; species Copadichromis virginalis. The sequence continues at coordinate 3,705,180 of NC_140633.1, forward strand.
CATTGCTTCTCCATCGGTAGATACAGATTTATCAACATCTGTGCACCGTTCCTTTCAGACAGGTGCAGGGATTTAAAGATCTGACATGTTTCATCTTTTTTAAAGCAGGTCTCTGTACGAGAATCGCTCGTACAAATATATAGATCAGTGCACTCGGCTATACCGCGAAACCTCACAGACGTGAACGCTGAGTTTCAAAGTCAAGAAATGTTCATGTTGTTGAAAAGCTGTCAGAGTTATCTGACCTGTACAGTTGTGTTTACTGTAAAAAAAGAAGAAGCTTTCTTGTTTGAGTTACATGAGCTGAAGAGCAGTGCAGGAAACATGTTAAAGAAGCCATTTATATTACTTTGATAAGTCATTAAATCTGCTGTTGACTTTGATCAGAGCTCGGCCATAATACTGAATGTGTGGAAACTGTTTTTTAGTTATAGTAACTCATCCATCAATTAGAGTACCATAGCTAATTCAAACCTCGTCTCTCTGTGTTCATAAGACCACTGAGGGTGGTTAAACTGGGGAAGATTAGAGAATAACTTCACTCTAATCAGAAATAACCAACAGCTCTGACTTCTGCCTGCTGTTCAGGAAGGTTCGTTAAATGTGACTCCTGGCGACTGCCTGCTCTAAAAATAGACCCCGCTTGCTCCCGTACTGTGAATATGAGATTGCCATATCACTACCTGTTCCCATAACAATTAATCAAGTGTAGCTCAGCTATCCTCAAATGATATTAGCCTTTCCCCAGAAATCAGAATGGCTGACTCCATTGTGAGGAAATTGCCTTTTGAGAAATGGCTGCATCCCCCACCACAATATCTGAGTTTATCCTCAGAGTACTGGAGGATAGTTTGCTTTCTGCAACAAGGCTAGATTCTGGTAGCATTTTTAATAGAGGGAGGCCCGTTCATGCAGAATGGTGTTATTTGAAGCTGAGGGATACATGTGCGCTGGCAGCTTGTTCCCAATCATCAGAGAGGAAAATTCCCCAATGAAGCAGCACTCAATACCCCTTTGAACAGATGAAAATAGTGAGCCGGAATGCTTGTTTTGATCCATACTCCCAATTTGGTCTAAATTGAAATGTCTTGCCATTCATGTCCATAAAGCATTCAGCCATAGTTTACACAGAAATATTTTTCCCTGAAAGGACTTCATACAGAAGAACAAGGTCATTCTGTGTAAGAGTCGGAAAATCTCGCATTTACTTGTTCCTCATAAAACGGAGGTAGAAATAGAAAATCAGAGTTGCTTCTTGAAACACAAAATAGCTGTGGTCAACAAAAGAGCAATGCCCTTTGGAAGAATGTTGTCCCCGACAAGCATCTGCACATAATCACTATCATTCAGTGCTTTTCCCATCGCATGCTCCTGCACTGTTTGAACACCTGAGCACCAGTGATGTTGCCATGGAAAGGGTGATGAAACACAGAGCTCTGCTACCAGAACCAAATGTGGTTCTCTGTAATGGACTGATGTGTCCGTCTACACCTCACAAAGCACCATTATCTAATAAAGCATGTTTATGCTCAAGTGAAAAATGGTTGTGTCAAATTATCAATACAGGGAGAGGAGGTCAGGGCGGATGGATGGCTCAACAAAACATTTTTCCATTTTTTAAGCATGGCAGTAATATAACCATAAGTGTGTGCTTATTACATATCATGCATATGATGTACAGTACATGACGAAAAGTTTGATCACTGTGCATTCAGTAGAACGCGCGCTTTTGTGAATGTGAGAGTGAATCAATAGTGGAATTGTAAAGCACTTTGAGGGCCTCGAAAAGCGCAATGCAATCCATTATTATTATTATTACTATTATTATTATTATTTTGGAGCATTAGCTGGGACTATTAGGTAAGGTTTCTTATGCTCTGCTACCAACACAAACTCACTGAGCACACAGCAGGAGACATGTTACTAAAGCTTGTTTGGAGACAACAAAGGAAGTGTGATATGCAATTAAATATCCTTTTATCCTATATAAAAGAAACACGGCATAAAGATGGCATACACACTGTATGCACGATTATTAGGCAAACTCTATTTTGAGGATTCGTTTTATAATTGAACAGCAGTTCTATTTGTTACTCCAAAATGCTGATTAAAGTCAAACCTGTATATTAAAGAAAGTAAAAGTGTGGTTTTTGCTCTCACAGGAGAATATCTATGTGTGCACAATGACTGGGCAACAATTAGTGTAATTGTTCCGATAAATGACAAACGCTCTGTTCTTTCACACAAGGCTGAATGGGTAAGGCTATCTTTAACCCCCCAAAATCCAACCAGCTCATCTTTAATAACACCAGCTCATACAAGTGCCCCACTTTCACCTAGTAGCCACCCACATGTGGCCACCTGCATCCTCTGTATTTCTCAAGTAGGAAAGAAGGAAGTAAGAATCAGCCCTGCAACCAAGCCTCCTCTACAACAGCCCAGCCAGCTCCTTATCAATCTTCCCACCTTGGCAGCTGCACAACGACAGTCTCCAGGGCCGGCTGTCTGCAGGATTTTCCTTCAAAGGTTGACGTCAGGGATTTGGGAAGGACATTCTTCAGGCTAAATGTTAGTCTGCTTTACCTGTTATAGACCCAGTTTTTAATAATGATAATGGATTGCATTTATATAACCATTCATTCATTCTCACATTCACACACTGGTGGAGGCAATCTACAGTTGTAGCCACAGCTGCCCTGGGACAGACTGACAGAAGAGAGGCTGCCCAAGGACACGATGACCAGGACAGACCGAGCCGGGGATCGAACCAGCAACCTTCTGGTTACAAGATGAGCTTCCCAAAGCCCTGGATCTTTATCCTGATGGAACACCTAATTGTGTCCCATCATCCACATTTCATAACAACAGATATAATGCTACTGTTATCATTTTCCATTGGATGATTGTCTTTGGAACAGGAATGATATCTGAGGTTTTCCAAAGACTGGTGGCGGTCTGATTATGGTGTCAGCTCCTCTCCACGGGTGTTTAAGAGAAATGCTGAAAGTCTGTCAGGGTCTGAGGACTTCTTAGGCAAACATGTTTAAACCAGAACGTTTTGTGCATCAGTCAACAGTCTGTCATTATCACCATGTTCATTAAAATACATAAAAAGGAATCCAGTTCCTTCATGGATTGTACTGTGAAATCACCAGTCCCAAACCACACAGGGTTCACGCTCATTAGAACCTTTGGGTACTCCAGGCTGAATGACTTTGTTCTGGAATCACTGATGAATGATGAGAAGGTCCATCTCTCTCTGAACATGTTTGACATATCTGAGCTTGAACGGTCAAATTTTACTTTGTGAGGGAAGGATGGACGTGTGATTTGGGGGTAGCCTTAACCAAACTTAACCATAACACTGTCATGCTGTGACATGGATTTATTTCTCTCACCCCAGCCAATCACAGCAGATGGCCCCGCCCCTCCCTGAGCCTGGTTCTGCTGGAGGTTTCTTCCTGTTAAAAGGGAGTTTTTCCTTCCCACTGTCGCCAAAGTGCTGCTCATAGGGGGTCATATGATTGTTGGGTTTTTCTCTGTATCTATGAAGCGCCTTGAGGCGACTTTTGTTGTGATTTGGCGCTATATAAATAAAATTGAATTGAATTGAATTGAATTTGTTTCCTGAGAGTGAATCATATGTGAAGTGGTTCTATGGTGGATTGCAGAGGGCGTGGACAAATGACATTAAATTCATTCTCTAATTGAGACTAGTTTCAGTCTCTCTGCAGAAGTCACGCATGATCCTGAGGTCTGCATTTAACAAACTAAATCTGCAGCATGAACTGTTGGGATTTTCAAATCATTCATAAAGTGATTCATTTCAATTTTATTTATATTTGGTGCCAAATCATGGCACAGAAAAACTGAAAAAAAGGAAACAAAAAAATGAATCCTCGGGCAGAGCCAGCCTGTGAGCAGAGAAACAGACATTAATAATAATTAATGATTGAATGAAAAGTGATGTATAAACCTAACAGCCTTCAGCTTCCATAACGCTCTGACTCTGCTCCGGATTTGGATTGAGGAGACCAGCAGCTCTTCTCTCCACGTTTGCTTCTGTTAGAGTTTTTCCTTCTCACTGTTTCAACCTGCACACATGTGACAGGTGTGAAAGGGTGTGGAAACGCCACGGAGAACATTACGCTGCCTGTAATACCATTGTGAATGAAAGCTTTGGTGGTGGGTCAGTAATGGTTGGGGGTCAGTTGTATGTACAGAGATGGCTGCAGGCTAGGCCATGGCACCTCAGCTGCCGCTGGGTATCAGGATAATCAAATGTAGTTCATGTAATCGTAGTTTTTGATGATAGAAATTGTGTTTTGACAGTTTGTTTATCTTTTCATAAACAAATCTCTGTAAAAACACAGATACTATAGATATGTGTTATTTGAATTGCACATGTTAAGCCCTGATGTTCAGTGTAGTTTCCACACTGGAATCATGAACAGCAGTTTCTAAAGCAGTCACATATTTGGTTTCTGGGAGTGCATGGGCCAGAGTTTTCTTCATCTTCTTTTTTCATGTTCAATTATTAGACTTTGATATCATTGCATCATGTTTTCTTGTATCCACACTTATTTTCTAGGTTTTAGCTGCTTTCATATAAATGCACCATGATGCCATCTCCATCTGTCTGCCTGCAGAGGTTCCCTGATCCCTTTGACCTGAATGTGTTGAGCTGCATGTTAATTTAATAAAACAAACAGGAGCATGTATATAGTTACAAAGACTTTTTATTAGATTTCTTTCAAAGGAAGCGCGCTTAATGTGTAAGGCTAATGCACATTTAGCACCTCCACACTTAACTGACAGCAAAATGGAGCTAAAATCCAAATGAAAGAAAACATGAGAGGTTGTCAGCACCCCGGGCACCATTCAGCAGTAAATAGTGACTCTGACAGTAATTGAGATGCATCAAAATGGCTCTGTAAGTGATCTGTCAGAGACTGGATATGGGAGTGTGTGTAGCACAAAGGGACACGGTGCAATCCACCTGACTTCTCGGTTTGCTTTCTGAATGCAAGGGAGCATCTCGGCAGTTTGCAATATTCCAGCTAAATTAGTTTGCTCTTCTCTCAGGGAAGCCAAATCTATAAAGCAGCTACTTTGGCATTTAGAAAATCCATTTACCATGATTGAAACTATCCAGCTGAAACCACTACAGTCAGTCTTTTCATTCCCAAGAGCTCGTACATCTTACATATGATGCTTTCAAATAACCTGGAAAGAGAAGCAATCTCCATATCATGCATGTGGCACTAAGCCATCGACACACTCTGCCATCAGTTTTTAGTTATTTTTAGCAAGTTTCACCTGTTTCTACTATCAGTTTAATGTCATGTGTTTTTACGATTAATCCTACCAAGCCCAGAGCTATATGCACTAAACAGGAAGAGTTCCCTCCTCACATGGATGGTTTGATATTCTTTACATTATGATATGTATTTAAATGCAATAAGGGCACCAACTAAAACATAAAACATGTTGATTTCAGTTTCAGTTCGTCTACAGTAAGCTTTGCTTTCTGTAAGCGTCAGCTACATTTGATTGGATCCCTGTGGTTATGAACTCCGTTCTCATTGGGTGATGTTTCAGAAAGTGGTTTTTAAAAACCTTCCTGAATCACACTTTGTTCTTTAACTGCCAGGAGGGAAGGGTAACTCACAGATCTCAAGCTTGCCCTTCGCTTGAAGGAGGTGGAGCTGGCGGCTAAGGCTACGGAAGTCGAGCTCATGCATCTCCGCATACGTGCTATGGAGCTTGATCATTCTCGAGCGAGAGACGCTGCTCCCGTTCCTGTAAGTACACTCCCCGACCCTCCCACCATAGATCAGTTTAACGCTAGCAAGCAGATTGTTTTGGTGCCTCCTTTTAGGGAGGGAGAGGTTGACTCATATTTCACTGCTTTTGAGCGCATCGCAACCACTTTAAAATGGCCAAAGGACGTCTGGAGTCTGTTGCTGCAATGCAAATTAATAGGAAGAGCGCAGGAGGTCTGTGCGAGTCTTTCTATTGCTGACAGCTTGGATTATGAGGTTGTCAAATCCACTATTTTGCGGGCTTATGAACTAGTCCCGGAGGCGTATCGACAGAAGTTCCGTGCTTGTCGCAAGTTTGACAGTCAAACGTTTGTGGAATTTGCACGTGAGAAAACTGTCTTATTTGACAAGTGGTTGGATGCCAGTCACGCGGAGGACTTTACTCAGCTAAAGGAGTTGATCCTGCTGGAAGAGTTCAAGACATGTCTCCCTGAAAACATTGTGGTGTATCTTAATGAGCAGAAGGTGGGGTTACTGTCTAAAGCCGCGGTCCTTGCCGACGAGTTTGTGTTAACTCATCGTGCTGCACTTTCGACAGAGCGCCGTGAGTACACTTCCTCAACTCGTCCTGCCAGAAGTTATAGGGTTTCCCCTAAGCGCCAGATACATTCTGCTGCTATTCCTGTGTCGGATCGCAAATGTTTTTATTGTCATGAAATTGCTGTTTGCCCATCACTACAGCGCAGGGAGCAGGCCAACACGGTGAGGAAGCCGAAAAGTGTGGGTTTCGTTCGTTCTATGTCAGCTTCCACTTCACCTAGCAATGGAGTGGGAAGTGAAGGCTTTGATGAGAGCTACCGTCCTTTTGTGTCGGAGGGGTTTGTTTCGTTGAATGAAAAAGAGGAGGATTGGGTACCGATCATGATTCTGCGTGACACTGGAGCCGCGCAGACTCTTACTTTGAAGGGTATTCTACCTTTTTCTGATGACTCTTTTTGTGGTTCGGATGCTCTTGTCTGGGGTGTAAAAATGGATGTACTGCGTGTGCCACTGCACAATGTGTTTCTTCAATCACCACTCGTTTCGGGTTCGGTACCGGTTGGCGTGTGCGACCAGTTGCCAGTCCCCGGAGTTGCGATGATTCTGGGGAATGATTTGGGTAACGGAAAAATGTTTTCTACCCCGAGAGTGGTTGAGATGCCGGTGCCTGATACTTCATTATCTAACTCTGTCGCTGAGGAGCGTTCCTCCTCTGTTTTTCCTGCTTGCGCGGTAACTCGTGCGCATAGGCGCAAGTACGGTGATGTGGATTTATCTGATTCTTTTCTCTGTGCGGGTGGTGAGCCAGAGTCTGAATCTGAAACCCGTGTCCCGCTGACGGGCGACTCTGAGGCGATGCTGCCTGTTAGCCCATCAGTGACACCTCAACTGTCTTTGGAAATCAACAAAAAGGAGTTGGTTTCGGCACAGCAGAGTGACCCGACTCTTGTGAGTTGTTTTTCCGCTGCCAACTCTAGCGACCAGTACCCTCGTGTTTATAGTGTCGAGGATGATGTGTTGATGCGTACTTGGTATCCACCTACAGCTGGTGATTTGGGTTGGAATGTGTTTAAACAGGTTCTGGTGCCTTAACAGTACCGACCCAAAGTTCTTGGTCTTGCCCATGACAGTTTTTCTGGACATTTAGGTATTAGAAAAACCTACCACCGCATTCTGCGTCATTTCTTTTGGCCAGGATTGAAGGATGACGTTGCTAAGTATTGTCGTTCTTGTCACACCTGTCAGATTAGTGGTAAGCCTAACCAAGTCATTCCACCCGCTCCATTACACCCTATTCCAGTTTTAGGGGAACCTTTTGAACACATACTCATCGACTGCGTTGGTCCACTTCCTAAAACAAAATCGGGTCACCAGTACCTCTTGACTCTGATGTGTGTTGCTACCCGTTTTCCCGAGGCAATTCCATTGCGCACCCTTAAGGTTAAACCAGTTGTTAAGGCGTTGGTGAACTTCTTTTCTACTTTCGGGTTACCAAAAGCTGTCCAAACCAACCAAGGCTCTAATTTCATGTCTAAGATTTTTGCTCAAGTTTTTCAGTCACTTGGCATTAAACATCAGAAATCTAGTGCCTATCATCCGGAGTCACAAGGTGCGCTTGAGCGGTTTCATCAGACGCTGAAATCTATGATGCGGAAATTTTGCCTTGAGTCTGAAAAGGAGTGGGATGAGGGGTTGCCGCTGCTCCTTTTAGCTGTGAGGGAAAGCGTGCAGGAGTCGCTAGGATTTAGCCCTGCTGAGCTGGTGTTCGGTCACACAGTGCGTGGCCCGTTGCGACTGCTCAAGTAGAACTTCCTGTCTGACACAGATGCTCCTAAGGAAAATGTGTTAGATTATGTGAGTTCTTTTAGAGAGCGTTTCCATAAGGTATGTGCAATCGCACGCGATGCTCTCGTTGCAGCGCAGGGTAAGATGAAGAGGAAGTTTGATGTGAAAGCTGTGCAGAGGAAATTTGAGGTTGGTGATCAAGTTTTAACACTTCTACCGGCCCCTGGATCTTCCCTCCAGGCAAAGTTCAGTGGTCAGTATACGGTGTAGGCGAAATTGAGTGACACGGATTATGTCATCGACACCCCAGAGCGAAGGAAAAAGTGTCGTGTGTGTCATATTAATATGATGAAGCCCTACTTTGCTGGTGGTGTGTCAACAGTTGCGACTGTGGGGGTGCCAGGTTCCGAAGCCCGGTATGACCCAGTAGGTGATGATTTGGTTTTCGGTTGTGCTGTGGGCAACCGACACACGTCATTTCGGACATCATCATCAACCTCAGTTAAATGTGACCTTAAATCACGACTTAGGAATTCTGAAATTCTACGTGATTTAAGGTCACATTTAACTGAGGTAGATGATGATGTCCGAAATGACGTGGGTCGGTTGATTGAAAATCATCCTAATCTTTTCTCGGACACTCCATCCTGTACCACCGTGTTGGAGCATGATATCGATGTGGGGGACCATCCTCCAATCAAACAACATGCCTACCGGGTGAATCCCACTAAGCGTGCCCTTTTCCAGACAGAAGTCTCTTATCTGTTGGAGAATTGTCTTGCTGTCCCTAGCTCTAGTGCGTGGAGTTCCCCGTGTCTCCTAGTACCTAAAGCGGATAAGACCCCACGGTTTTGTACAGATTTTCGGAAGGTGAACAGCGTGACCAAACCTGACTCCTATCCTCTTCCCAGAATGGAGGATTGTGTCGATAGGGTCGGTTCTGCGACGTTCGTTACTAAGCTGGACTTGTTAAAGGGCTATTGGCAAGTTCCTCTAACATCACGTGCGGCCGAGATCTCTGCCTTTGTTACTCCTGACCATTTTCTCCAGTACACTGTCATGCCTTTCGGGTTGCGCAACGCTCCCGCCACATTCCAACGGCTCATGAATATCGTGCTGGGCGGCGTCCGCAAGTGTGAAGTGTATTTAGATGATATTGTCGTCTATTCAGACACCTGGTCAGAGCATATGGAGACACTCACTGATGTGTTCCATCGCTTGGAAAGGGCATCCCTCACCCTCAACCTCGCCAAGTGTGATTTTGGTAAAGCCATGGTTTGCCCCTGTGGGTCAGGGGCAAGTGCGCCCTATTTTGGCCAAAATCCAGGCCATACTGGACTTTCCTGCCCCTCAGACTAGGCGTGAGCTTCGCCGTTTCCTCGGCATGGTGGGCTACTACCGGGGTTTCTGTCAGAACTTCGCGGAAGTGGTCAAATTCAAATTTTATTTGTCACTTACACAGTCATACACAGTACGATATGTAGTGAAATGCTTGGACAACTGCTCGTGACCTAAAGAAAACAAAAAAGGAAAAGGCTATGAATAAGATAGGAAATAAATATGAAAAATTAAAAAGGGTAAATTTAACTAGGAAGGAATAAAATATAAATTAAGGTTAAAAATGAAATAACTGTACAACACAAATTAGAATGAAGGGTAAATTTAACTGGGAAAGAATAAGATAAAATATATAAATTAAAGTTGAAAATAAAATAACTGTACAACAAAATACACAATACACAATATAGAACTATATAAGAATGTATGAAGAAATCTAAATATAAATAAATATATACACAATAACAGCAGCTGTACAAGTATTAACCGGAAATGAAGAATATAGTGACCAGTGTTGTGCAAAACCAAAGTCCAGAAAGTCCAGTGTGTGTTTAAGAACTGTATGTGTGGGTCAGTACTGTGTGGTGGTGTGATTGAGAGACTGTATCGCCTGCAGGAAGAAGCTCCTCCTCAGTCTCTCTGTGTTGGTCTTCAGGGAGCGGAATCGCTTTCCTGACCTCAACAGAGAGAACAGTCTGTTGTTGGGATGGCTGAGGTCCTTCACCATCTTCCTGGCCTTGGTCCAGCACCGCCTGCTGTAGATTGAGTGCAGGTCAGGGAGCTCGGAGCGGATGGTGCGCTCAGCTGACCGCACAACCCTCTGTAGAGCTCGTCTGTCCTGCATGGTGCTGTTCCCGAACCAGGTTAAGATGTTTCCCGCCAGGATGCTCTCTATGGTGCACGAGTAAAAGTTCCTGAGCACCTTGGAGGGCAGTTGGAAGTCTCTCAAGCGTCTGAGGTGGTAGAGACGCTGTCGGGCCTTTTTCACCACGGTGTTGATGTGACAGGACCATGACAGGTCCTGCGTGATGTGAACTCCGAGGTATTTGAAGCTGTCCACTCTCTCCACTGGGCACTCGTTGATGACGGGGGTCTGATAGTTCCTCTCCTGCTTAGTGCTGAAGTCCACTATCAGCTCCTTTGTCTTACTGACGTTTAGAAGGAGGTTGTTCCTCTGGCACCAGTTCTCCAGATTCCTAATCTCCTTCAGGTAGGCCGTCTCGTTGTTATCAGAGATCAGGCCCACCACGACGGTGTCGTCAGCAAACTTGATGATGGTGGTGGAGCTGGTAGTGGCCACACAGTCATATGTGTACAGAGAGTACAGCAGGGGGCTCAGAACACACCCCTGGGGGGCTCCAGTGCTGAGAGTGGTGGAGGCTGAGACATGTCCGCCCATCCTTACTGCCTGTGGTCTGCCAGTTAGGAAGTTGGAGATCCACAGACACATAGATGAGCTGAGTCCCCGATGCTCCAGCTTGGTGGTGAGTGTGGAGGGAATTATGGTGTTAAATGCAGAGCTGTAGTCTATGAAGAGCATTTTAACATAATTCCCCCTTCTAGTGTCCAAGTGAGTGAGTGATGTGTGGAGGAGATGAGAGATGGCATCGTCTGTGGAACGATTTGGACGGTAAGCGAACTGTAGTGGGTCCAGTGTGTCTGGTAGTGAAGAAATGATGAAGTCTCTGACCAGGCGTTCAAAGCACTTCATCACTACTGAGGTGAGGGCTACAGGGCGATAGTCATTGAGAGAAGCAGGGTGGGGTTTCTTCGGGACAGGAACAATGATGGACTCTTTGAAGCATGTGGGGATCACCGACTGAGATAAAGAGATGTTGAATATCTCAGTGAACACAGGAGCTAGCTGGTATGCGCAGTCTCTGAGGATACGACCTGGGATGCCGTCTGGTCCTGCTGCTTTCCTGGTGTTCACTCTTTTGAAGGCTCTCCTTACTTCATGCTCGGAGATGACGAGCACGTTTCCGGTGCTGGCAGTATCTTCCTGTCTGCAGCCGTTAGCGCCGCTAACACTAGCATTGTTGGAGACCTTAGCTGCAGCCTCGAAGCGAGCATAGAAAGTGTTCAGCTCGTCTGCCAGAGTCACGGCTGCGTTCGTCATACCGGTTGTTGGTCGCACCCCTCACTAGCCTCACTAGTGTGTTGAAACCCTTTGTGTGGTCCCTTGTGTGTCAGAGTGCGTTTCTAGCTGTTAAGACTCTCCTGTGCAGTGCGCCAGTGCTGGCTGCCCCAGATTTTGCACGCCCTTTTAAATTGGAGGTTGACGCCAGTGCGAACGGGGCAGGTGCCGTGTTGCTGCAGGAAGACCGTCATGGTGTGGATCACCCGATCGGCTATTTCTCAAAGAAATTTAATGTCCATCAGCGGGGCTACAGTACGATTGAGAAAGAGGCTCTCTCTCTGCTGTTTGCATTGCAACATTTCGAGGTGTATGTCGGTGGCAGTGATTGTTTATACCGACCACAATCCCTTGGTATTCCTCATGCGGATGCAGAACTCGAACCAAAGGCTGATGAGGTGGTCTCTCCTGGTGCAGGACTTCGATTTGGAAATCCGTCATAAAAAGGGCACTGAGAACGTGCTAGCGGACGCCTTATCCCGTGTTTTCCTTTAACTGTTCAAAACATCTATCAAGGAGATGTCTTTGATTTTGGGAAGGGGGGTGTTACGGCTGTGGCCATGAGGACCCTGTGTGGGCTGTTTTCTTTCTGTGTTTCTGTACTGTGCTTAAGACTCTTTCCAGGTCCCTCCCCTAATGAAGAGTAGTGAGCGGCTGATTGGACCATGGAGCAGGTGACTACCTTCAAAAAGCCGCTCTGACAGATCCACAGAGAGGGGGAGAGAGAGTGGAGCGAGTGAGTAGCGAGCGAGTAGCTTGACAGCCGACGTGGCCCTGACCCTGGTTTTCCCAGCCTGTATTTTTATTGTGTATTTGTGTGAGCGTGAATTGTGAAAGCCGCTCCTAGTGCATTAGCTGAGAGCGTAGGCACTTTTGGGCTGAAGCGGAAGGGGTGAGCCGCCTTTTCTTTTGGAACCGTTTTCTCCTGTTTTCCGGGTAGGGAGCGAGGGATAGCTCTGTCATTTGTTTGTTCTGTTTCTTTCCTAGGGTTTAGTTAGTTTTTCTCTGGTGGGACTTAGTTGGTTTTGTTTATTATTTTGGCCTGGGCTCACCCTGGAGCTATGCTTCTTTTCCTTAAATAAAATCACCTTTCTACTCACAACTGGTTTGGATGTTTGGCTTGGGAACCAGGGCGGGGATTTGTCTCTCTCTCCTCCAACCTTATGTGCGTCCCTACACGCCTAGACTAGGGGCGTAACACTCACACTACCAATGAATACAACACTCAGTGTTGTTGGTCTGTAAATAAGAAACAGAAAGAAGCAGTGTGTGCTGATGTACAATCACCAAGGTAACTCATGATGTAGACTGTTGTACATCAAATTGCAAGAAAACTGTAATTTAGAGAGTCTGCATCGTATACCTTTACGTACCCCTAATCAGAAGCATCACAGCTGTTATTATGTGGTGGCTTTTTGCTGGCTGAGGGCCTTAAATGTACTGTTTATGAATAATGGTTATCAGTAGCTTATAAAGTGAGTGCAGTCCCAACAGTGTTGAATTTAAACAGTAGACGAAGTATTTCCAATGACAAAGACAGGCACAGTGTCCGGAGGCAGGAATAATGAAAAGCTTTTTATCAGAAATGTTATTCAAGCTTTTGAATTCGAGCAGGTTTGCCAGAGAGACCATCGAATTTATGAAACATGTTGCTTTGTTTACATTTAGGATCCCCATTCAGTTTCTATAGTATGTGTATGCTGGGTCTGCCTCATTATTCTATGAGAGGAAACGTGTTTCAGAAGCAGAGAAAGTGGTGATTTCCACAGGAGTGATAACATTTATAAATAAATAAATAAAAAGCCAGACTTGAGAGCACTGAATTTCACCAGGACTTCCTGCCGTTCAAATAAAAAGGAATCAAAGGTGAAATAAAAAAGAATAACAGACAACAAGAAAAAGAAGAAACCAGCGGAGGACGAGTCCATGTAATCTGTCAGGCACTCTGACTGCACAACAATAATGTGTGTGTGTGTGTGTGTGTGTGTGTGTGTGTGTGTGTGTGTGTGTGTGTGTGTGTGTGTGTGTGAGTGTGTGTGTCTCTGTGTGTGTGTGTGTGTCTGTGTGTGTGTGTGTGTGTCTGTGTGTGTCTGTGTGTGTCTCTGTGTCTGTGTGTGTCTGTGTGTGTCTGTGTGTGTCTCTGTGTGTGTCTGTGTGTGTGTGTGTCTGTGTGTGTGTGTGTGTGTCTGTGTGTGTGTGTGTCTGTGTGTGTGTGTGTGTCTGTGTGTGTGTGTGTGTGTGTGTGTGTGTCTGTGTCTGTGTGTGTCTGTGTGTGTCTGTGTCTGTGTCTCTCTGTGTGTGTGTGTGTGTGTGTGTCTGTGTGTGTCTGTGTGTGTGTGTGTGTGTGTGTGTCTCTGTGTGTGTGTGTGTGTCTGTGTGTGTGTGTGTGTGTCTGTGTGTGTGTGTGTGTGTGTGTCTGTGTCTGTGTGTTTCTCTGTGTGTGTGTGTGTGTGTGTCTCTGTGTGTGTCTCTGTGTGTGTGTGTGTGTGTGTGTGTGTGTGTCTCTGTGTGTGTGTGTGTGTGTGTGTGTGTGTCTGTGTCTCTGTGTGTGTGTGTGTCTGTCTGTGTGTGTGTCTGTGTGTGTGTGTGTGTGTTTGTGTTTGTGTTTGTGTGTGTCTGTGTGTGTGTCTGTGTGTGTGTGTCTGTGTGTGTGTGTGTGACCTCTGTCATTTATTATTTATTAGAGGTGTGGGATGCACAACTCTTGGAGTTGGTTCCTTACTTAATGCAAGCCCTGCAGATGCAAATTAAAGCATGATCCCAAAACCTCACGCCTCATTTCTCATCTCATACATTCTGTTGTGCCGGGGGCAGCTGCTGCCAGTTTACAAGTCTGCACCAGCAACATTTACTGGTGTAGTCCCACAACAGTTTGTGCAGTTTATCTAAAAATGTACACAGGCACCCATTAACCACCTAAAGAAGGTCCCTGTCGAGATACATGTGCAGGTGAGGTCCGTCTAACCCTTTCATTTACATTTACTGAGTTGAGATTATGACTTAATTAATAAATTGCTCCTTTGGAGTATCAATATTTTCCATGTTTCCAATGGGGCTATTTTTGACAGCACGAATCAGGTACTAATGAAATACTCACCTGTTTACTGTCTACGAGTACTTAAACATAGGTACAGCAGAAGGAAACAAGGCTGTAGGGAACAAGGAGGAGGAAAGGAGAGATAGATTATAAATAACCTCAGGTAAACAAAACAGGGGCCTTAGTTACAGGTGCACATCACACTCCACACACTGTATTCTCACAGTAAGTTCTGACTGTGATGCACTGAGGAAATAACAGACTGATCTTAGAATGTGTTTCACATTTCAATGTTTGGATTTTAAGAGAGTTGAGAAAATCAGCAGAAACCTCACTGAGAGCTAATAAACTCCAGTTTTAATATCCGAAATGAATGATCATTAATGTGAGTACCTGACAGGTTAGTTCCCCAAAGACCAGACAGACAAAAAGCTTGATATCAGACAGAACTGTCAAATCAATCCAGTCTGACTGTGTTAGCCCAAGGCAAACACAGGAACAGAGGAACAGTCTGTGTGTGTTTAACCCAACCAGTTAGATTTTACTGGTTTAAAAATAACAAAGTAGGTTTTCATGCCTACAGGGAGTGCAGAATTATTAGGCAAGTTGTATTTTTGAGGAATAATTTTATTATTAAACAACAACCATGTTCTCAATGAACCCAAAAAAACTCATTAATATCAAAGCTGAATGTTTTTGGAAGTAGTTTTTAGTTTGTTTTTAGTTTTAGCTATTTTAGGGGGATATCTGTGTGTGCAGGTGACTATTACTGTGCATAATTATTAGGCAACTCAACAAAAAACAAATATATACCCATTTCAATTACTTATTTTTACCAGTGACACCAATATAACATCTCCACATTCACAAATAGGGATGGGTATCGTTTAGGTTTTATCCGATACCGGTGCCAAATCGGTACTTTTGAAACGGTGCCGGTGCTCAAACGGTGCTCAAACCGGTGCTTAAAGAATGGAGAACACAAAATTGGTCCAAAAACCTCTCATGTTCAGCTGGTTTTTTGTAAAAAGATAACAATGGTAGCCTTTTCTGCAGCTATAGGGCATATATGGTATCACTCTTGGCTGGAAGCAGTGCTTACAGTTTTTTACAGACGCTAGGACACATTTCCCAATACTTAGGTCACTTTTGCAAAACACTTCACACAATTCTCCTAACTGACCGTCAGCTTGGCAAAGCAGTTCATTTCACATTCAAAATGCACTACAACTACCAAAACACTTCATTCAGGTCTCAAATAAACTCATTCTTCCAGAACACTAGCAAAGGTTGACAGCCGACAAACACACTTTGTCACCCACAAAACAATGACCTAAAAAACACTAACAACATGTAGCATTACACAGTGTTTTCTTGTGTAAAACAAGGACACATCTCTGTTTATAATTTCAATATATGTTACTGGAATGAATCAGACATCATGCAGAATTCGTTAATATTTGTTTATGTATTTTTATGTGTTTGCACTAAGTAATCCCAAAATACAAGAATTTGTATACACACCATCCACTGATACACATACAATAGTAATGCTAATCTACTCGGTCTCCTCCATTTGGCCACAGGTTCTCATCCACATCACATCTTATGTCATCTAGGGCAATACACCTAGGAAAGAATCTTCTGGCTGCCAGAATTGAAGGAGTTGAAAAATTGAAGGAGTAACACCTGTGTAGATGTTCATCTACAATGAGAATCAGCTGTGGCTGGTTAAACTGCATTTTTAGATTTAAAATATGTTTCAATAAAATATTGCTGTTGGATTTTGCTGTCTTTTCAAGTTTTGCATTGTGTTATTGTTTTGGCCATAAGTTTAACAGTTTTGAAAACAGTATGTAAGCACATGCAAAATGTCCTGTACGTACAAAGATTTTTGGCAGTTGTTGCGTCTGAGTGAGAAGATAATTCATGAAATTTGAGAGATGTAGTCATTGAATGCATTTTGTGCCAAAACAATGATAACTGGTCCTCAGTTTAGCCCACATAGACTTCTGTTGTGCTCACTGTGTGAGGAGTTTTGCAAACGTGACCTAAGTATTGAGACATGTGTCCTAGCGTCTGTAAAAAACTGTAAACAATGGAAAAAACACAAACTTTGTCCTAAACCTCTCATGTTTAACTGTTTTCCACTTTTTCTTTGGTCATTTTAGCCTTTTTGCCAGGGTGAAGGGAGTATCTGCCATCAAACAAGAAGACTGCCGCATGTAGCTATGATGATGTTTGCTAGTTCACCTTACATGCATTAATGTAATAACGTGGTTAGCCTACTCAACGTAAATTACACACGAACAACATTAAGCTACTCACGCAGAGAAGAACGGCTGCTGCTGCATCATCATCCTCATCATTTCTGCTACACTGGCAGGGCTGGGGGCCAGGACTCTCCTCTTCGTGTTTTTGGGGGATGTTGCTAACTCCGGGTCAGATAACAGGCACCACACCCGCAGTAGATGTGCTCGGTGTGAGGTCTCGCAGCAAGCTATCAAATACGGCGCATTTTTTCGGCTTTAAAAAAAAACACTATGCGTCGCCAGGTGTTTCATCGGATTCGAGGTGTTACCTCCTTTGACAGTATCACAGTATCAGCTTAAAGCACTTGTTGCTGCTGAGTTTGCATCTTTTGCTGTGAAGTACAGCCAGACTTTTGACCGCTTCGCCTTGGGCATTTTTAATCTGTAGCTCTGCTCTAAAAGAACGTACGTACCTGGACCCGCCTACTATCCTCGGAAACGTAAAATGATTGGCTAGAAGTGTATCACAGCGAAATAAAGCACCGAAATGTGTGCTGCTTTTCGGTCTGGTTACTACCGTTTATGTCAGAGCCGGTGCCATGATGGCACCGGACACCGGTACCCATCCCTATTCACAAATATACATTTCTGACATTCAAAAACAAAACAAAAACAAATCAGCGACCAATATAGCCACCTTTCTTTGCAAGGACACTCAAAAGCCTGCCATCCATGGATTCTGTCAGTGTTTTGATCTGTTCACCATCAACATTGCGTGCAGCAGCAACCACAGCCTCCCAGACACTGTTCAGAGAGGTGTACTGTTTTCCCTCCTTGTAAATCTCACATTTGATGATGGACCACAGGTTCTCAATGGGGTTCAGATCAGGTGAACAAGGAGGCCATGTCATTAGTTTTTCTTCTTTTATACCCTTTCTTGCCAGCCACGCTGTGGAGTACTTGGACGCGTGTGATGGAGCATTGTCCTGCATGAAAATCATGTTTTTCTTGAAGGATGCAGACTTCTTCCTGTACCACTGCTTGAAGAAGGTGTCTTCCAGAAACTGGCAGTAGGACTGGGAGTTGAGCTTGACTCCATCCTCAACCCGAAAAGGCCCCACAAGCTCATCTTTGATGATACCAGCCCAAACCAGTACTCCACCTCCACCTTGCTGGCGTCTGAGTCGGACTGGAGCTCTCTGCCCTTTACCAATCCAGCCACGGGCCCATCCATCTGGCCCATCAAGACTCACTCTCATTTCATCAGTCCATAAAGCCTTAGAAAAACCAGTCTTGAGATATTTCTTGGCCCAGTCTTGACGTTTCAGCTTGTGTGTCTTGTTCAGTGGTGGTGGTCTTTCAGCCTTTCTTACCTTGGCCATGTCTCTGAGTATTGCACACCTTGTGCTTTTGGGCACTCCAGTGATGTTGCAGCTCTGAAATATGGCCAAACTGGTGGCAAGTGGCATCTTGGCAGCTGCACGCTTGACTTTTCTCAGTTCATGGGCAGTTATTTTGCGCCTTGGTTTTTCCACACGCTTCTTGCGACCCTGTTGACTATTTTGAATGAAACGCTTGATTGTTCGATGATCACGCTTCAGAAGCTTTGCAATTTTGAGACTGCTGCATCCCTCTGCAAGATATCTCACTATTTTTGACTTTTCTGAGCCTTCTTTTGACCCATTTTGCCAACGGAAAGGACGTTGCCTAATAATTATGCACACCTGATATAGGGACCTTTGGACAAACTGAGACCTTTGATCGAACTGGGACATTTGGACAAACTGAGACATTTGGACAAACTGCGACCTCTGGACAAACTGCAACCTTTGATCGAACTGGGACATTTGGACAAACTGGGACCTTTTACGCAAACTGCAACCTTTGATTGAACTGGGACATTTGGACAAACTGCGACCTCTGGACAAACTGGGACCTTTGATCGAACTGGGACATTTGGACAAACTGCGACCTCTGGACAAACTGCGACCTTTGATCGAACTGGGACATTTGGACAAACTGGGACATTTGGACAAACTGCGACCTCTGGACAAACTGGGACCTTCACTGATGCTGATCTTGTGTTTGAAATGTTGTTTTGCCTTCATGTTGTAAATAAAGTAGAACATAAATGCTTATTTCATGCACACACACTTTTAAATATACTAAGTTCTTTGGTTTTGAAAGCATTCACATCACAGTCTTCAGACATCAGGACAATTAACAATTTTCCACACATATCACCATTCTTTCAGCTCAGTTTTGTAGCATCATTCACGCAATACTTTCATCAACATTTTACACTCCTCCCTAAACTTCCTTAAAAAATAAAATAAAATAAATCGTCTCTCATACACGCACCATGCCCTCTTTTTTCTCAACACAATGTGCACCTTTAATCATTCATCCAAATAACAATTTCACACTTCATTTATACATTCACACATTTATATATCACAAAAGACTGCCAGTAACTGCCAAGATAAATTATTGCCATTACCATATTACCTCTTCAAAACCGATATTATTCATCATTTCCATATCACAGTTTCCAAACCTCAGTACCGGTACACCTAACGTTTTCCTTGATTAATTTAAAAGCCTCTAAGCCCAGGTCCAACCTTGCCGATCAAATTTTAAAAAAAAATCAAATTTCTAGGTCCTATGTTAATTTAAAAGTGGTCCCCGTGAGTTGACCGGAAACCCCACTCGTGGGCGCTTTCGAATCCCGTCTGCGCCATTAAGCATTACTTAAGGTTTGCCTGTCAATCACGTTCAAACGGGACCACCCGGGTCCAACCTTGTCAGTCAAACGGTGCAAGAAAAGTGGTGCTTGACCACTGATTATTAACGACTGTCCCTATCTGTTGTGGGTATCACACGGATGAGCCTGTCGTCACAGGAAATTGCAGCGCGTCCACCGCAAGACGGAGCCATCACACTCAGAACATTTTGCACCTCTAGAAGTCCAACTTCTGTCCTAAAATTTATTTAAATACATTTAAAAGCACCACTGTGGGGATTCAACTGCTGAATTATCTGGTGCCCGAGTCCAACTCTACCACTTATCAATACAGGAATATATCCCTTAACCCTTTAAGACCTACCATAGAACCAAGTCCACCAGAGCTTATAGTATATTTTTACATGCTGTGGAGCCATTTTTGGGAGCATTTCAAGATGATATACATCAATACAACCATTATAGCCCAAATTTTAATAATATGTCTGCATTAAGTGCATAGTAATTACATACATTGCAAAAAAGTGCAATAAACTACAAAAAAATTTAAAATCGTTTTTGTTTTTTTTAACATATATTTCTAGTTAGAGAAATTTAAGAGGCTTATCCCTCAAAACTGTAAATACAAAAAAGTTGCACAAAATAGTTTCCCACCACAGGAAATCACAGTTTTATTTTTGAAATACACCAATTTTTATATACTGCAGGAAAAACGAAAATAAATACTATACTGCAAATTTGCAAAAAAAACCAAAAAAAAAAACAGCATTTGCATCAAAATAAACTATTTCCAGCAGTGCAATTTGACTTCTAAGCATCCCAGAAACAACACAGAAAGTCATAAAGTCAAACATAACTTTTAAAAACACCAGTATAGGCTCATAAGGCCCTGATGGTAAAAAAAAAAAAAAACTACATTTCCGCAAAATGACATCACTTCCGGTTTCGGGCAGGACATGGCGGACATGCGATAGTTCGTGCTGATGGACGTAGGAAGTGTTACAAACAGCTGATCGGATCGGCAAAGCGTGTTTCTAGAATATTATGTTGTTGTTGCTGCAAGTGCTTTTTATTCAGTTTTTGCAAAGCTATATGTGAAAGGAAACCGTGACCGAGGACAAGCTGATGGCATAAGATGTAAGTACAACTCCTCCGGTTTCATATGCAAAACAAATTATTGCGCTAGCTTACGTGGTTGCAGTGCTACCGGGATTTAAAAATAGTTACGCAAAACAGGGCGTGCCCACTCGGCTTTAAAGGGTTAACCAAATATCCTAACCTAATATCTCTTTTCTTGGCTGACGTAACACACACACACATAACACACCAACTTCAAACATACGTCACAACAATTAAAAATCCACCCCAGTATTAACAACAATGAGCTTTCATCAAATAACCCCAAACTTTACCTGTATTTATCCCAAATTACCCAAAATTGTCATGGACATGTCACCTGAAATCTACTCAACAGATTTTATAATTTAGTTTAATTTCCACTACTGAGCCAATTTAATGGTAACAATCATCAATTCAGTGGACAACTAATTTAGAATTCATCCAATGTGCACAATTTTCAACAGGCTTGCGCTTACTTGCACTCTTTTAGACCGGTCTGTTGTCCACCTCATATCAGATCGTACCTTAAGGTCCAAATTAGTCCCCTCAGACGCACAAGAATCTCGGGTCACTGGCACCAAGTGTTAAAAACCGTCCTTTTGGATTCTTCAGGGCCAAGAAAACACGGCTCAAAGGTAGTCTTTTTACTTTAAAAATGATCTTTAATTTACATATTCCCGGAATATGGAGACCTCAGCACAAAACACACAACCCCAGGTCTGAAGCACAAATGGAAGCCTAGTTATTTATATACTACCACACTTTAAGTTTTGATCAAACAGCCTAGTTGGTTTCACTTTCACTTCATTCTGGCTACAAAAGCACGCTCTGCAAAAGCATGCAGTTTCCTGTCTGCACTTGTTGGCACAGAGTGTACTCAGAGTTAGGCCTTTCTCATATGAAGCAATATAATCAGCATATAAACATTTAAGATGATAAATTTAAACCTCAACAAGTCCATTGACACTTGCTGTCATTTCAACTGAGAATGCTTCTTTAATTAATAAGAATAGAAATGTTTAATTTATAGTAAAACATGGCAACCACCCCATCCTGTATGTTACAACACACATGTTGATTGTTGTCTTTTATGTAATTCATAAATGCTGATCTACCCTAACTTAATTATTACTTAATTCTACTAAATATGATTTTGAGCAGGGTTTCATTAAGAAGGAAACAACAGACACCTTCACAACAGCATCCAAAGTTAGAAGGGTCTCTTTAATTGTAAAATATAGAAATGAAGATAAAAATGACTGAAAAGGAAAGGAATGAATGTCCACGCCCACAGCTGCATGGATGTTGCATGAACTTAGCCTCACCCTTGGTGTGCAACAGTAAAACCTGCCAGTTCATAAAAACAGGTGTTTGATCACAGTCGATGGCAGCAGATACCTTACTGTGATTGGCAGTGTTGGGTGTAATGCGTTACTGAGTAACGCGTTACTGTAATTAAATTACTTTTCCACTGAAAAAGTAGAGTAACTGATTACTGTTCATTTTTAGGTATTTTACAGTTTTTCTCAAATGCTAAAACACATGTCACAAACATTACCACCAGGTCCCCCAATGTCCAAACACAACACCCTTCTCTAAAGCTACATAAACACAACCACACCTTCCCACTGCAAAACTCAAACTCCCACACCAAGAGAGCAGCTCGAAGCTGTCAAAACTGTAAACACTATACACAGCATTACACACTACAGCAAAACAATTGAAAACACAATGCTCAATTTGTGAGAAGGTTCTTTGTTTCATAACTGCCAATGCATATTTTAGAAACTATACAGTAACGGATCGTCGTAGATCTCTGCAGAGGATTAGGCATTTAGATTTGTGAGTTTCATATGAGTAGTATAAATCTATAGAAAATCCTGCATGTACGTACACTACTGTAACACAACTCAATGCAAAAACAGAATCTATTGCACACAACAGTAATCTTGAAAACATGAACAGGGTGTGAAGTGTATTTACGTTATTCACACCACACACACCACAATCACTGTGCGGCATCATGTCGCTGAGCTGTTGCTCGCATCTCGTCCGTAATGATGGTGCGAGGTTGTCTTGCTCTCCCTCCTGGACCTTCTCCTCTCCCATGTTGGCCTCCTCCTCTTCCTCGTTGGTCGCTCCTCTTCCTCCTCTCATTTGAACTCCTCTTCCTCATTGGCCTGCTCCTCTTCTTCCAGGGCCAGCTCTTCTCCCTCCTCTGCATCAAATTCCTCTTCCCCTGACTCTGCCTTCATCCATTGTGTTTGTTTGGAATCTTCAGCATACTGTGCACTCTGAACTTGCTTTTACATGTGGGTACAGCATTAGCAACAAGTGTCTTCAATTTTGAGTCATTGTGTGTAGTGAATGACGCCAGGTGTGTTCCCTGTGTTCAAAGATTGGTGACTGTGGCAAGCATTTTGCATCACATGGGCTTTCATTTGAGAATATGAGCAGAGTTGTTTTGCAACATGTGTTTTAGCAAGGAAAAATGTGTTTAGATTTATGAGTACAGAGGGTTGTGTTTTGTGAATTGTGTCTTCATGTGACATGTGTTTATGGTACTGGAATATGGTGGCTACATTTAGTAAATGTGTTTAGACTACTGGTCATTTGGGTTACAGGATTGGCTTTTGTGTTTTAACATTTGAGAAAAACTGTAAACTGGCTGAATATCATTATTTAATTTCAATAATTTGTCTTCTAAACGTAGAAGTAAACTCTGCTTCTTTAACATCGCTGTAGTGCAGCTGCGCGTCATTTTGCGGCAGTTTGCTGCACAGTCGTATTCTAAAGCAAAAGCTGTCGGACTCAGCTGAAGCGAGTGGCTGTTTTATGACATGGACATATTCCCTCTTCACTTTTCTGAAACAAGCAGACAAGAACATTACAGTAATATGTAAAAACTATCGGCTGCTGTTAATAGCACGAGTAATCTACTGAAGTGCCTGATACAGAGCATAGACGAACACTTCTGAGCGATCCTTGTTCATCATCCATGGATAACACCGCGGCAACTCCTGCTAAGCAGCAAAACCTGATTTTACTTCAGCAGCACAGAAAGCGTCTGAAGGTGAGCTTAAAAATGATTGCAGGCTACACTGTGGAAGAGATGCTGCCGCTGCGTACTGTAGTCTCCGTCTTTAAAAATGTATTTATTATTTAAAGAGTTTAATTTCTATTGTTTGTCCACTCAAGGCTTAGAGGGATTTTAAGAAGCATTTAGTTAAATCACTTATTTAGTAATTAAGTTACTTTTCAGGCACAGATATTGACTAAGTAATTAGTAATTAATTACTTTTTTAAAGTTACTTACCCAACACTGGTGATCGGACCACCATTGGTAGTTTGACTTTGTCAGTATAACCCTGTCACCATCAGAGGAGCTGATGTGGAGATCGTCCAGGACTGCCGGTACCTGGGGGTACACTTGGACTGTAAACTGGACTGGACCAAGAACACCAATGCTGCCTTCAAAAAAGAGCAGAGTCGGCTTTTCCTACTGAGGCGACTCAGGTCCTTCAATGTTGGTGGGAAAATGCTGACCATGGTCTATCACTCGGTGGTGGAGAGCGTCGTGTTCTTTGCAGCAGTGTGCTGGGGCAGTGGGGTGAAGACAGCCGATGCCAACAGGCTGAACAAACCGATTAAACAGGCTGGTTCTGTCCTGGGTGTCAGACTGGAGAACCTAGAGGAGGTGTCTGAGAGGAGAATGCTAAAAACACCTCTTTGTATCATGGACAACCCCTCCCACCCCATGCACGCCCCCATGGTGGACCATCGGAGCACACGCAGCAGAAGACTCATTGCCCCGAAACGCAGAACTGACCGCCACAGGAAATCCTCTGTGCCGGTATCACTCTTCCTCACTCTGTAGGTGATTTTCCTGAGACTGTCACCAATGTTACTCTGTTCCCTCTCAGACCGTGCAATATTACCCAACAGTACCTCATTGAATATTTGTTTCATCCCCCCATCATACGCTGCTACTCCCTTTATTCTATTGCACAATACTGTCACTTTCTAGAATCGCCTGCACTGATAGTTCAGTTATTTATTCACCAGGATATAGTTATGTATATTACTTCGTTAGAGTTATTTGATACTATGCCTTGCACTATCCTACTGTATATTACTATACACTACTATTCTTATTGTATATATTGTATATCTTATTCATCTGTTCCTCTGACTCTCCTGCTGCTTTGAGCATGTACATGACAAAAGAATTTCCCTCGGGATAAATAAAGTTATTCTTATGCTTAAAAGCACTAAATGGATCTGCTGATATTCCGAATAATGGAAAACACCCATGATCATCTTATGATTCATTCTAGTTTTCATGTAGTAAACATGTACAACAAGAACGGTTCAAAGACACCCTTCAAAGCCCACAGTTACCACAGTTCATGGTGTGTGTGTGGAAACTTCTGACCACAACTCTGACTCTGTTTTATTTTAAGCCAGTGGCTGTTTGTGGTTTGAGGATTATCTTGAGAAACAGGTTGCTGTCAAGTGCTTCAAATATTATTTTTCAGTAATGACAACAAAAGAAAAATCATCTCAGCTGCTGGCCTTATCTACAAGGTTAGTACCATCAGGTATTACTGGGGGTGCGTGCTGTTTTTGATGCATCTCTTTCACGGGGAATGAGAGTAAACAGCTGCCACATCCAGATTAACACTCATGACTCCTTTGCCACTAAATTGGATTAGTAATTGCAACTTTCACTCTACCAGAGAAAGTACATGATTGCATTAGTACGACACTACTAATAACCTCTCAGAGTGGCCTCAGTGGATTATGTGGTAAATATGGCAGATGAAACGGAAGCTGACAGCCTTTCCTTTCTTCAACTGCCTGATCGCTTTTTTTTATCCTGGAGTTTAGTGCAGTTTGACTCATCATGTCCTTCATGGTCTTCCGATGTTATTATCCTTGAGTTTTTTCTTTCCATGACTCTCTTACATCACAAACGAGGTTAACAGCAGAGATCTCTGAACTCCAGCAACACAGTTAAAGAGTTTGTCAAGTCAAGTCAAGTTGGCTTTATTGTTACTTCAACCATATACAGTTTAACAGTACACAGTGAGGCGAAACAACGTTCCTCCAGGAACCAAGGTGCTACATGCAACATAAATTTACAACATAAATTAACAGAAAACACTAAACTAGCTAACTAAGAGGCCTAGTTAGCTGGCTAGCAGAGACAAGACAGACTGACCTAACACAAATTACAACATAAATTAACAAAAAACTATCTAACTATCTAAGGAAGACTTTTTTTTTTGTTTTCAGACAGCAGACAACAAAGTGCACGTGCAAATGTGCGAACAAGAGCAGCAAAGTGACAGAATGATAGAAAAACACAACGTAACATAATAATAAGGTTTTGTGATGATGAGTTGAGGTAGTGGAGGAACAGTAAACATTCCTTAGTGTAGCAGCAAAAAATTAGGAAGTGCAGAAGTTAGTGCAGAAAGTCCAGTAATAATATTGTGCAAAAGAGCATTTACAGGTTGGTGTGTACGATGGTTTGGTGGTGTAGGTCAGTGTGTTTGCGCTTGTGTTGATTAGTCAGTCCAGTCTCAATGTTTTGAGGTAGTTGAGTTAAGCTGAGTGATAATGTGTGTGTGTGTGTGTGTGTGTGTGTGTGTGTGTGTGTGTGTGCGTGTGCGTGTGCGTGTTTATCAGTCAGTCCCTTTTTGCTGAGGAGACGGATGGCTTGTGGAAAAAAGCTGTTGCACAGTCTGGATGTGCGTGCCCGAATGCTTCGGTACCTTTTTCCAGATGGCAGGAGTGTAAAGAGTGTGTGAGAGGGGTGTGTCCGATCAGCCACAATGCTGGTGGCTTTGCGAATGCAGCGTGTGGTGTAGATGTCCTCAATAGAGGGGAGAGAGACCCCGATGATCTTCTCTGCTGTTCCCACTATCCGCTGTAGGGTCTTGCGGTCCGATATGGCACAGTTCCCAAACCAGACAGTGATGCAGCCGCTCAGGATGCTCTCGATAGTTCCTCTATAGAAGGTGGTCAGGATCGGTGGTGGAAGCCGGGCCTTTCTCAGTCTTCTCAGAAAGAAGAGACGCTGTTGGGCTTTCTTGTGCAGGGAGCTGGTGTTGAGGGACCAGTCGAGGTCCTTCTCCAGGTGGACGCCCAGGAATTTGGTGCTGTCGACGATCTCCACAGAGGAGTCGTTGATGCTCAGCGGTGAGTGGTCGCCTCGTGTCCTCCTAAAGTCAACAACCATCTCTTTTGTCTGTCAACATTCAGAGACAGGTTGTTGTCTTTACACCAGTCCATTAGTCTCTGCACTTCCTCTCTGTACGCTGACTCATCGTTCTTGCTAATGAGACCCACCACGGTCGTGTCATCAGCGAACTTAATGATGTGATTCGAACTGTGTGTTGCTACACAGTCATGAGTCAGCAGTGTGAACAGCAGAGGACTGAGCACACAGCCTTGTGGGGCCCCAGTGCTCAGTGTGGTGGTGCTGGAGGTGCAGTTCCCGATCTGTACTGACTGAGGCCTTCCGGTCAGAAAGTACAGGATCCAGTTGCAGAGGGAGGTGTTCAGGCCCAACAGGCTTTCCGATCAGTTGTTGGGGGATGATCGTGTTAAATGCTGAGCTGAAATCTATGTACAGCATTCGAACGTGTGAGTCCTTCTTGTCCAAGTGTGTGAGGGCAAGATGGAGTGCAGTGGAGATGGCGTTGTCCGTTGAGCGGTTATGGCGGTACGCAAATTGCAGTGGGTCCAGTGAGGGGGCAGCAGGGTCTTGATGTATCTCATGACGAGCCGCTCGAAGCACTTCATGATGGTGGGTGTAAGTGCAACAGGACGGTAGTCGTTGAGACAGGACACAGAAGACTTCTTGGGCACGGGGACGATGGTGGTGGCCTTGAAGCACGTGGGAACAACGGCACTGCTCAGAGAGATGTTGAAGATGTCGGTGAGAACATCTGCCAGCTGATCAGCACATTCTCTGAGCACTCTGCCTGGGATGTTGTCTGGTCCAGCAGCTTTACGTGGGTTGACTCTGCGTAGAGTTTTCCTCACCTCAGCTGTAGTGAGACACAGGACCTGGTCGTTCGGAGGAGGGGTGGTCTTCCTCGCCGCCACGTCGTTCTGCCTGTTGAACTGAGCGTAGAAGTTGTTCAGCGCATCTGGGAGGGAGCCGTCACTGTCACAGGCAGGTGACAGTGTTCGTGTTCGTCCGCTGTTTGTGTTTCTTCGACTCTTTCATGTAGGCTGACAGCATTGTGCATCTGTCTCTGTGGACATCTTCACCTTCATGCACACATTACTGGCTGATTGTCATATTTTATAACTTTGGTGATTCTAACCAATGGCAATATCTTTGCCATTAGCGCCATGAAACATGCCGGAGGATTCCTGAAAGGACCAGTATGTAATACCGCACCATGAAAACTGTATTATTGATGAATTGTGACGAATCAAAAGTGAAATAACTATTCTTCCAAAAAAGTTATGGAGATTAATATTAGTGCTGCAGATGCTTAAGGTTGAGCTAAGCTCATATATTTTAGACTCTCCGATGCATCATATTTTATAAAATAATGTAATATGGCAGTCATGTAAACAGAATATAAATACTGTGATCTGCCAACAAACTAAAGCAATTCACACATGTGATGTTTAAAAGTCTCCATGTTTAAGTTTAAAGCACGAATGTGCAGCCATGACCTCAGAAATACACAGCAGCACACAGCAGTGTGCTTTTTTAAGTCCTCTGTGTGCGACGTCTCAACAACAACTGTTACTGCAGCATTAATCTGTTCTCTCACTTGCCACATTGTTGCATTTGACATTATATATTTACGTCCTTTACAGGTTTATACAACCATCATCATCATCTGACAGCATGTCTGACTGGAGTAAACACACTCATTTTCATGCAGGAGAAGAGTCAGGTGACCTTGAAGTAAAGTCCTGTGTACTCTTTGTGTTGTTATCATCTTTTTTGTGCCAAATCTTGTCAATAGGTGAAAGGTCAGGCAAGCCAGTTCAGCAACCAGACTCTCCTATTACGAAGCTATACGGTTATAATTTCACAGTCTCGCTGAAATATGCAACATCTCGTGTTAACAAAAATATTTACTTTGATGGGAGCATGTTGCTCTTAAACCACGCTGATGGTTACTTTCAGCCTCTCTCCTTTTCACAAAGTGTGGCTCCATGTATTTGCAGAGTTTTTCCAACAGGTGCTCTTTGTGATGCAACCCCACAGGGATTTGTGTCTCCTCCCAGGATCTTTCACTTGTTAGGCAAACATGTAAATCACTAACCTAACGAGCCACATGGCTGTACTCCACTTTAGTCTGAGGGATGTAGAGTCCATGTTTTCTAAGAGAAGTTTAGATTCATCCAACCACAGATTTGTTTTACATTTCCATGTCATGGCTGTTTGTGATGCAACTAAGAGCCTGAAGATCCTGAGCATCCAAGATCTTTGATCTTGTCCCTAGTGGCAGAAATCTTTCCAGATTCATGGAACATTTTGACATGTACAGGAGATAAAGAGGTAGTCTGTGAGGAACATCATTCTGAAATTGTTCCACAATTTGTAAATGTGGTTCTCTGGGGATTGTTGAACTTTTCCGTACTCCCGAGTCTTTTCATTCCCAGTTATGTTACTGGCATGTATCCCAGTAGCCAATATAACTGCAACATGTTTGTCTGCTTGTTTCAGGCAGTTCTGAAGCTAAATGGGCTCCAACCTGCTACTAACAAGGTGTACCTAATAAAGTGGGCAGTCAATATATATATACTGTAGATAGTTAAAAGCGAAGTTGTTCAGCAAACAAGAGAATACCAATTAGCCATGTGTGCAAGTATTTATTATTCAATGTTGTTTTTGTAGGTTTGCACTTTGTGAACTTGTAATTAAGTCTGTGTGCACCGAGTGCATATAAATGTCTGCTCTTTAAAGAAAGAGTTTAGATGAAGTATAGTGAAAAGGGTTTTCGCCTCTGCTGTAGGAAGTTCATGTACCTGTGCATAAGGACATCAGCAACAGTCTAAAGGTAAAGGTTGTTTTTTTCCAACAGTGTTAAACAGTGAGAGCTTGAGCCCACAGAACAATGAAAGCTCCTTCTGCTAATTAACCAGTGATATGTGAAAACATCCCTGTAACTTCTGTCTGGTATTGGGCTTTCAGCTTGACTCATAGCAGTTCAAACATTAAAAAATCATTTAAAGCAGTGTTGAGAGAAAATGAAACAAAGACAGACAGTGGGAGGGGCTAATTGGTGAAATGGCAGTGCGGTTGGCTGGCTCTCACTGCGACCTGTCCCAAGTGTATCCTGCCTCTTGCTCCATGGTAGCTGGAATAGGCTCCAGCCACCCGGCAATCAGCAAATGAAGAATGAAGAAAATGGATGGATGGATCCTGCACATAGGCAGCTAGAAATACAACCTTTAAACACGTGTGGACACCCAAACCATGATCTTTTTTTAAAACATAACCTGCAGTTTTACCCCTAAATGCCTTAAGTTTCCACCGTGCACAGAGATTACAATACACATTCAGACAGGCAGTATGACAGGTTTCCCATGTGTTCGCACAATGGTGGTGGACACGATGAGTACCATTATAACCCAATGTAATTCATGTTTTAAGCCTTCAACATGCCACCATGCTGCTTTCTTGGAGCCCAAAGTTACTGGTTAGCAAGCTGCATGAGTAAACTACACTGTGTGTGTGTGTGTGTGTGTGTGTGTGTGTGTGTGTGTGTGTGTACATTTCTTCTCATTTGTGTCTAAAGACTTTTCTTCTCATGATGTCTCATGGAGCTTTTTTTCTGATAATTGTGACTAAATATAGTCCCAGCGCCTGTGAAAGACAGTAAGTAAGGCTTTATGGAGCTGAAGACAGACAGATGGAGAAATTGCACATGGTTTCCTGGCAAAACCTGTTCCAATAATGGCAGAAAGCCACACACACAGACTGGGAATTACTTCTCAGGATGAATTTCTGGTCTCCTGGTGTGAAGTTCTGCCTCATCTACTCTGTGATGAATCCATCACCGATTTCCAGGCTTACTGCTGTCTTCCAAATTCATAGAAAGACAACATTAGCATACATGTGCAGGAACTTTAAATTGACACAACAGTGCTCTTTGCACACCAGGAAAAAGCTCTCTCCAGTGTGATATGATACCAAACCTCCATCCCACATAAGACACACCATGGACAATGTGATATTTCTGTTCAGTAAATGAGCTGTTAATAATTCGCTTGCATGCTTTTTCTTTTTCTGAATCCAGCTTGATAACGATGCATCCATCAGCTCTATCAGCTGCCAGAATGCGGACGCATTAGTAACACTACTGCTGATTTTTTTTTCCATCTGGGATTTGTGATGAGGCCTCCCACTGCTTCTCTTTAAAGCAGCATTTCCCAGCCATGAAGTCACTCTCAGTTGGAAAAGCCTTTTCCAAATCCACAGTGGAGCTCAGTAAAGATTTAATAAGAATGCTTATTTTATGTCCTTTATCATCCGTTTTCAGGCTGCTGATGGCCAGCCACTGAAGATTGTTTACTATTTGAGGGTGTGAAGCATGTTATCTGGCAGCCTAATGGAGCATTTGCAGAATTCATGCAATTATTCGGTGTCCCTGTGCACTCGCTGTTATCTCGAGGCGAGATGCTTTAAAAGTTGTGCGAGGAGCCAGCACAGCTCCCTGAGCCGCAGATGCTCAGATCAGGTTGCTATAATGGGGAAGCTAAAGACAGCATTCCTTTGTTATCAGTGAGCGTGAGGACATTGTCTTCTGAGAGGATGTGGCTGCTGTTATCTTTGTCACTTGACACACAGGAACCAGCTGTGATACATCACCCCGCTTTATCATCATGCTTTTCAAACATAGTGGCCAAATCTGGCCACATTGCAGCTGCGAACAACATGATACTGTTTTTGCAACAGCACACAATCAGATAGCAGAAGCTGACAGCTAGTGATTCATGGCAAAAACCTGCACGCTTATTATCTTTGACAAAGATCATCGAAAACATAAAATATGTCTCGGTTTACATGATTTCAATCACCTGATCATGTTGGAACCATTTATCAGACAACAGGACACATTTTGTGTATTACTAACAGCAGAATAGTGCGTTTGTGTTGTGGAACAGTGGCTGCAGAGACAATGCGTCCCTGAAATCACGGGTCATTAAATGCTGCTTTGTCTTAGCTTCCACCTTCTCGGCCAAGAAAAGAGTCCTTCACCGTGGCCTCCACCTTCTGCAGCAGGGAGACGACGTTTTTCACTGTAAGATGAGCAAACTGTGTCTAACTTTCTCTGCAATGGTGTAATTGTAAAGAAAGCCCATGATTATTCCAGCTGGTGCCACAGTTCAAAATATGAATCATCATGTTCAACCTTTAGAAACTGAGTTAATATGGAGGACATAACTCTGTGCTATGTTAGCAAGACTGCTGCTCAAAGTTTTCACAGTAACAACCAGTGTGCAAAGAAAAAACACAGCAGTGCACCAGTGACGTGCATTTTTTCAGCATGGAGGTAAATCGTGTGTCACAGATGTTAGTAAATCAGTTTGCGCACTTCTATCCTCCTCACTCTACTGCTTTTGTATTTTTAGCTAAAAAACCTCCCAGAAATACATCGTACGTATGAAACAATGCAGACATTTAGTTCTGCACACTGCCAAGAAGACATACCAAGAACCAGCCTGTCGCAGTTCAAACATGGTTTCTCTGACGAGTCCCAGCATTGCCACTGGCTACTACTTACCACTTTTTTATGTCCGATACCGATATCATAAATTTGGATATCTGCCGATACCGATATGAATCCGAGATAGTGTTTTTTAATCAACAAAACTGTTTTTTAATATCTTGCTGCATTTTGTATAAGTTCATACTCAAGTTTAAAACAACAACTACACTAAAGCTATTCTGTTATACCTGTATGCAAAAAAAAATATTTCATAGTTCAGCAATACTGATCAATCTAATAAACTTAAACCTACACCATCCTCCCTATTCTGGTATTTTAAAGAGTACTTAGCATAAATATTAAGCAACCTAACTAATAGGGTTCCAACTCCCAGCAACAACAAAAATAAATAAATAAAAAATAGGGAACCACCCCTCACGCTCCACCTCATGATGCTTAATCGACGTAACCAACCTTAATTTGATGCAGTGTGAAAAAAAATGCACAGAAATCAATTATTTTTCAAGAAATATTAAATAGATTCAACATCTTTCTTCAACAAAATTGCAGACTGCACAGATGGTACCTTCCCAAAGGAAAAAGTACTATAGCTTACTAGGGTATATATATTAAACTCAATAGTCACTATATACAGTAATTGACTTCTATTCATTTTACATCAAATTAAAAATTTGGGTGTCAGATAATTATTTATTAAAAGCTCGACATTTTAAATGAGAATAAGAAAGAAAAGTGTGTCTTTGTGCCCCCTTTTCCCTGTTCATGCCCTATCGGCCCCCCTGGCTAAACTTTGCTAGATCTGCCCTGCACAGTTACCAGTCGTCAGCTACGTAGAAAAAGATCCTCGAGTAGAAAGTAATATTAAATAAATTCTAACAACAGCTGATCAAGCTTAAACGTGCTGCTGTTGTTCAGCCGCTGGTTTCCTCTTTCTGGTGCAAAGTGGGCCAAAAACAAACCAGAGAGACGGAGTCGCGACAGAAAAGCCGATCAGCTGATCGTTAAGCAGTTTCATGATTGAAGTAGCAGCAGGAGAGGCAGTCGCTCCATATATCGTTTGTTAAGCTTAACGCAGGAATGCTTTACATTCAGAGATGGACTTACAAACTTGCTTTACTTCTCTCGGGGATAACTTTGTCGGAGATGAAATGCCGGGTTGCTAGCGAAGCTCCACATGCTATCCAGACCACCGACAGGTCCCGCATGCCACAGCCGCTCTATCACGTGATGCATACTGCTCCGACGTGCTAACGTGCTGAGGTGAGTTACGGCGTGTTGCAAGTTTTGTGAGGTGCTTTCGTGATATTTAATGGATCGGATTACATTTTTTATTTTTCTCCGATATCCGATCCAGTAATTTAGGTCAGTATCGGACCGATACCGATACGTAATATCGGATCGGTCCATCTCTACTACAAACTGAAAGAGGGCAAACAAAACTCTAAAATACATAAATTCGTTTGGGACTGTTTTCTGTCAGAAGCTGAAAACTAGCCTTTGGTTACACACTTTTCATACAGGTAAACACACAATGTTGTTACATACACTCAGCATCAAACACACACAGTTCTGGCTTAGTGTAATAGTTTGGGCATAAGACACCTTGCTGGCTCATATGTAAGCAGTGGCATTAACTATATACTCAGTGATGAACTTGAGTTTTGATGTGTGCTCCTGCTCTGCTGGGCTCAGTGGGAAACCGCTGCCTCTCCAGGTGAGGCCCAGGTAAACGTGTCTGGTTATGTGACTCAGAATCCTGGAGCCTGCTGCGCTCTGGTGCAGATTCACACGCACTGAAGGTGCGGGGAGCCCAGACTGGCTAAAAATTTTCAAAAGACAAAACTTCTGTGTGGAACAGTGGGAGGAAGAATGAGAGCACCTGGTGGAGCGGCTTTAAATGTATCCAGATCCACTTTGAAGCTAAGACAAACTTATTTTAAAACACTGGAGATTTTCAAAATACTACACGACCCACTGTAGCCATGTGCTCTGATGTAAATCATTATGCACAGTGATTGAACCTGTTAGTGGTTTAACCAAAACTAAACAGCTTAGGCTGAATATTTGTAACTTCTCAAATATTATGAACTTACTGTGTCAAAAAAATCGAAGTTGGTAGTTCTGCTAACGCTGCTGTGAAAGGATGAGTCACAAGAATTTAATGAAAAATAGCAAAATAAATAAAATGATCTTTACTTTCTTTCTTTCTCGATGGATTTAATAAAACCTATAAGTTATCTAATCTAAGACCAATGTCACTACGGCTGACCTACATTTTAAAACAAGCATTCTTACCTGTAGACAATATTCAAAAAAGTCAGATTTTTTTATATGGAGCCCTCCATGATAACAGCCAACTGAACGCTCTTTATATTTTTTCACAAAGACTCTGGAGTACCAGACAAAACCAGAACCAGACATGATCAGAAAATCCCCTCTGAGCAAGAGAAACCAAGAGGAAGCCAGCAGAACCAGGAAGCTGTCCTCCAGGTCCCAAAACATGAACGTTAGCTTAACGAGTCTTTCCACGTCTGGCTGTGTTTCTTTAATTAAAATGAAATGTGTGATTAAGTGTCTGTTCCTTATGTACACCACCTGGATCCAATAGAGCTGTACAGACAGATGTTCACACCAGATTATACAGTGTAAATATAAAGTGTAATACGGTGATGTACATAAACATGAGTGACTCATAGACTAAGATGCATTAAATATTACAGCGAGCAAAACTGTTTCTCTGGTTCATAAAACACGATAAACACACAACAATATAAGAAGAATAATAACATTGTATCACTAAGTAAAAAACATCTTCCCAGAGTCATGATGTCGGCCTTTTGTTCGTTTGTTTCTGAAAAGACATCATTTTAATAGTTTGGCTTAAACACTGTTAACATGAATACAGTTTGGGGTTTGTGATGAGGCGATGCAGGACCTCTTTGTGTTACTCTGATGTTTTTGTGGCTTATACGGTGTACAGAATTTATGTATTACTGTAAGTCACTATTTACTAACAATACAATAACAAGGCAAGTACTAAAAACACTGAGCTGGTCTAACCAGTATGAGCTGTCGTTGCTCATACTGGGAGTAATCCGTTTGTCCAGAAAATATGATGAAGCTCAAATAGAGCACCAAGCTGCAGTGACTCAATCAGACTCAGTCACACCAGCAACAAACTGTAGAATTACATGCAAGTCTAAGCACACAACACAGCAGACTGACTGAGGAGCTGACTCCATTCATTCATACATTTTCTTCCACTTATTCAATTCAAGGTTTCTCTGGTGTTCAAAGAGCAGAGAAGAGGGAGGAGGAACAACAAGAGCAGACAGCAAAGTGGGAAATAAATTCACAATTAATAACCCAACAGGCTCCAGCATCAGCAAAGTAACAACAAAGCCCAAGTGCACCTGTTTGACTGAATTAGTATGATTTACTCACAACCATCTCGCAGATGTAACATTATGTACAGTAACTTGCATTTCGAACTGCATTTCATTGCCTTGTGTCACGGCGGAGCGAGCTACGCACAGTAGTTCGGCGTGCCTGTGTAGCGTGCTGACTAGACCCAAGCGCGGCTACGGCTAGCGGTGGGTTTGGAGCAGACACGCAGTTATTCTAGTAACGATCAGTGCACGAAGCATGGCTTCGGAACTGTCGTTACAGACAGAGAGCGAGCGGAGCCGGGAAGAGAAAAAGGATTGAAGGGAAAAACACTCACGGTTGCTGAATCAGGCGGAGACTGACGTCAGCAGAGTTTCGGAGCTCCTGACACGAAGTGAATGATGTCTGAGCGGCGAACAGGTGGGTGGCGTCTCTCTTTTAACCCCGGCCCCGTGATCAGCTGATCACAGCTGATCACCGGCTGACAGGACCCCCCCCCACCCCCCGAGGACCGGCACCCGACGGGCCAGGACGGTGGCGATGGAAATCCGAGATGAGGGAAGGATCCAAGATGAAGCGGGACGGCACCCAGCAGCGCTCATCAGGGCCGTAGCCAGCCCAGTCCACCAAATACTGGACCCCCCGGCCCCGGGGACGGGAGTCCAAGATCCGTCGGACAGTGTAGACAGGACCCCCATCGACGATCCCGGGCAGTGACTTCGTACGGGCCGATGAACCGGGGAGTGAGCTTTTTGGACTCACCGCGCAGCCGCAGGTGCTTTGTGGAGAGCCAGACGCGGTCCCCCGGCTGGAAGGGGTGACCCGGGCGGTGGCGGCGACGATGCTGCTGGGTGTACAGAGCGTTGGCCCGGGTAATGGTAGCCCGCGCCTTGATCCAGGCCTGACGACAGCGGCGGACCATCCGTTCAGCAGCAGGCACGTCGACCCCCGCTTCCTGATGGCTGAAGATAGGAGGATGAAAACCATGACAGACCTCAAAGGGCGAGAGACCGGTGGCGGAAGAGACGTGAAGGTTATGAGACAACTCAGCCCACACCAGGTAACGAGGCCAAAGCGACGGTTGGGCGGAGACGAAGCACCGTAAGAAGCGCCCCAACTGTTGATTGGTCCATTCAACCTGCCCATTGGTCTGAGGGTGATAGCCGGACGAGAGGCTGGGAGACGCTCCAATCAGGCGGCAAAAGGCTTTCCAGAACCTGGCGGTGAACTGGGGCCCCCGATCGGAGACTATGTCCTTGGGGAATCCGTGAAGCCGGACGACATGGTCCAGGAGGAGCTCGGCCGTCCGTTTGGTGGAGGGGAGGCCGGCCAGGGCGACCAGGTGCACCGCCTTAGAAAACCGGTCCACAAAGGTGAGGATGGTGTCAAGACCGTCCACAGATGGGAGGCCGGTAACAAAGTCAAGACCGACATGGGACCAGGGACGTCTCGGCATAGGGAGAGGGCGAAGGTCGCCAGCGGGCGGCTGGGTGGAGGACTTGGCCCGAGCACAGGTGTCACAGGGGGAAACGAAGTCATGGACGTCCCGAGTCATGGAGGGCCACCAGAAGGCACGACGGAGGAGCTGGAGGGTCCTGTCGGGCCCTGGGTGACCAGAGAGCGGGGAGGAGTGAGCCCAGAGCAACGCCTCCTGACGGCACTGGGATGGTACATAGAGCCTCCCAGCCGGGGTGTCAGGCGGAGGCGGTTCGGCGGTCAGGGCATCCCGGATAGAGTCCTCCAAGGGCCATCGAAGGGGGGCAGCGAAACAATGAGACGGTAGGATAGGTCCAGGGTCTGACGTGAGGCCGTCCTGGGCGAGCTGCCTGGAGAGAGCGTCCGCCTTGGTGTTCTTGGAGCCAGGGCGGTAGGCGAGGTGGAAGTTGTAAGGCTCGAAGAATAAGGCCCAACGGGCCTGCCTTGGGTTGAGCTGCTTGGCAGAACGAATATGGATCAGGTTCTGGTGATCAGCCCAGATCAGAAACGGTTCTTTCGCTCCCAGGAGCCAATGCCGCCACTCTTCCAAGGCCCACTTGATGGCCAGGAGTTCCCGGTCGCCGACACCGTACCGTCGCTGCGTGTCATAGAATTTCCTCGAGAAATAGCAGCACCGGTGAAGTTTCCCATCCGGGCCGTGTTGAGAGAGGACGGCGCCAGCGCCAACATCGGAGGCATCCACCTCCACCACAAAATCTCCGGCAGGATCAGGGTGGAGCAGGACGGGAGCCGTAGCAAACCGGCGGATAAGGTCTCGGAATGCCTGTTTCGCACCAGGGGGGAGGCAGAAGGGCTTGGGCAGGTTAGCTGGTTTGGTGAGGGATGTCAGTGGGGCGACAATGGTGCTGAAATTGCGGATAAAGCGCAGATAGAAATTGGCAAAGCCCAGGAAGCTCTGTAGCTGCTTAAGGCTGGAGGGCTGAGGCCACTGG
Organism: Copadichromis virginalis; assembly: GCF_057382275.1. Lineage (NCBI taxonomy): Eukaryota > Metazoa > Chordata > Actinopteri > Cichliformes > Cichlidae > Copadichromis > Copadichromis virginalis. Next base: position 3,743,432 of record NC_140633.1, read on the forward strand.
GTCATGGCTTGGACCTTTTGCGGGTCCATGGTCAGGCCATTGGAGGAGATGGTGAAGCCCAGGAAGGTGGTGGACCGCTAATGGAAGGCACACTTCTCCAGTTTGCAGAGCAGCTGGTACTCGAGCAGCCTGCTCAGCACGGCCCGCACATGGCGAATATGGTCCACTTCGGTGCGGGAGTAGATCAAGATGTCATCCAGATAGGCAAACACCCACTGGCCCAGCATGTCCCGCAAGACATCATTGATCAGATGTTGGAAGACAGCAGGGCTGTTGCAGAGGCCGAAGGGCATCACCAGATACTCCCAGTGTCCGTTAGGGGTGATGAAGGCCGTCTTCCATTCGTCCCCTTCCCTAATCCGCACCAAATTGTAGGCGCTGCGTAGGTCTAGTTTGGTGAAGATGCAGGCCTGGGAGAGGGAATCGAGTGCGGTGGATAGCAGAGGAAGAGGATGGCGGTTCTTAACAGTGATTTTATTCAAGCCCCAGTAGTCTATACAGGGGCGAAGCCCGCCGTCTTTCTTCTTGACAAAGAAGAATCCCGCAGCTGCCGGGGAGGTAGAAGGGCGAATGAAGCCCTGTTGGAGAGCCTCAGCGACGTACTCCTCCATGACTTTGTTCTCTGCGGAGCCGGAGGGATCTTATCCAGATCAATGGGCTCCGAGGTGACGCCTCTTCTGACTTTGAGTCCTTTCCAGTCCGGAAGAGAAGGCAGCGGCGTGAACACTGGGGACCCCAGTCCAGGATCTGGCAGGAAGACCAGGAGACGTGGGGGTCATGTTGACGGAACCAGGGGTATCCGAGGATGAGAGGAGAGGAAGTGGCAGAGACTACTAAAAACCGGATCTCCTCCTGATGATCCCCGACAGACATGTGGATTGGCTGGGTCTGGAACTGGATCGGGTAGGGTTGGAGTGGTCGCCCGTCTACTGAGGTCACCGGGAGGAATCGGTCGACGGAAGTCAACGGAATGCGAAGCCGAGAGGCCAGTTTTTGATCGATGAAGTTCTCAGCGGCTCCGGTGTCCAGGAGGGCTTCAGATGAGAGCCGTTGGTGTTTCAGGTGAAAAGTTACCGGTAACAAAAAACGAGAGGGGTCAGAGGAGTGGGAAGGGCCAGGCGGGACACCCCCGCAGTCTACCTGGCGTCGTCGTTTCCCGGCCGTAGCGGGCACTGGGGACGACGGTGTCGAGCTGATCCACAGTAGGCGCAGAGGCCCTCACGCCAGCGTCTCTCTTTCTCCTCTTTGGGGAGTCCACCCAGCTGCATGGGCTCCTCGCTGGATGTGCTGCTTGGGCTAGCCGTGGCTCCATCAGAGGGGGGAGGAGGTCGCGAAGATGTGGTCCTCTGAGGCTGGAAGGGTTTGAAGGCCCGAGGGGTATGGCGAGGCCGCGACATCACTCATTGGTCAATCTTCAGCGCGAGGTCCACGGCCTCATCCAGGGTTTTAGGGGCCTCACGGCCGGTCATCTCGTCTCGGATGTAGTCAGCCAGTCCCTCCAGAAAAATAGAGCGCAGAGAAGCGTCTCCCCACTGTAGCTTAGCGGCCAGGGTGCGGAATTGAGAGGCAAAGTGACAGACGGGTCGGCTGCCCTGGCGTAGATGAAGCAGCTGTGACTCCACTTCCACTTCGCTGCTCGGGGGAACAAACGTCTTCTTTAATACCTCCACAAACAGGGCATAGTCATTGCAAGCTGCCGATTTATTGTAGTAGAGAGCCGCGGCCCATTCCTGAGCCTGGCCAGACAAGAGAGAGGTTAGCAGTGCAACCTTTGCACGGGCGGTGGCGTATTTAGTGGGCTGACACTCGAACAGCATGTCTAAAGTGGCAAGCAACCCATCAGGCCGGCCATCAACTCCGTTCCACTTGTCTGGTAGTCCGATCCGGGGTTCCGCGCTCACCGGCGCTGGCTGACATTGCAGCGAGGTGACGGAAGTGGAAAGTTGGAGGGCAGTTTCGGTGAGGGACTCCGCTTTTGTGCACATCCGATCTACCACACCGTGAAGATATAGAACTTCGGCTTTCAGCCGTTCGAATTCCACTGGGTCTATAGCGGGCTCAGACATCCTGTCACGGCGGGGCGAGCTACGCACAGTAGCTCGGCGTGCCTGTGTAGCGTGCTGACTAGACCCAAGCGCGGCTACGGCTAGCGGTGGGTTTGGAGCAGACACGCAGTTATTCTAGTAACGATCAGTGCACGAAGCGTGGCTTCGGAACTGTCGTTACAGACAGAGAGCGAGCGGAGCCGGGAAGAGAAAAAGGATTGAAGGGAAAAACACTCACGGTTGCTGAATCAGGCGGAGACTGACGTCGGCAGAGTTTCGGAGCTCCTGACACGAAGAGAATGATGTCTGAGCGGCGAACAGGTGGGTGGCGTCTCTCTTTTAACCCTGGCCCCGTGATCAGCTGATCACAGCTGATCACCGGCTGACACCTTGTACCTGTGACATGTGCAATGACAATAAAGTTGAATTCTATTCTAATTCTATTCTAACTTCCAATACCATTGATATTTATTTAGCTCAAGGAAAGCCTACCATTGAGTAATATTTCAATCTTAAATACGGTCAATCAACCTCTATTAACCCATTAAAACCAATGGTTTTAGGTCAAACTACCATAACTCGTGGACCATTGGCACAATCGAAAAATTCCAGTGGTTCCTGGAAGCATTAGGTCTGTGCTTTTTCAGTGGTAAGCAAAACAAAACAATGAAAAAAACACTGTAAAAATGATCCAAATGCCCAATAAAATGTCTGTTTTCTTCTCTCAGCCAATCGCAGTCTTCACGGTGCTGCTGCCTGGAGTTACTATAAGGACCCTATTATCACTGAAAAGACAAACTTCTTTCAATTCATCAAATGATTCAGGACTTACGGGAGTTACAGATGTTGAATAAACATTGCAAAACATCTGCCAGCAACAGGTCAGGCTTTAGGTTGATCAGCTATGTACCACAGGTGGCAGTAACTAACACTGTTGGTCAAGTTACTTGAAAAAAGTAATCAGTAATTAATTACTGATTACTTCCCCAAAAAAGTAATCCCGTTACTTTACTGAGTACTTAATTTCAAAAGTAATTAATTACTTAGTTACTTTTAAAAACACGATTTACAACCTGAAGAGGTGATAAAGCGATAGATCTTTCAGCCTAATTCTACTTTTTCTGCATAATCCATCATATAAATGTAATCAAATGGAAAAGTCTCTTTTTAAAACTTGTTTTATTAGTTTTAATCTTTTAACTTCATGCATCAAGCAAAAATTAAATTATATGCAACATTCTCTGACTGGAAGAAATTAGTTTAACATTTAAACTTATTTTCTGCACATTCCAGCACATAAAATATAAATATATATATATTTTTTGTGTTTACACTCAGTCTTTCAGATGCAAGTAAAACACAGCAGAAAATAAATAAAGTCAAAGACTCAGCGGTCCTGTTGCTCTATTTTCACCTGTAAAGCAGGAGTGGGGCAGGCGGAGGTTTACCCTGGTGCAGGTGTGCCGCGGTCAGTGGAAGAATCCGCGAGTTTCTCTGTGAGTTTCCCATCACGTCGTAGCTACTCGGTGCTTGTTGGAAGTTTAGGGGTTTTTTTCGCTGTAAAAAGAAGTTTTCTTCCCACACACGATGGACGCTAATGTTTTTGTCACTTTTTATGGAATAAAACTCAAAGTAAGGTCAGTACTTCCACGCTTTAAACGCTGCACGCTCATACTCTCTCCTGCACTCGATATGTGATCCATTGTTGATCTGCACACAGCTGTTGTCACTAACGTTGCACTCGCTTACGTCACTGTCATGAGACATTCTCGCAAAAAAATCACAGTTTGAGTAACGCAGTAAGGCAGCGTTCCTACGGGAAAGTAACGGTAATCTAATTACCCGTTTTTGCAAATGTAATCCCTTACTTTACTCGTTACTTGAAAAAAGTAATCGGATTAAAGCTGCCCATCTCTGGTAACTAAACCACTATTTAAAAAGCATCTCTAGACCCAGCAGTCTTAGCTAATAATAGCCTATTTTCAGATGTTACCTTTTATAACTTGATGCTAATTTTGTAAACATCCATCCATCCATTCGCTTCCGCTTGTCCTTTTCAGGGTCGCGGGGGGCGCTGGAGCCTATCCCAGCTGTCATAGGGCGAGAGGCGGGGTACACCCTGGACAGGTCGCCAGTCTGTCGCAGGGCCAACACACAGGGACAGACAACCATTCATACTCACATTCATTCGCACATTCACACCTAGTGACAATTTGGATTATCCAATTAACCTATCCCCACAAGCTGGATGTCTTTGGACGGTGGGAGGAAGCCGGAGTACAATTGTAAACAATTGTACTAATTTATGTCCGTAAGAACACTAATGCATGGTATGCTTTGTGTGACTGATAGGCAGCATTTGTCAGTTTCTTAGACAAGTCTTCTGTTCACTCATCATATCTGGTTTCAAAATACTAGATGATGATGTCAGAAATGATGGTGAGGAGGAAGCATAGTCCCAAACAGAAGCCCCAGGTACACCACCAACCTGTTCATGTGTTTAACTGTTTTTCCCCACTCGGCCTTTACTTAAAGAGCCATCTTTAGACCCAGCGCTCTTGGCTGGGTCTCCAACCTTCCTTTCATATCAAACATCCTTGAAAGAGTAGTTGTCAAACAGCTAACAGATCATCTGCAGAGGAATGGTTTATTTGAAGAGTTTCAGTCAGGTTTCAGAGCTCATCACAGCACAGAAACAGCTTTAGTGAAGGTTACAAATGATCTTCTTATGGCCTCTGACAGTGGACTCATCTCTGTGCTTGTCCTGCTAGACCTCAGTGCAGCGTTCGATACTGTCGACCATAATATCCTATTAGAACGATTAGAACATGCTGTAGGTATTACAGGTACTGCACTGCAGTGGTTTGTATCATATCTATCTAATAGACTCCAGTTTATGCATGTAAATGGAGAGTCCTCTTCAGGTTAATTATGGAGTTCCACAGGGTTCAGTGCTAGGACCAATTCTGTTTACATTATACATGCTTCCCTTAGGCAGCATCATTAGAAGACATAGCATACATTTTCACTGCTATGCAGATGACACCCAGCTCTATCTGTCCATGATGCCAGATAACACAGATTTTTACTTCTAGTTTATTACTTCTAGGCTGAACAACTGTAATTCAATATTATAAGGATTTCATAAAAAAACAACCTGAAAACCCTTCAGTAAATGCAAAATGTTGCAGTAAGAATACTTACAGGGACTAGAAAGGAAGAATATATTTCTCCAAAATTGGCTTCTTTACATTGGCTCCCTGTTAAATCTAGAATTTCCTTTAAAATCCTCATCACATACAATCATCATACAACTATCATCACATACAAGGTTTTGAATAATCAGGTTTCATCTTATCTTAATGACCTTATAGTTTCGTATCACTCCTGTAGCTGCCGTCATAGGCAACTCTCGCATTTAAGTTCATTTTATTAGATATGTAAGGTTGAAACAATTAGTAGTTGAAATATTAAGAAATAAATCAATAGTAATTCATGTTTTGTTCATTGGATTTATATGTTTAAATGTGTTATTTTTACTAATTGTGCAATTAGATAGGAACCTTTTCTATAGTTCCGTCTGTTGTTGCTAAGAGGGTATTTTTGGCTGGCACACTCAGCAAGCTAATTGAGACGAGCCACGAGGTTTGCACGTCCACAGTAAGATAGTAAATAGTAAGATAAATAAAAGAGTGCCTTTTTTGGACCTCCCCACGATGTAAGGATTAAAGTTTTATTCCCTTTGAGTGAGGCCAATGAGGTAAATGTTTTCTTTTGTTTATTTTCGTTGTATGTAAATATGCTAGTGTTGCGTGATATTCTAGTGCAATTACCGCAGTGTGAGGTGTAATGTGTATTTTATTGATTGTTTTGTTGGAATGTTTCGCCATATATAATGCTTAGGGGCTTTATTAAGAATATTCATTTAAGTTTGTATTTCTTTTTAGTTCTGACTGCATTGTATCGGCTGTGGTTGGACATCATTACATGTTAAGGCATGTCGAAGAATCCTCCTGTCCGAAATAAATGTCAGTTAAAACACAAGGAACAAGTTGAGCTTTATTACGACTCGAGGGGAGTAACAACTCCATTAGAGGACTTCAGAATGCAGGCTTACTTTGGTTCCTAGGTTATTTAAAATGGAATGGGAGGTAGAGGTAGAGACCCAAACCAACCTCTCATTAGTCACCTCCTTCAGGTCTTCTGGGGGGGGACACCAAACCATTCCCAAGCCAAGCAAGAGATGTAATCTCTCCACTCTATCATGGGTCTACCCTGGGTCCTCCTCCTGTAAACAGATGCCCAAAACACCTCACCTGGGAGGCCCCTCAGAGATATTCTCATCACATGTTTGAACCACTTTAACTGGCTGCTTTTGATGTAGATATAGTGGCTCTACACCAAACTCCTCCCAAATGGCAAAGCTCTTCACCCTATCTCTGAGCACAGCCACCCTTTGGAGGAAGTCCATTTCTGCTGCTTGTATTTCAGACATAAAAGAACTACTTCAGGTCTATAATAACTGTCCGTGTATCTATAGATTACAATACAATCGACTATAGAGTTTCCTATCGACCAATATAGTCTATTGGTTGAAATGTCCATAGATACACAAAGAGCTCTGAATAGCTGGGTAGTTGCTCAAGAGACTTCATGAGCAACTAAGAAAAGCTAATCAAATGATAAAGGAGAATGTCCAGAAAGTCTCCACTTAGATGAAGGACAGTTACAGTTATGATGTTACAGCTAGAATTACCCCATTGCTCAGTGGAGAAAGGATTTTAGTCAGCAGATTTTCAGCACACTGAGAAGAAGACATATAGATTATAGTTAGTTAGCCAGACCCCATAAATCCAGAAGATAAAGATAGTCCTATCCAAGTAGTTCAGTGCAATCGGTTATGCTTATGTCTTTTTTTTTAATCCTCTGATAAATGTTCAACCAGAAGCAGTGTGCAAGTGCAATGAGTGATCTCGCTACTTTTACTCTACTTTTGTTTTCTGTTTCAGTAGCTGCAGTCATTTATTTATGTGTGCCTCATAGACCTCACTCATGATCAGTGGAGACACCAATCAGAATCAGAATCTGGAGGTGCTAATTTGAACTGGAAACCTCAACTGTTTGGTACGGAGGACCACAAGAGCCACACACATCGAAATAAAGCATTCAGTGCTTAAATAATGAATTGTAGAATAAATTCTGCATTTGTAAATTAATTTTTGAATTCCAATTTAATAAAGTGATTTTAAAAAACCTTTTTCGAATTCCACTTTAATAAAGTGATTTTCAAAAAGTTTTATAAAATGAAATGGTGATTCCACTTCTCATGTCAAAATCCACTTCCCTTTCCTGTTTGCTCAGGGATTAACATTTGGATTAGCAGTTGGATTAGCAGTTGGATTAGGAGTTGGATTAACACCTTCATTTTAAAAATCCTGCTGCTATTGAAATTAGCCACACCGTGGGATGATGATGAGTTGTTTTATCTCTAAGTATCGCAAAGTAATGTGGTAACATCTGGACTGATGAGTTTACTGTCAGCATTTTAATCGCTAGTTTAAAGGCTGTAGGCTGCAGCCGTTGCTCTAACACTGTATAAATGTAACAGGCCTCAGTGCTGGTTCTAATAGTCTGAGCTGCTTCCAGCTTTATTTGTGAAGAGCACAGCAGCTTACAAAACACGTAGCGAGCTCATACAGCTGGGAGGTAATATTTTCATAAGCTAAGATAACGGGGCTACGTGCGTTGATGCTAGCGTTAGCCATGCTAGCACGTTACCTTCAACAGGTGATCAGACTGAGTAAACAGGCACTCAGTCAGAGGTTGCGCTCTCCGTTTTGCTGCAGGGTCCCTTCATTCTTCACATAACTGTGTCGAGCCGAGTGTAAATCCTGAGGCTGAACGGCCTTTGTACGAGCACACACGCTTCTTAGCTTAGCAAGGCGAAGCTATGAGCTAAAAAATCCAGGGCGAACAGGAAAGGGAAATGAAGTTTTTTAAAAGCATTTTATAAATCAGTTTACTAAATTGGAATTCAAAAATGAATTTACAAATGCAGAATTTATTCTACAATTCATTATTTAAGCACAGAATGCTATATTTGGATGCACGTGGCTCTTGTGGTCCTCCACAGTTTGGAGCAAGGTTCCAAAATTAATTGCAAGACCGACCCACATGAAGCGTCACAAACAGATTGAGGAAACCAAAGGCAAATCTTTGGTGGAAACACGGATGATCAGACGGATGATCAATTTGAGCTAGCTTTAACTAGCATTGACATTTACAGTTTTCAATATATAACTTTCAAACTTTGTGTTAGTCAACATCAAGGTCACTGCAAATGTGAAAATTTTACATTACCAACAATTTTTTTATGGATCGTCTTCATACTTCACAAAAATATACCCAACCATGGGGGACAGGAGTCCCTAGTTAAGTATTGTAACTTGACCTTCAATGTCAGTGCGCTTGCAACAACCAGCATGCAACCTGTTTCATTTGCTCTTTTTTTCCTATACTTTAACCTTTCCTAACTTTTTTCTTTGTCTTTTACTAATTATTTATTATTTAGAGCATTATTGTTTATTTGTTTATACAGTTGTCTTTCAAATAGGTGGGATAAGAGAGTTTTTGTTCTCCTTGTTTCCACAAAACTATTGCTTTCATTACCGAATGGGACTGCGGTGCAGCAGCTACACGCTCCATGCTTTGTCTCCATAGATCAGCTGATCGCCCTGATGCCAGCCGGCTTGTTGACCAGACCCACAGACATACACTGTGGATTCAGAAGTGGGGACAGAAGAGGACAAGGAGGGGGACGGCGAGACACCTGAGGCCTAAAGGAGGAGGAGCTATAATTCATATCTGTCATGTATTATAATCGGGAATATCCAGTGGTTAGCAAACAAGACGTATGAGTTAACAATGCTAGCCTGGAGTCAATGGGAACTTTCGGAGTGTAGCTTGATGTGCTTCACCAATGCATAGAAGCACCAGGATATTATTAAGATGACAACACATCTGTGGATGGCTTCCACGCTGTTCGGGCCAACAGGTACAGTGTCACGGGCGGTAAGCAGAAAGGAGAAAGGAGAGGGTTTAACTATTCGTGTTAACTACCGGTGGTGTAACCCTGCTCACATAACAATCAAAGAGTGAATTTGTGGCCCTCACATTGAACTGTGTGCTGTTGGACTTTCCCTGGGAATTTACCCATGTGGTCTTGGTGTCTATGTTCCTCTCTCTGCTATCCCAACAGCTGCATCTGATACTATTCTCTCTGCCATAGCCCAGTCACAGACTCAGCACCTGCGTGCCTTCATTGCTATCTCGAATGACATCAACTATGTCAACTTGGACATTACACTGCCAACACAGTATGTGGTTTGTCCCACCAGGGGGGAGAGAATTTTTGACCTTCGGTATGTTAATTTCAGGGTTGCATACAGTTCCTCCTTCCTCACACCACTGATTCACCTCACCCCCTGCTGTGGGCCTATTGTGAAGAGGGAGCCTTTGACCACTATTAGTATTAGTTATGTATGTGGGTGGCTGTAGCTCAGGTGGCAGAGCAGGTCAGCCACTAATCAGAAGGTCGGTGGTTCGATCCCAGGCTGCCTCCTGGCTGCATGCCAAATATCCTTGGGCAAGATACTAACCCCATGTTTGCCTACTGGTGGTGCCAGTAGGCAAACATGGGGTGCCAGTGTCCGGCAGCCTCGCCTCTGTCAGTGTGCCCCAGGGCAGCTGTGGCTACAATGTAGCTTGCCATCGCCAGTGTGTGAATGTGTGTGTGAATGGGTGGATGACTGAATGTAGTGTGAAGTGCTTTGGGGTCCTTAGGGACTAGAAAAGCGCTATACAAATGCAGGCCAGGCCATTTAGTTGGTGGTCAAGGAGGCCTTAGTGGTTACATAACCTGCACTGACTCCATTGTCCCATCTCAGACTGTCTATTATTACCCAAATAACAAGCCATGGGTGACTAAAGGCATCAAAGCCATCCTCAACGACAAGAGGAGGGCCTTCAGAGCTATAGAGAGGAAGTGAGAAAGGTTCAGGTGTTACTGGGGGGTTAGATCAGAGAGGCTAAGGACAGTTACAGGAAGCTGGAGTAGAAACTCCAGCAGAACAGCACGAGAGAGGTGTGGAGTGGCAAGAAGACTGGATTCAGGGCATCCAACAGCAGAGGAGTGGAGGGCAGTAAGGACACCCCGTGAGCTAAATTTGTTCTTCGACACTGCAGTGAATGCTAACCCCCATGTTGGCTTAACTGTAGTCAGCCTGCTATCCACGCCACTCTTTCTCCTTCTTTCTCCACAGTGCCACAGGTCTGTAAACCTGTGGCACTGACTTCTACGTGATGATGTCAGACCCGGGTCGGTTGTGTCCTTCATGGCCCACCGTATCCCAGAATTCATAGCGTGGCCCAGCCAATTCCAGTTTCCAACAATGGCGGCCGCTACTAAGTTTTAATATTACTCTTATTAATCTTTCTCGGTCACAAAATAAACTTTTAACATATTTTCAGGCGAGAATATAGCTGTGGAAACTTCTATCTGCTCGGTTTATCAAGATATCGCATATTTACAAAAGTGGTCCGATGTTTTTGGAGACATCTGTTACCCATCAGCTCGATAGCTAGCTGAGAGCCGCCAAGAACGGCAAACTCCAGGCACATCGTTTTCAGATCACCGCGGTCTTTCGCTACTCAGGTTAAACATGATAGATAAGTCACTTGGATAACTTAAAAATGTTAGTTTGGCTTTTTTCAGTGTTTTATTTCTTCATGAGATTAAAGTTGTTAGATTAGATTAGATTAGATTAGATTAGATTAGATAAAACTTTATCAAACCCCCGGGTGGTTTTCACACAGTTGAATAAACGTCAAACAGAAAACTGATTAAACAGAAGTGTGAGATGGTCGAGAATTTACGCCAGTGTCCTGTTATATTTTAGATAGCAAGGAGCAGACGGCCGAGTTTATTAAACTCCACCGAGACAGCGGTGACGCTAATCAGAAGGCTAGACCGTCCAATTTTACAGCCATTTACTTCCAGCCTACCCGACCTTCTGGGGATCCGGCCCACGTAGAGCGCGAAGGCCGGGTCCTCAGGAGGATGCAGCCCATGAATTTGGACACGACTAAGGACGCTGTCATAGTCTGTCAACGACGTTGATTAGCTGCGTGTATACGAATGTGAATCATTCATTGGCTGGAGCAGCCAGTCACTTACTGACACACACTGCAAAACAGAATGAATTTTAACGTTTTTATTTTAATGTCAATTCAGGTTTGCTTTTTTTTACACTCAACAAAAATATAAACGCAACACCTTTGTTTTTGCTCCCATTCCCCATGGGATGGACGTAGAGACCTAAAATTCATTCCAGATACACAATATAACCATCCCTCCCAAACAGTGGTCACAAATCAGTCCAAATGTGTGGTAGTGGGCACATCTGCTATATTGAGATAATCCATCCCACCTCACAGGTGTGCCACATCAGGATGCTGATCTGACATCATGAGTAGTGCACAGGTGTACCTCAGACTGCCCACAACAAAAGGCCACCCTGGAATGTGCAGTTTTTTGCGCTATTGGGGGTCTGGGGACCCAGAACCGGTCAGTATCTGGTGTGACCACCATTTGCCTCATGCAGTGCAACACATCGTCGCATGGAGTCTATCAGATAGTCAATTGTGGCCTGTGGAATGTTGGTCCACTCCACTTCAATGGCTGTGCGAGGTTGTTGGATATTCGTGGGAACTGGTACATGCTGTCGTATACGCCGGTCAAGCACATCCCGAACATGCTCAATGGGTGACATGTCCGGTGAGTATGCTGGCCATGCAAGAACTGGGACATTCTCAGCTGCCATCTGCCCTGAACAATGTGAACCATGATTCATCCGTGAAGCGCACACCTCTCCAACGTGCCAGACGCCATCGAATGTGAGCATTTGCCCACACAAGTCTGTTACGGCGATGAGCTGGAGTCAGGTCAAGACCCCGATGAGGACGACGGGCATGCAGTTGAGCGTCCCTGAGACGGTTTCTGACAGTTTGTGCAGAAATTGTTTGGTTGTGCAAACCAATTGTTCCAGCAGCTGTCTGGGTGGCTGGTCTCAGACGATCTTGGAGGTGAACCTGCTGGATGTGGAGGTCCTGGGCTGGTGTGGTTACACGAGGTCTGCGGTTGTGAGGCCGGTTGGATGTGCTGCCATATTCTCTGAAACGCCTGTGGAGACGGCTTATGGTTGAGAAATGAACATTCAAAGCACGGGCGACAGATCTGGTTGACATTCCTGCTGTCAGCATGCCAGTTGCACGCTCCCTCATTGCTTGTGGCATCTGTGGCATTTTGCTGTGAGACAAAACTGCACATTCCAGGGTGGCCTTTTGTTGTGGGCAGTCTGAGGTACACCTGTGCACTACTCATGATGTCAGATCAGCATCCTGATGTGGCACACCTGTGAGGTGGGATGGATTATCTCAATATGGCAGATGTGCCCACTACCACACATTTGGACTGATTTGTGACCACTGTTTGGGAGGGATGGTTATATTGTGTATCTGGAATGAATTTTAGGTCTCTACGTCCATCCCATGGGGAATGGGAGCAGTAACAAAGGTGTTGCGTTTATATTTTTGTTGAGTGTATATGCACAACGCAGACCGTGCCAGCAGTGCGCGATCATTGAGTGGCAGTGCATTTATTTAAAGTGTAGTTAAAGAGCAACAATGACAACAGAATGATGTGTGAAGGACATGGCCTCCAATATTTACAAATCCAAAGATACTTTTCTTTCTGGGGGAAGCTCTCTCTCAGTAACACTCAAACAAGAGAAAAAAGTCCGAGCATGAAAACTTCACACATAAGCCAAGAATGAGGGAATTCTCCCAGCTTAAATAGGAGACAGATTACGTCTGTTTACCAACAGGTGAGTTTGTTAACCTCAGGTGTACTGTCAGCAGAGGAAGGACACACAGACAGAATGTGAAGAGGAGAGACAGAAGTGGGTGAGAAGGACAGGAAAATGGAAGACCATGACATTTCAGCACGCTGTTTTTCACAGACAGGTTTGCAGGCATCCATTTAATACACAGCTCCTTTAAGGTCCTGCCAAAGCATTTCAGTCTGACGGAGGTCTGCACATTATGGTCGACAGATAATACATGGACCTGGAATTGGCTGATTTTTATTTCGAGCAACATGGCGCTGTGTGCTATGCTGCAGTGTCTTTTGAACATGAACTTACTAATTGAGGCCTGTTGAGTCCGAGATGACGCTTTTAGGTTTGAGATTTCTCTGGACTAACCTTGGGGTAAATCTGCTGGGATGTCCATTCTCAGGGAGACTGGCAGCTACCATGAATGTTTTCCACTTGTGAATAATCTTTCTCACCATAAAATAAGTCACTTCAAACTGTTTTGATATGGACTCATAAGCCTTCTGATAGGTAGGAACAGTTGCTTCTCTGAGATGACTCCTCTGTCTTTCCCCTATTGGCAGTTAGTTAACACACATTTGAATGCTTCACACCACCAAACCTACAAAACTACTTCTTTTACAGAGGTCGTCACACTTGCTGATGATCAGTTATTCAAGTGCATTTGATTATCAACACCTGACTGTTACAACTCCTATGGAAACAGTAAGAGTGCACTTAGTTTTTCACACACTTCTGCTGTGATCAGCTGGGTGTGAGGCGAGAAAGACAAGCTATGGAAAAGAGCCACAGATTAATAACTAATGATTAAATGCAGAGTGATGTATAAGCACATAGCGACTGAAGAAGAAACACTCGTGCATCGTGGGATGTCCCCAGCAGCCTATTGCAGCATAACTAAGGGAGGATTCAGGATCCAGTCAAAACATCAAATTTGAATTTGTCAAATTGAGAGAAGGTTACTTCCTTTACTCCCGTGCCACCATGGTATCTCAATGTGGCCCCTCCCTAGAGTTTCCAAAATAAAATGTGAGGCAGAGCCTTCAGCCATCAGGTCACTTTTTTGTAGAACCAGTTTGGCCTCAGAACTGACACCCTCTCTACCTTTGAGATGAGACAAACTTTCCTTTATTAAGAAGGTTATAAAACCATATTTCCAACAAGGTTGGGATGTTATGTAAAATGTAAATAAAACCAGAATCAGAATCAGAATCAGAATACTTTATTGATCCCTGGGGGAAATGCAATGATTTGCAAAGCTCCTAAACCCATATTTCATTCATGATAGAAAAAAAATCAATATAATTAATAAAATAAAAGTATATATAAAAATATATAAATTTAAGGGAAAAAATAAGGTCAGTTTGACTTTAATGGGCACAAAAAGCTTGAAAAAAGTTGGGCCACAGGCGGCACAAGGATGGAAAATTAATTGGTGCTAAAACGAAACAGCTAGAAGAACATTTTGCAACTAATTAGGTTACCTAGCAACAAGTCAGTAACATGACCGACTTTAAAGGCAGAGTTTCCCAGAAATAAAAATGGGCACAAGTTCATTGTTATTATTGATTTGGTAGAATTTAAAACTTGATGACCATGACTGTCAGGCCTTCAACTGTATTGCATTTCTGTGATTCTATCAGAGTAAGAAAGAAACCACCTTTTGGTGAACACAGTTGCAGGTCAAAGGTCAATTTTACAAGAAGTCATATGTGTGCCTGGTCCATAAACACCGTCATCTTCTCTGTGCCAAAATTCATTTAAAATGGTGTGAGACGAGGTGGAAAACTGAGCTATGATCAGAAAAATCATCATTTGAAATTGTTTCCAGAAAACGTCCAAGCTCCAAAATAAAGAGAGGAAGAACCATTCAGTTTATTATCAGTGCTTAGTTGAAAAGCTTTCATCTTTAATGGTATAGGGTGATCAGCGCCTATGAAATTGGCAGTTTTCACACCTGAAAAGGTACAAAGACGATAATGCACAAACCGTTATCAAATGATGAGGAAAATGTAAGCTATTCCCTTCTGTATGCCAATGCATGACCTGTTTGTGTTGCAAGCACCACTAGCACATTTACTGTCTCTGTTTCAGGCTTCAATTAACTGATTCAGTTTCTTTTCAGCAGGCTCGTCAGCATGTAAGCATCCAAGTCACTCCCATATATTATGTGCACAGTTTTACTGTAATGTTCTACACAGCTATAGACACAAAATGCCAATGAAGTAGTTGTGTAAAGAATCAAAATGGCTGTATCCCACCTGCAGCAGTGGAGAGAACAATGGCTAATTTCAGAATAATATATCTTCCCCTGAGGACTGGTTGGCTATTTTCACACACGTCAGACTAACCCATTGTATTTTCTCTTGGGAAGTGAGATGATTACATACGTACCTTGGAGAGACCGCTGCATTGACACCTCTTCAACAGCTAGTATACATCTCCAATTACTTCCCAGAGAGCTTTGAACAATCACATTTCCATACAACAGGAATTCTTCTTGAAAGCACTTTCACCAGCTTCCTCGCTCTAATTGCTATTTTGTACAGCAATGACACATAAAGTAAATATAAACAGGGTCATCACAGCATTTCAGGTCGAAGGAGCATTAATAACATCACACATGAAGTTAAAGCAAGCAATTAAGCAAGTTTTTACTGTTTTCTGTGGCTCCTGTGGTCCCGTTCTTTATTATTGGTTTCGCTTTCTGTTTCCTTTCAGATTTTTAATTTTAGGCCATCGCGTGGCTTATACATCCTCCGTTGTTTTTTTTTCACACCCTGCTTGAGCTCCACCTGTAGGTTATTTGTCATCCTGTTAATTAATCCTGTTAATTAACATTTTTAAAGCCTCCATGTTAGTTTTTGGATTCAGACTGCCATATTGGATAAGAGGATCAAGCTAGCAAGCTTGTTTAGCAATTAGCATACATACACTGCTTATGCAACATACATAGCTGTCTGCTACTGCTAAACAGCATTCTGATAAAATCAGTCAGTTTGTGCCACACAGGAAGTCATACTATTAGTCAAAGTTTTACTCCAAAAGGAATAAACAGCACAGGTCCAATGGAGAAGTCCAGTTCGGTGGATTCATGACAGCTATTGGCTACAGCTGTCTATGTCGTAAGAACAGTCAAAGTTGCCACATCCCTAAATCCAGTATTCAGAGTTATTAAAAAAACAAACAACCATACAGTTATGAATACGAAGGAAACTATCCTTGTAGGTCAACACCCAATTTTTAGTACCAGAGTTTAACAAGTTGCATCCATGAATTGTATGGGTGCAATGCACAAACACAGATAGCAGCTAATTCATGCCAAGCAAATGACTAAAAAAACATTAGAATCAGCTAACAGGATAGTACTTTCTAATAAAGGCGTAATAGTAGAGTATGAACGGTGAACAAGGGTGTAATAATGTAGTAATTTCTAAATTATTGCTATGCAATTACCAAAGTAATAACCATGTAATGTCCAAGTAATATCATGGTAACAACAATGGTTACAATTGAGTAATATTCTGCTGAAATGTATGTAATTGGATAGTAAGGGCCTCAAAACTGGGGGTAATAACGTGAAAATACAGCTCAGTAATAAAATAGTAATAGTAGGGTAACAAGGTAGAAACACGTAAAATTGCGGTAATTTCTAAGTTACTACCACTCAATTACTTGTGGTAGTTTCTGTGCAATAAGCAGGAAACAGCGCAGCAAAATGCCAAACAGCTTTAATAGGTTACTAATATGTTATTAAATGCAAACAATCAAACTTAAAAAGTGTGTTATTACCTGGAAACACCTGTGGTAGTTTTTGTGTAATAAGCATAAATTGAAACAGACTGCAAAGAGCTGGCTGCCAGTAGGTGGCAAAATGCAGCCTACTGGCAGTCTGCAATTTTTTTCATCCCCGGATAAAGACAAAGAAGAAGTAGGGCACCGACTGCTAAGTTTAGCGACCATTTGCCTCCTTTTTGGCTTGCGTCGTAGAACCATGATTAGATAAACCTGTGGATTATAACAAAGCAGTTTGAATCAAACCCATATTATAGCTAATGCTGTAGGACTGCAAGGTAAGTAAAACCTGTTTTTTATTCCTTACGTTATATTTAGGACCATGTCTCTTGTATTTGGTACTTCTCAAGCTTCTTGTGTTCCTTCTTCCTGATGCTGCTGCCATTCGCTACATCTATCACTACAGCTGTCTTTTCCTGTTTGTCTACCACCATTATGTCCGGTTGGTTAGCCACCACCATTTTATCTGTCTGTATCTGGAAATTCCATTTGCCACCACCCTAGTGGGCATCTCCAATTTTAACTTCAGGACTTATCTGAAGCAACATCAACATCTGTGCCATATTCAGCACAGATTATTCTGTACACTATGCCAGCCACTTGGTTATGGCGTTCCATGTATGCAGGGTGCTGGACTTGGGGTGAAACCCTCCATGCATGGTCAGGAGCTTTCTTGTCTTTATGTCAGTGGCTTCTATCTCCTCCTTTGGCCAGCCTATTACCCCAGCAGGGTACCTGATCACGGGCAGGGCGTACGTGTTGATGGCCCGGATCTTGTTCTTACCGTTCAGCTGACTCCTCAGGACTTGCCTGACCCTCTGCAGGTACTTGGTGGTTGCAGCTTTTCTAGCGGCCTCTTCATGGTTCCCATTCGCCTGCTGGATCCCGAGGTACTTGTAACTGTCCTCTATGTCTGCAATGTTGCCTTCTGGTAGTTCAATCCCCTCAGTTCTGACTACCTTCCCTCTCTTTGTTACCATCCGACTACACTTCTCCAGTCCGAACGACATCCCGATGTCATTGCTGTATAGCCTGGTAGTGTGGATCAGTGAATCTCGTTCACTCTTGGCATACAGCTTGATGTCCTCCATGTACAGGAGGTGGCTGACAACTGCTCCGTTCCGTAGTCGGTATCCGTAGCCAGTCTTGTTAATGATCTCACTGAGGGGGTTCAGGCCTATGCAGAACAGCAGTGGGGACAGAGCATCTGCTTGGTAGATCCCGCACTTGTTGGTGACTTGTGCTAAAGGCTTGAAGTTGGCCTCTGGTGTTGTACGCCACATCCCCATTGAGTTCCTGATGAAGGCTCTTAGGGTCCTGTTGGTCTCGTATAGGTCTAGGCATTCCAGGATCCAGGTGTGGGGAGTCATAGGCCTTCTTGTAACCATTCCAGGTTGATCAGCCTAGTACTTCCTTTCCAGTCACCTTTCTCACTCAACATGTGTTAACAGACCTCTCTGCATTGAATCATATCTGTTATTAACCTCTGTCTCTCTTCCACAGCATGTCTTTATCCTGTCTTCCTTCTCTCACCCCAACCAATCACAGCAGATGGCCCCGCCCCTCCCTGAGCCTGGTTCTGCCGGAGGTTTCTTCCTGTTAAAAGGGAGTTTTTCCTTCCCACTGTCGCCAAAGTGCTTGCTCATAGGGGGTCATATGATTGTTGGGTTTTTTTCTCTGACTGTATTATTGTTGGCTCTCTACCTTACAATATAAAGCACCTTGAGGTGAGTGTTGTTGTGATGTGGCACTGTATAAATAAAACTGAATTGAATTGAATCTTGGCTGTTATGATGCAGGACAGAAGCTTCCATGTGCTGAGGCAGGTTATTGGCTGGTAGTTGGACGTGACAGGTCCCTTCTGGGACCCCTTGGCGATCAGGTCTGTCCGTCCTTCAGTTCATCATTCTGGGTGTCTCTCAGCTAGCACCTGGTTCATTTGTACTGCTAGATGCTCCTGGAGTGCAGTCAGCTTCTTCAGCCAGTAGGCATGAACCATGTCAGGGCCTGGTGCTGTCCAACTCATACTGGAGACCCTTTTTTGGATTTCTGCCACTGTGATGGTTATTGGACCCTGTGGAGGTCGCTGTGGTCTGCCCTCAGATCCACTAGCCCCTGAGCATTGCCGTTATGGGTTGTGTCCATCTCCCATATGCTCTTCCAGTATTGCTCTGTCTCCAGCCTTGGTGGTGCTGTTCTCATATTGTTCCCCTGCCACTGAGAGTACACCTTGGATGGTTCTGTGGAGAACAGCTGGTTTATTCTCCTGCCTTCGATCTCTCTGGTGTACCTCTTCAAGTGGCTGGCCATAGCTGTGAGTTGTTGCTTGGCAGTTTCCAGCTTGCTGTACTTCTTAGGCACCTTTTTCATCGCACCTCTCTTTAAATTTAATTAAACTGTGATGAAATAGTACTGATGGCACTTCTCCATACAATGATATTTGTTCATACAAGTGTAAGGTATACTCCAAGCTTTGACCAGCCAGCATCTTTGCTATGGTGAGAACAAATCGAGTGTAGTGGGTAGCACATTTGATTTCTGGTAATATTAGATGTTGCTGCAAGAGACTGAAACAAGAATTCTGACTTTCAAAAGGCTGACATACAGCAGCATATTCCTCTCAAAAAGTTACATGGTGAGATCACTAAAGGTTAACTTCTTTCTTTTACCAGCTCATGTCACTTATCTAGCAATTACTCCTGGCATTTTTAATCAGTTCTGAAATATTCGTCAACTTAACTAACTTAACTACATTTGAAAGACTTTATAATTGTATCGAAAAAAGGAAAAATATCAAACACATCAGAATAATACATTATCATTAACTTAGCAATCTGTCTCAGCTGCTGCGGTGAACTCAGACAGTATGCTAACTTGGTGAAGTGACTGTGTTAGCTGTTAGTTTATTAACTGTTAGCTAATGGTGCCACTGATTGAGAAATATGTTGCTCACATTTTACTAAAATCGCTTGGAAGAAAGAAAAATCTGAAGGAAATTAGAACACTTAATGTGATACAGTGATTAATGCAGAGCCACCTTATGACCAGTGTTTCTGGCTTTTCAATGGCTCTTCAATCCCGCCCCCTCTCACAACAACAGACAGTTGGATGGACCTCCATATTTGACAGGAAATTACCTGTCAAATATGGTAATCGTTATTACCATATTTGGTAATAAAGATTATTACTAGTACGATGTTTATTAGAAAAAGAAAGAAAAATCTAAAGGAAAAAGTTCAGTTGACTGTTTTTAAAGCTTTTTAAAGTTTATGTAGATTTTTTTTACTGCAGAAAATTTATCATTTTGAAGTCAAATTATTATTTTTTAAATAAAAGACATAAAAGCAAACACAACGCAAAAAGACAAAGAACAAAAACAATTTGTTACACTTTGTGCATAATATTAGTACAAGAACCACAACTGATAGAAGAAAAGGACACTTAATAAGTTGTATTCCATTGTCTTTTCTCTGAATCTAAATCAATCCAGCTGTTATATCAGACTAAGGACTGATATCTTTTACGATTTCTTTATTATAATGTATTTAAGTACTGAGCATTAAGGTTTACAGTTTGTGTGCACTATTAACAAAGAAATTTGAAAGTCATTAAATAAATCAAATAGGATAAATGTTTAGCTTTTTTCCCAGTGCCAGTGACTGCTTTTGAGTTGATAGGTCGTGTGAGCGCAGAGTAGTAAATTTTCAGAGTACCTGTTTATTTTGTCTGCATTTACTGTTGTCTGTATTTCTCCATCCAGCATTGACAGTTAATGTTCTGCTCTACCAAACTGATCTTTAGATGTTCCATTATATTTTCAGTTCAACTGCTTAAGTTGTGTTTGTAGTGGTAGCAGAGCACCAGTGTCGAGTGTTGCTCCACAAATATAGACACTGTGGCAGAGTGGCAGCAAAATCAAAACACTGCATCAAGCATTTCCAGCACCGGTAATCATTACTTCTGCGGTTTTAATCCCGACTTGCATTTTATTTGCCCCAAAAACAGTGATGTACAAAACGACGGAGAACACGGCAGCTCCGTACGAAGACAGACGTGACGAAAAGAGTACGAGGAAAAAATCAAGGAGTGAAAGGGTCAGACCCACACGAGCATAGAGTGGAGTAAGGACGTCAGCCTGCTGCCCAACTTTCATCACGCACATATTTATTATCATATGGTCCTAAGTGTGAGTGCATACACTCACAACATGTTTAGTAACTTCAGATCCCTGCAACAAGCCCAGGTCCAGTTTACTTTGGTGATTTGGACAATTCCATCTCACAACTGTTGTTACAGGCCAACGCATCTATTTGTCGTTTCAGGTTGTAGTGTTACACAACATTTTCAGATCTCAGAAAAAAATGAGTGTTTCGTAATTCATTCAATTATTGTCTTTATTTATAACTGGCATTATTGTTTCGTTCTATTATAGAATCTTACAGGAAAGAGGCAAAATTGTAAAAATCCATCGTGCTTTATTCGCTGCTTCGGTGAAAAACAAATCAACAATGCAACAACAACAACAAAAACCATTGCAAAACAACATACTGAAACAGTTATTCATCACTTGATTGCTTCAATACAACACTTGGGCACATATATGCGGACGATTCATGGCTGTTTTGATCTCGCTCTCTCTCTTAACCGATCAAATCTGGCTGTGGTAGCAGCTTTAAACTCAGTATGACCCAGGCTGATAGAGGGGCCCAGTCTGGATCACATTCCAGCATTTTGTAGGCCGGTTTTCCTACAAAATACAACCAACATTAGCCCGCAAAGCCACAGTGAACAAAGCAGCATAGCAACGAATTCAATTCAAATCAATATAAGACTTACTTGTAACCTACATCAACAATTGTGTTATGATAAATTACGTAATAACTACAACAGAAGACTGACCTTTGTGGGAATGCTTGGAGCAGACTAACCTGTTCCTTACTGCTTATTGACCACTGTCTTTCCATTCTAGTCCTTCCTTGAGGATTCTGAATGTTTTCTGACCTAACATACTCGCTTCAAAACAATTAATAGTCTTTAAAGTGTTACCAGTGTGCTGCAGTGTGGTAATCATGCATGTTTTGTTTTTATTAAATCGGGTGAGTTAACACTGATTATACGCAGGACAGCAGCTATCAAGGACCGGAATAAAGAAAAATTGCTTCGGTAAACTGAATAATTACAAAGTTGCTCTTCAAATGTTCAATCAAAACATAACACAGAACGTGAGAACGAATGATGGTTATACAAGAGTTTCACTCCTATTCACAAGAGCACCAGTCATCGGTAATTTACATAACAGCATTCTCTGGATGTGTGGTTTTAGAAATCTTCCTATCCAGTAGCAATTTTGTTCTTCAGCCCAAGGACTTTGGGGGAGAGCTTTTCCCCATCCAATCCCATCAACACTTTCTGAATGAATTCATAATAGTGCCTCAATTCCTTGGGGTAGGCTAGGTTTAGTGCATAGATTACTCCAAGCATCAATGCACAAGCTTGGGCCAAAGATCCAATGTTGTCCATGACTATCTCCCCTTCAACAAATATTCCAATGTCATCATAATGTCCATTTTGTCCATCCTCCCTGTTGATGACATAAATGCCCATGGTGTGCTTCTTCAGGTCTCTCTGGATGTCATCTCCTTCAATGTCCTAAACGTTTAATAAAAAGGTAAAAGAAAAAACAATTAACTCTACAATTAAATTCCAATCTAGTCGTTTGTGTGTGTGTTACACACAAATATCTATCTAAAAAGCGTGTGTATAGATGACTTGCTTACAATGACTTAAACGACTTACTAAGTACTCCCGAATAAGGCTTCCGTCCTCTTCACCAGGGCAGATCAAAGCGCCCTGAGAACTGCTTCCCTTTTCACGTTAACATCACTTTCAGCCTGTTTAAAGAGAGTTGCTGATTAAACCAATTTGGAAAAAAAACAATGTCTGACATTCGCAATAAGTAAATCTTATCATAATGTCAGTTCAAACATAGTAAATAAAATTTATATATGAAATTTCAAAATTTAGATTGCTTGGCCGGTCACCTAAAATGGCTTATTGGACTCACCAGTGACCTGCCGCTTAAGACAAAAGAAATCCAAATAGAATTTACAATATTCACATTTACCTCTTGCATGATGTGCAAGTGGTGGGCAAGTTTCTGCCCAGAAACACCGCCCTTCTTCTGGAAAACTGTCATCAGCCGAGGTGTAATTCTGTCTGTGCCGCGAAGGTCGTCTCCAGTTGAAGTGATACGCTGGAATTCAGCATTTACCTGCATCACACACACACCACACACACAGAGAAAAAAAGAAGACTGGTGCTTAATCATTGGTATGATTATTTTGTTATTTCTTCATTAAATGCTACAATGCAATTGCCATCACTTCATAAAGCATGATTAGCATGTGGGTTAGTATACAGTGCACGAAGGATGTTACTACTGTTAATCAAAGAAGAAATGAATGGCATCAGTCCATTTAACGGGTTTAAAGGGTTTTAAAAAGCAGATATTTGTCTGTTTCAGGTGGTTGGCAACACATTTTCCTGCGCTCTTTGTCCACTGGTGGGAGTGTCTCACCTGTGGGGTCAGCGGGGCAGAACTCTGCCGTCAGCAACAGAGAGCAGAGAAAATTTAGAGGTGCAACTAAAAGCATGCTTGCCATGTAAGCCCCAAACATCTCTGAAATTGCTCTGCAAAATTGTGACTGTCTCTACTCTAAGCTGCTGATGGTCACACAGTGTACATTTACTCTGGTATCTAGTGTATCATATGGTACCCCAATTGAAAGGCTCTCATTTTCTACTTTCTGAAACCTTTTTAATTTACACCAACAATTTAGCTGTAACAGAATTGAGAAACGAACATTACCCATGTGTGACCATAGACTATAAATACGTGTGATACCTGCTGTTAAAGCTCATCTGTGGTTGTACTTCGGAGGTTCTGTGGGTACCGTAAAGACTCATGTATGCACACAAACCTCAATTTGTTTGCTCTCTGATCCTCTTTCTCTTGGCTCTTTCCTTCAGGGATCACCACAGTGAACGATCCACCTCCATCATCCTCTTAACTCACACCAACTAAATTCCTGTTTTTCATTTCACTTTCACAAGTTTTTTTTATCTTTTATCCTGGATGTCTTAAACAGTTTAGGAGTTGGCTATGATGGTGATGACAATAGATGAGAGGTCTTAGGGGTTTTAACTTGACCATTTATTTTTTATCTTATGAGCAACAAAGTCTGTTCATCACACATCACATTTTTAATTTACATCTGTTTAGCACATGCTTTAAACAATCTGAGGCTAACTAAAAACTAATAGCTAAAAAAAGGTTTTAGGTTCATTCACAATTGATAATCTGATTACACTCAATCTCACTCTATTAATTATTGAGATGATTAATCAACCATTTCAATAATCAAACTCACTATAAAATAGTTTGGGCCCTATATGTAGTGCAAACTTACTTAAATAATCAAATATTTTTGCATTTATAAGAAAAATCAAAAATTAATTTTATTCATGTTTCTACCCTTTAAGTCACTTATGTTTTTCATACACATATGTTAAGTGCTGCTCAAATAAATACTCTGTACGGTACACAGGTCAAGAATTTAACGACACAGTCACTATGAATGCCAGCCTCTTTATACCTGTATTTGGACTCGTCTTAATCCAAGTGGCCCAGATTAGTTAATGTATAACATAAGGAATTACTGAAAAGAGCACTCAGCAACAAAAGCATGCCTTTACCTCATTAATCTGGAAAAGTGCAGGCCACCTAGCTTTGAACTCCCCAGCACCACCTCTTGTCTACGGTAGGAAAATGTTCGTGACATCTTCTGTCTTACATCTGAGGCACTGTTTCTTCGTCTGACGCCGGTCAAAAGCTCAACCCTGATGTTTTCTAGACTGTCATCCGTTTCGCCAGCTGGACAAAAATTGACCTTTTTAGGTTTCTTAACATTTTTGGCTGGGAGGCAATCATCACTGGATTTGTTTTTCAAAGCATTTATAGTCACTTCAGGACAGCCGATGTTGCGCATCTTTGTCCTGTAATTAGCCATCTTATATTTCAGGCTAATCATCCAGCCATAGTAACCTGTGGCAGATGGCTCTCGCAGACAAGGACATGTTTTGATCAGTGCCCCTGCAACTTCATCTATTTGGTAATTTTGAGGATAAGCAGTAAACTGAAAAATCGCCTCAGCTAGCTTATCTAAGATGTTAGATTTAACACCTGGAGTAATCTTGAGCCAAGTTCCAGTTTCTCTGAAGGTCTCATTTCCACGCTGAAGTTGCACCTCTACATTGAATGAAAATCGAGGAATAGTAAACTCGCGAGGCCATGCACATGATCTCAGCTCACTGTCTGACTGTGGTAGAATTATGGTGCTGTCTGAGTTGGAAGAAGACGATGAGAGACTGGAGTTTCTTTGAATACTTTCTGGACTTGCAGATGAGTCAAGACAGCATGCGGGATACTGCTTTGACAAAGATGCACTTGTATCCAGATTTGCCATGTACACGCGTTTGATTGTACTTCGGTCTTGGATGTCTTGCATTATGTTCATAAACTCATTGTTGAAGTCAGGCTCCATGAATTGAATACGAAAGTCTCTTTCAATTCCAAATGCTTGGCGAATTGTGCTCATCAGTCAAAGTTCTCGGCATCCCTGATGGAACGTCAAGTCTCCTAAAATCATCATCTGCCACGATGACTCTCAGCTTCAGCTGCTCTGCCATTCTTCAATCTGATTTTTAAAGATATTAGGAGAAAAAAAATGAAAATACTTTGCCTATAATTTTATAGGCAGCACGGTGGTTAGCACCGTTGCCTCACAGCAAGAAGGTCCTGAGTCCAATTCCACCATCAGGCCGGGGTCTTTCTGTGTGGAGTTTGCATGTTCTCCCCGTGTTTGCGTGGGTTCCCTCCCACCGTCCAAAGACATGCAGCTTGTGGGGATAGGTTAATTGGATAATCCAAATTGCCACTAGGTGCGAATGGTTGTCTGTCCCTGTGTGTTGGCCCTGCGACAGACTGGCGACCTGTCCGGGGTGTACCCCGCCTCTCGCCCTATGACAGCTGGGATAGGCTCCAGCGCCCCCCGCGACCCTGAAAAGGATGGATGGATAGATAATTGTATTAGGGAGCATGAGAGTTACCGTTGTGACAGACTCCAAGTGGTATGCCATCATGAACTGATGTTTCAGTGACAGTAGCACATTTTGTGTGTGACGAACAACCTGTTTGAAAAAACTGTGCTTTGCCTCGAACCTCATGGTCCACATGCCAACAAGTGGCCCAAAGACTTTAATCATCTGTGGATAATGCTCCACAAAAGGATGTTTGGTAACAGCTTCAGTCCTGGAAACAGCTCTTTCAACCTACATCTGTGGTCGGAGACTCGAGACTTAAGGAAAGCAATTGATTGTTCTGTGTGTGCTGGTGCAACAACTAGTTCAACAATGTCCTTTAGGTCCAAAATTACCTGCCAAGCTGTTTCATCTGGAGGTACCAAGTCTCCCACCAACAATGGAAGGAATCGTAAGAGACTCCAGTTTTCATGAGCATTTCCTCCAATGCTTTTGTTCTGCATGAAAGTCCTGGGAATAGCATGAGGGCGATTACTCTTGTCTGCCCATTTGTAGGGAAATGTCAGAATGGACTCACTGTCAAGTGTAAAATATTTTTTCAAAATTAAGATATTCAGGCAGTATCCCAACTCAACTGGTAATATGCCCTCAAAAATGTCATGTGTAATATCTGGAGGATATCCACTGCTAACACTGAAATGGGAGAGATGTGCGGAGAAAACACACCGTCTTTTAACACCGTGACATGGTTTTGCAGAACTCTGTGCAGAACTTACATGCATTTCATGTGTCTCTTTGCTTCTCAGAGTAAACACACCTGAACTAACCTCTGTTTCTTGAATATCAGATCTTTTGGCCTCACAAAATCTGCAAAAGTATTCACCTGAAAAACTCTCAATAAATCCAGAAATACTGTGTGCTCCTAAATGATCTGCTATGACTCACTGTATTGTGCCCCTGACAAATTCTCCAAGATGTGCAATAAAAATCCCTTGACTTTCCAAAGTAACAGGATCACTCAACAACGGCTCTAGAATCTTTTCATATCCATATGTCTTTACATCCTCAGACTTGCAGAGTAAAGCCAGATAAATGGAAGTCAGTGATGAATGGCAAGCAGGTGGTAAATTGCTAAGAGTCCAATATATGGCACAGATTTTGTGCTTTTTACGGGAAGTGCCAAGTGGATTGCAAATCTCAAAATCGTCAATATACAAATTTAGTAACACTCGCAATTCACCTGCTGATAAAAAACTGCTTTCTTTGCAAAACAATCCCTCCCTAAAAGACCTGTAAATCACTTCTTCCCCACTTTGTTCTGTTAGGCGACTACCATCCAAAACCTTAGCAAGAACGTGGCAATCACTGAAAAGCTGCTGTAAAACCTTTAAAACTGGAACATCCAACACATACTCTGCAGGCTCTACAACTTTAAAATGTTCCTTGTGGGACCGCACCGCAATGGCAAACGGTTCGATTGCTAAAATAAACAATAAAGGGGACAAAGGGCACCCTTGCCTACAGCCCCGTTTAATTTCAAACGGTTTAGATATAATTCCATTTGTCAGTATTTCAGCATATGGCTCATTATATAAAAGTCTAATCCACCGACAGAAATGATCCCCACAGCCAAATCTTTTTAATATTTCAAATAAATAGGACCACTCAACTCTATCAAAGGCCTTTTCGGCATCTAATGATAGTAGAGCAGTGTCCGGTTTTCCCTCCTGACTATGAAGAATATCCAACACTCTTCTCACATTATGAAATCCCTGTCTACCCGCAATAAACCCATTCTGATCACAGGTAATTAGATCAGGTAAAAATCTCTCCAGTCTTCGAGCCAAAATTTTGCAAAGTATCTTTAGATCCACATTAAGAAGACTTATTGGTCTTAGGTTACCACATTTATTGCACGGTTTACCAGGTTTGGGCAATAAAGTTATCAGGGCTCCTCTTAATGAGACCGGAAGGATTCCCTTTTCAAATGAATCCGAAAACATGTCAAAAAGAGGGGACAGCAGTTTAGTTTTACATTCCCTATAAATTTCTGTCGGCAGCCCATCTGGGCCTGGGGCTTTACCTGTTTTCAAATGGTCTATTGCTATAGATATCTCCTCCTTTGTTATAGGTGTATCAAGGCGGTCCCATAAGAGCATAACTGGTCTATCAGTAAACCAACAGGAATACAGAATTGCTTTATTTGCAGATGATGTTATTCTTTTCTTGGAAAAGCTGAAGGAGTCTATCCCAGCCTTGTTGGATCTACTACACATATTTGGAACAAAGAAAAATCTTCATTAATGATACTTAACTCAGAAGAGAGAGAGGGTGCTGGAAATTCTTTCCAATTCAAAATGGTAGACTGTTTTACCTATCTGGGGATTAAGATAGTGCCATGTTTGAGAGACATTGTTGGAGCTAACTACACCCCTATGGTAGACTCAATCACCTCATCCCTAGATAGATGGAAGCCCTTGCCCTTGTCACTTATAGCGAGAATTAATGTTCTTAAATTAAACGTAATGCCCAAACTTTTGTACCTGTTCCAGAACATCCCATTGTCACCCCCTGCTAACTTATTTTCACACCTGAAGACAATTTTTGTACGTTTTTTGTGGAATGATAGACGACCAAGGCTCCGTTTATCACTCTTGTACTTACCGTATGAAAGAGGAGGCCTCAAATGTCCCAATCCACTTTGGTACTATTGGGCAGCCCAATTGAGGACTATGATGTATTATTTTACAGATAAATCCCCCCCGCCTTGGACAAATATGGAAAACAGTTCAGTACCTCTTCCCCTTCCCCAGTACCTATACTCAGCAAAAGTCAAAATGTTGAAAAAAAAGACAAAAAAATCCTATAGTCAGAAATATGATTATGATCTGGTATCAGGTTAAAAAGTACCTGGGTGAACCCACCTCTTTCGCACGCTTTAGCCCAATATGGGGTAATCAATTTTTCCCTCCAGGCAGAGCAGACCCTGGTTTTAGGAAGTGGGCTGACAAAGGCTTAAAAACAATAGGGGATCTCGTGGGATCAGAGGGTGAGATTTTGATGTCATTTGAGGAGTTGATTTCCAAGTATGATATCCCATGCAAACACCGATTTAAATATCTACAAGTGAGAAACTTTATTAGATCATCTCAAAATCAGTGTTTGTCAATCCCTCCGTTTTCCACTTTGGAAACAGAAATGAAAAGAGATTACTTTGGAAAGGGAATAATCTCCAAATTATATAATATGTTAGTAGAGGGTTCCCCTGAATCTTCTTTAGGAAAACTTAATGCCTGGAGGGAAGATTTACAGGAGGACTTATCCTCCGAAGACTGGGAGGAGGCATGTGCTGAAGCACAAACACAAACTACCAATACTCGTCTCAAAGTATTGCAATATAATTGGCTAATGAGGACGTATGTGACTCCAGAAAAGCTTAATAAGTATAATGGTGATATCCCAGACTTGTGTTTCAGGTGCGGAGAGGAGAAAGGGACGTTTTTCCACTGTGTCTGGCAATGCAATAAAGTACAACGGTTTTGGAAAGAGATTAAACAAGCTCTGGATATTATATTGGGTACACAACTAGCTCTTGACCCTAAACTTTTTATTTTAGGGTTATATCCTGATGGACATCTTATGTCTAGAAAGGTAATTACCGCCCTGGACTTATGTCTACTGCTGGCAAAAAGAGTCATAGCACTCTCATGGAGGAAGACCAGTTAACCAAAATACATTAACTGGATTAAGGAATTGTCCACAACTTTGCCTATGGAAAAAATTACTTACATTATCAAGGGGAAACTACCACTTTTTCAAAACATCTGGGGTCCCTTTATGCAATATATGGGAAATATGGATCTTGGCAGTATGGTGGATGGGGCGGATGGGGTGTAAATGTTGGTGGTCCTCTGCAGTTTCCTAAATTAATCTCTTTTATACTTGATCTTTAATGCTGTGTGAATTGTACATTTGAGTTTGTAACTTTGAACCATGCACAATAGTGTAACCAAGTTGATGTTGAGCAACCCTTGGAAATAGAGAAGCTTATTGTTATTATATATATATATATATATATATACATATATATATATATATATATACACATATATATATATATATATATTTTTTTTTTTTTTTTTTTTTTTGGGGGGGGGGGGTTGTGTTTTCCTTTTCCTTTGTTTGACTAAGTTATTATTTACAGGTCATATAGTTTGTACTTCCACTTAACTGTTGCTCTCTAACATCTTATAAGTGTCTGATTTGCAAGGGAGGGCGATTGACTGTTATACAATAATTTAGCTGCCCTGGATGTCTCCTTTGCTGTGGAAGTACTCCAATTTCTGTATGTAATTTTGAAATGCAATAAAGATATTGTTGGAAAAAAAAATGTTCCTTGTAGAAATTTTTGCGCTTAAAGGATGTTGCTAGGGGACAGCCTTTACCTACTGATGTATACACAGGATTAGATGCACACAGTGCAGATGCAAGTTCTTCAATGACTGACTGGTCTATTTGCAAGCTGTGACTGTTCAATGTGTTAACTAAAATTAATTGGATTATAACGCAGGGAATGTATTCTGGAGTTACTCGACTTATATATGTAGACAGGAATTGTTCATTTGAATTAAAAAGATATACCAAAATAAAATATGCTGTATCTAAAAGGAGCCAATATCACTTTTTTCAGTTTATGTCAAATGAACCAAAAAGTATTTTAGTCACCAGCCTCGTAGGGTTTTCAGTGTGTCTTTCATCATATTCATGATTTTTCCATTTGCTTGGGAAGAACTCAATAGTTTAGTTTTGCACTTTGTATTTTGACTCCTTACTTACAATCCATGTTCTTCCACATGTTACATGAAAAGCATAAACATAAACATTGAATGTGATCTTGTAAAGCTTTTACATGTTACACCATTAACATTAATTTAGATATTCAGAACAGTGAATACTGCACCGATACTAAAAATACAGTTTGTCACTGTTTTACCTTTCCCTCGTTCGATATGTGATGTTGTAAGATAGAAATGTTGTGTTCCACCTCTGGTACATATATGTTCAATGTTAGTTATTTACTGTTTTATTTTGGTAGCTTCCTGTCTCTTGTGCTTAGGTTCAGTTCTACTTACCCTGCCTTGTCATCTGTCAGTTCTTTCTTTATTCCTACCTTTTCCCTTGGCATCCTGTGTGTGGGTGTGTCACAGGACCAGAGAGATCTATGTGTCATGTACAAGGCTGGACTGGGAGAAAAAATCGGCCCGGGCATTTTGACTAGAGACCGGCCCACCAGGATAAATGTGACGTCATTCAGGGGTAAAACCGCAAAGGATTCTGGGAACTCGTGGCAAGAGGTACTAGCGCACGCAGGCTTTCAATTGAACTCAGTTACACAGCAATAAAAAGAAACACAAAAATGGCAAGAAGCTGTTGTATTATTAACTGCAATAGCCGGTCGCATGACAGCCACGGGAAGCCGACGGGCAAAGAGATCGTTTTTTTTTTATCGGATTACGTCGTTGAAGAGAAATTTTTTAAGCCATGTTTCCGAAGTAAGAGGCGACGGATGGTCTGGATATACCAAATATAACGTCCCAGAACACTCCAGCTCACATGTTAGTCTGCTCCAAGCATTCCCACAAAGGTCAGAGTTTTGTAGTCGTTAATACGTCATTTTCTTAACATAATTGGTGATATAGGTTACAAGCAAGTCTGGCGCTGAACAGAAATGGTCGCGCTATGCTCCTTTGTTATAGTGAATATAAATAGTGAATTGTCCTGACACAATATTGTGTTTCGCTTCTGTTATTATGGTACATTGACAAAAACATATACTTTTATTCACAGGGTAAAACAGTTGTTTTGTATCACTAATTGCCCAGTACGATTACAGCATACAATATTATTGTCACTGCTACATTTCTGTGATGCTACCAGAAATTATTTCCACTACTAATTAATTACCGTTGAGCTCAAAGGTCCTATTAATAAACGGTTAACAAATGTGTATTTATGACGACGATTTGTGAGACTGGTAAACTTATGATACGTACGATGGTCTTTCGTTCTACACGGTGCATTTCAAGGTCCTGTACCCATCCAGCGGTAAACTGTACCTGGGCTTGTTGCAGTGACCTGAAGTTACTAAACTTCATGAGTGTATGCACTCACTCCAAGAACCGTATGATTATAAATCTGAGCGTGGTGAAAGTTGGGCAGCACGCTAATGTATTTTGTCCCTCTGTGTGCCCGTAAGGGTCTGACCCTTTCACTCCTTTGATTTTTTCCTCGTATCTTTTCTTTGTCTTTTCGTCGAGTCTGTCTTTGTACGGACTGGCATTGTTCTCCTTTTGTTTTGTATATTCCTTTTTTGTGCGGCAAAGAAAAAACAAGAAGGTATTGGAACCGGAGAATGAACGTTTTGCGGTGCTGGAAATGCTTGCATTTGATGCGGTACTTGGATTGTTTTGCCACGAGTTCCCGGCATGCAATGCACGAAAATCACTTGATTGCTAAACAAGGGGGAGGGTGCATCCGGCCTCCTCGGCTGTAATTGGTCCAGCCCAGAGTCGATCATGACCAATTGGCCAATCCAACACCTTTCATTATATATACCCTTCCTAAAAAAAAAGAAAATCCATCGGCCCATAAAAACAAAAAATCGCCAGCGGCCCACCGGGCAAATGCCCGGTATGCCCAATGGCCAGTCCAGCTATGGTCATGTAGAGTGCTGTGGCAGGATGGGTGTGAACCCAAATGCAGGACTGATGCATGAACATAGAGACAAGGGTGACTAGACGTGACATGTGGAACACAGGAGAGAAACAAAGCCTGACACAAGTCCTTGTGTCACGGTTGACGATGGTCAACCGTGGGGATGTGAGGAAGGAGGACCCAGGCGCGGAGCTCTGTGTATAAGCAGTGCGTTTATTTACAGTGAATGGAAAAACATAACAATAAATCCTCAGTGCATTCCCGACTCCCGTGACGTCTCCTCTTCCCAGTGTTAGTGTTCCTGTCTCCGCTCCTCAGTGTCTGAGCACCCCGTGCTCCCTGCCCTCTCGTCTCCACGCTTCTCCTGGGAAATAACAGAGAGGCAGCAGTCAGACACACCACAATGCAGCAAACTGCACTGGATAACTAGTCAAGAGACTAACATGAAGCCATGCAATGATCCAGCATTGGAGAGAGCTAGAGATGGGTATCGTTTAGGTTTTATCCGATACCAGTACCAAACCGGTAGTTTTGAAACTGATTTCCACTTTTTCTTTGGTCATTTTAGCCTTTTTGGCCAGGGTGAAGGGAGTATCTGCCATCAAACAAGAAGACAGCCGCATGTAGCTATGATGATGTTTGCTAGTTCACCTTACATGCATTAATGTAATAACGTGGTTAGCCTACTCAACGTAAATTACACACAAGCTCCTCACGCAGAGAAGAACGGCTGCTGCTGCTGCATCATCATCCTCATCATTTCTGCTACACTGGCAGGGCTAGGGGCCAGGACTCTCCTCTTCGTGTTCTTGGGGGATGTTGCAAACTCCGGGTCCGATAACAGGCACCACACCCGCAGTAGATGCGCTCGGTGTGAGGTCTCGCAGCAAGCTATCAAATACGGCGCATTTCTCGGCTTTTAAAAAAAAAACGCTATGCGTCGCCAGGTGTTTCATCAGATTTGAGGTGTTACCTCCTTTGCCAGTATCACAGTATCAGCTTAAAGCACTTGTTGCAGGCTGCTGAGTTTGCATATTTTGCTGTGAAGTACAGCCAGACTTTTGACCGCTTCGCCTTGGGCATTTTTAATCTGTAGCTCTGCTCTAAGAGAACGTACGTACCTGGGCCCGCCTACTGTGCTTGCAAAGGTAAAATGATTGGCTGGAATCCAAAGTATATGACATCTCAGGAAAAAAAAGCACCGAAATGTGCGCTGCTTTTCGGTCTGGTTACTACCGTTTATGTCAGAACCGGTGCCATAACGGGTACCCATCCCTAGAGAGAGCTCCACCACACTCTCAAGTAGCTCCTCCGATGAGGCTTGATCACCTACAGGTGTGTCATGGTCTTCAGGTGTGGCCAATCATCTGCCAGGGCCACACTCACCAGGCCTGAAGGTGCCTGTAAACAGGTGCTCTCAGAAACACCTGCATCCACACACACACACCCACATACACACATATATCTGCAAGCAGGGAGAATGAGGGGCAGCAATACCATAAATACAGTGTCTTGCAAAAGTATTCGGCTCCCTTGAACTTTCCCACATTTTGTCACATTACAGCCACAAACATGAATCAATGTTATTGCAATTCCACGTGAAAGACCAACACAAAGTGGTGCACACATGAGAAGTGGAACCAAAATCAGACATGATTCAAAACATTTTTACAAATAAATAACTGCAAAGTGGGGTGTGCATAATTATTCAGCCCCTTTGGTCTGAGTGCAGTCAGTTGCACATAGACTTTGCCTGATGAGTGCTAATGATTAAACAGAGTGCACCTGTGTGTAATCTAATGTCAGTACAGATACACCTTGAACATCCCACGGAGCACTGTTCAAGCCATCATTCAGAAATGGAAGGAGTATGGCACAACTGTAAACCTACCAAGACAAGGCCGTCCACCTAAACTCACAGGCCGAACAAGGAGAGCGCTGATCAGAAATGCAGCCAAGAGGCCCATGGTGACTCTGGACGAGCTGCAGAGATCTACAGCTCAGGTGGGGGAATCTGTCCATAGGACAACTATTAGTCGTGCACTGCACAAAGTTGGCCTTTATGGTAATTTACCATTTTATGGTGGCAAGAAGAAAGCCATTGTTAACAGAAAACCATAAGAAGTCCCGTTTGCAGTTTGCCACAAGCCATGTGGGGGACACAGCAAACATGTGGAAGAAGCTGCTCTGGTCAGATGAGACCAAAATGCAAAAAGCTATGTGTGGCGGAAAACTAACACTGCACATCACTCTGAACACACCATCCCCACTGTCAGATATGGTGGTGGCAGCATCATGCTCTGGGGGGGCTTCTCTTCAGCAGGGACAGGGAAGCTGGTCAGAGTTGATGGGAAGATGGATGGAGCCAAATACAGGGCAGTCTTGGAAGAAAACCTCTTGGAGTCGGCAAAAGACTTGAGACTGGGGCGGAGGTTCACAACGACCCTAAACATAAAGCCCGGGCAACAATGGAATGGTTTAAAACAAAACATATCCATGTGTTAGACTGGCCCAGTCAAAGTCCAGATCTAAATCCAATCCAGAATCTGTGGCAAGATCTGAAAACTGCTGTTCACAAACGCTGCCCATCTAATCTGACTGAGCTGGAGCTGTTTTGCAAAGAAGAATGGGCAAAGATTTCAGTCTGTAGATGTGCAAAGCTGGTAGAGACAGACCCTAAAAGACTGGCAGCTGTAACTGCAGCAAAAGCTGGTTCTACACAGTATTGACTCAGGGGGCTGAATAATTACACACACCCCACTTTGCAGTTATTTATTTGTAAAACATGTTTGGAGTCATGTATGATTTCCGTTCCACTTCTCACGTGTGCACCACTTTGTGTTGGTCTTTCACCTGGAAGTCCAATAAAACTGATTCATGTTTGTGGCTGTAATGTGACAAAATGTGGAAAAGTTCAAGGGGGCTGAATACTTTTGCAAGCCACTACATATATATATTTTCATTCAAGTCCATAACTGCTCAGGGACCCTGGGTGGCTCAGACCCAGGGATTAATCAAATATTATGATTTTATTTTCCGTGTATGGTTGCAAAGGCATGAGAAATAAGCAAACTCACATGGAAAACATTTCACCTGTTTCCTTTTTTCCTGCCAAATAATGAAAGAATGCTTGGTGGCTCAAGGCTTGTGCACAGTACTTTATAAGTGTGTAGCTTCTTAAACAGCTGAGCAAAGTTTCAACCCAGTTTCAAAGTAAACAGAAATCATCACAAATATACAGCAGCTTGGGTTCATGGACAGGAGCTGTCATGGTTTTTTCTGACAGCCAATACGACTTTGTAAGCAACAGAATTATGTTTTGTGTCAGCAGCACTGTGCTTTGTAGGTGTTATGAAGATGCTATGGACATCTTCAACTTCAAGGTGAGAATTGAGCCCTTTGAGGGCAGCTGATATTTTATCAGCACGACATTCAAAGGAACAAACTCCCAAACACAAGCAGTGCAGCCCACCGAGGAGAGCCCTGCACTGAAAAACCAAACAGCCATTATAGAAACACACGGCATAGAAGAGTCACACCGACGGGGCAATACTCAGCTGCACCTAAAGGTTACCGCTAACTCTTTTGAGAATGCCAATGTTCACATTTGGACCAAGAACGCAGACTGTTGGAAAGAGGAGTAAAGGAAGCCATCATTGAGTGGATGGCTTACAACACCAACTGTCAGCCACCTACAATGCAGCCCTTCCCACGTGCCTCAACCTCCAATCATATTGTGCATCACATGACCGCAATAGGTCGTATGATAACGTGAGGTCTCACAGTGGTTTCACCCAAAACCTCTAGTGGGAACGACCACCACCTTTACTTCACGCCTCACGTCACGAGGGACATGATGAATAGTGGGCCAATGACCCAACACAAGAATTTAAATATGGGACACCGTTTGTTTTAGGGCTGAACTAAAGTTCATTTGCAATTCAGGAAAAACTGTATTAAAAATCATGATTGTATTAGATGCTTGTTGATGCCATGCCTCCATTAATGTCCACGTTTCCACAGACACAGGTGAGCTGTGCCACCCTACAAAGGGAAAATGAACACTGTGGCTGTAGCAAAGGTGGTGGAGCAGGCCACCTACTAATTGGAAGGTTGGTGCCTTGATCCCTGTAGGATACTAACTCCAAGAGTATGGTTGTGTGTGAATGTCAGATAGGAAGCACTTACAGAGGAAGAGCTTTTACGAGGCACTTAAACGCTTCGCTTCGTAACAACCATGTACTATTTAACTGTGTTTGATTATGATTTCTTTGATGAAAGAAGGCAGTCATAGGTGTCCAACTTCCATGCAAACAATATGGTGCTGTGTTTCTGTGCAACATCCATTGTTCATATACAGTCTATGAGTCATTCCAATATTACAGAAGCGAGCAGCATTATTACCAAGCATATCTTCTATAAGACGAGCTGTATTGTCTGGCTGAATTGCTGCTATGCTCTGTACGGTCTCCTCTTCTATAGTATCACAGCCTTGCTG
The DNA here is from genome assembly GCF_057382275.1 of Copadichromis virginalis. NCBI lineage: Eukaryota > Metazoa > Chordata > Actinopteri > Cichliformes > Cichlidae > Copadichromis > Copadichromis virginalis. The sequence continues at coordinate 3,780,535 of NC_140633.1, forward strand.
AGTAAAGTGCTGCCTGTGGCTGCTGTTGATTGGCACACTCTCTCCTCCCCACAGTTATCTGATCTCACAGGCCAGGTTCCTGCCGACAGCCAGTCAGCAGCAGCGGCAAAAACCCAACCACTTTGTCATCCAAGACGCCTCTCTCAAGTTCTTCATCTTAATCACATCTTGTAGCTGGCATTTTGTTTCTGATAGGGCTTTAACAGTTCCACACACATTCGTTGGTATTTAGTGCACGAGTGTAGCGCAGCACAAAGATCGGGCTTTTGGTCAATAACGTCTAGAAGAAATATACTTCAGCATACGCTGATGAGAAAATTGGATCATTAAGTGCATTTATGCAAATGAATCTGCTTTGTTTGAGTAATAGCAGGCAGGGATCTGTAGCAGCATAATCAGGCATGTAAGGTCATGAGAAATGATAGAGCAGCAATTCTCTCTCTCTGCTTCTATAAGAGTTTCTCTGCACAACTAGAGGATGGAGTGTGCCACCTGGCTCATCTATCACAGCTGGAACTGCTGAGACGGTGAGTGCTGCCAATAAACAATCCTCACAAAAATGGAGCACATAGAAAATCCACTTACAGGCACAGAGAGGGCCTCTGTGGATCCCATAACACCCCGTGTACCACTATGAATACCCTGCAGTCATTCACAGGACCAGTAATGCATCGAGTGTTTTAAAGTCTATCAAATATTAGATGCATATAGTTTTAGGAATATATGAACACATATTTTAGGCTGGTGTTAGGCTGCATGTGGCTTGGACTGGGTTCCTTTGTCTTATTAACCCCGTTAAAAACCTTCCGCCTTAAAAACCACAAACTCAGTAATAGTTTGACAACTTCAAGTGCAGCATGAACAACCTGGAGCTTTATGGGCACTTGGCAGAAATTTAGCATGTAGTAAACTTCTTTGTCCCCATTTCCAGTCCAGATTGAGATATAAAGAACTTCACTGAAACCTTTCTATACGTCTTACCTGTAACACAAAAATACCAATTTTATAAGAATAAATTGGCGGACGGTGATATTACCGAAACATTTTTCCTGGTTTTGGACTTACCTCCGTTCTATGCATCTTTGCAACTGAGTAATTAAAGCAATCTGAGGTTTTGGCTTATACAATGTTTCTTTTTCAACATTTAACTTGTTGTTTGCTATCTACAGAGTTTAAATGACTGGCTGTTTTACTATAGACATACTTGCCCAGCTTAATTTAGCCTCAATGCCCTGTAGGTGCCACTTGTGATCTAAAGCGTGTCTGGGGTGACTTTCTCTTCACTGTTATCATCACCATCTTGTAGCCCTAGTTACGGTTTATTATTAAGAAGAACATCCAGAGTAACCATTATCTTAATTCAACTAACTCTGTTATACAACTAAATAAATCACTGTAGTATCCAGTTGTCTACTTCAACTTGAAGGGCTGTGAATGTTCACAAAAAAACAAATCCTAGATGTAACACTTTAGCCCCCCGGGTGTCACGGTCTGGCTGGGGCAGACCGTATGTGTTGCAGAGGAGGACTCAAACGCAGACCAAAACGTAGTGTGGATAAACAAAACAAGCCGTTTATTGAGGCTAGCAATGAGGGTAAAAATAATCGGGCATCGGTGAAAACTAAACAATAACCTAAACTGGGTGAACTAATAACAAAACATGAAAAAGCTTAACCATAGTGAACTGACATGGGTACCTGGGGATGAGACATGGATGAGCAGACGACCTGACAACAAATGACTGAAAGCACACGGACTAAATACACACAGGAGGATGATGAGGGAAGTGGGAACACATGGGGAAACAGCTGGCACACATGAACATAATGACGTCACAGTGGGAGAGTAAAACTGAACACGATGAACACAGAAACACCAGACCTCTTCACAATAAAACAGGAAACATAATGAGACATAGACATGACAACCCGAACTTGACAACGTAAGACACAGACATGAAACGCATGAAGAGCAGGGGAGATTTAACATAGTTGGAAACACGAGGGGGAAATAATAAGAACTAGAAACACCTAGGCATGATAACAAATGAACTTAGGAAACCTGAAGGGCTTACATAAACTAAAACTCAAAACGCTGGGCCAACAGACCCAGGATCATGACACCGGGCTCTCACGTTACAAAGAATTCAAAGTAAATAAATAAAAATACAACAATCTGCTACACACACACACACACACCAAACCTCAGTAAAAACAGTTAGTAAAACATTTAATACACATAAAATTGCCGTGGACGGTTTATATAAAACGACCGTGGTCTCTGCCATTTTAAAAACTGTAAAATATGGCCGCTTCACTAGTCCCTAAGGACCCCAAAGCTTTACATATCCAGTCATCCACCCATTCACACACACATCCACACACTGGTGATGGCAGCTACATTGTAGCCACAGCCACCCTGGGGCGCACTGACAGAGGCGAGGCTGCCGGACACTGGCCACCACCAGTAGGCAACGGGTGAAGTGTCTTGCCCAAGGACACAACGACCGAGACTGTCGGAGCCGGGGCTCGAACCGGCAAGCTTCCGATTACAAGGCGAACTCTCAACTCTTGAGCCATGAACCCTTTTTCTACTAAAGCTGTTAGCTTAGCGGCTAATGGACTTTCCGTCCCGCTACCTCTGATATTTTTCCTCTAACCACTTTTTTCAGCTTTCCTTACTCACCGCTGAGCTGTTTGGATTTCTGAGTCGCGTCCAACTCCCAGCAGTTTGGCTTCGGTAACGCCAGTTTGCCGAACACATGGAGCTATATGGACATGAACGCACTGGCAAATGCAGAAAGTCATGTGATCAAGGTCAACAGCAAGCTTGACACGTCTTTATTTAAACCAGAATGGCATGACTACATTATTTACATCATACAAAAATGAGTTTCCACTGCTCTTTTTTCTAGCTGGGCTACATCTCCATCACCACATGTAAACTGGAGGGCTTCTCATGATGATGATGTCACAATTGGACCATTTCTGACACTTTCCTGCATCAAATGGGGAAAGCCCTAAGGCTGCGATGTAAGCCACTGCATGATGAATCCTTTACAGTAGCAAGCAAGCACTGCTCTTCATTTTATTCCTGTAATGTTTTCATTTGAGGGCATTTTGTACAATATGGACAGTGCATCAGAGAAATCATCAAATGTTTAAAGAACTGCGACTCAGTTCTTTAACAAGTATCAAAGCTGCTGCTGCAAATCAATGTTTTTAAATTATTGATGACCTCGTTAATCGATTTTACAAGAGAGTGTCAGGAGTGTGTCCAGTTACATCTGACATTAAGATACTTCCCAGCTGAAGGACCTAGGTTATATTTCCTTGCTTACTTTACTCGTCAGTTCATTACTACAACAGTCATGTTTTCTAAGGAAACGTTTTTGCATGAAATGTATTAATTGTAATCATATGATGTAAGGTTTTATTTGAAATAACTGCTAGTGATTATCATTTATATCAAAAGCTGAATCTAGATCACAGGAACATACTGCAGCATCAACCGCAGGTGATATGAATACACCTGGAAAAATTAAAATGTATTAAAGTTTATTTTAAAAAACTGTTGTCAGCTCCACAAGTGTCACGGTCCTGGATCTTTGACTCCGAGTTTTGTTGTTTGGGTCTTTGGTTCTGTTTGTTTTGTTTATTGTATTTTCAGCTACATGTTTCAGTTCTGTTTGTGTTTCCTTCTTTCAGCACATTCCTTGTATTCTCCGTGTTTAGTTAATTCTCCATATTATTTTGTTAGTAGTGTGTTCTTGTGCCATGTCCTTTGGTTTGTCACGTGCCATCATCAGATTTAGCCATGCTGTGTGTAGTTTCTCGTCTCCTGTGTTCCTTGTCAGGTGTCTCATTTCTGTAGTTATTGTTCCCTGGCTTCTGTCTTCAAGCTCCCAGTGCTTCCCTTGTATTTCTATGTTATGTCATATACTTTGTTATTTTTACTGCTGCCTGGTTAATTTCATGTTTGGTCCACTCTCACTTGATCCCTGCCTGCTTTGAGTTTGCAGTTAGGGTTCACATTCTCCAGCAAACCTAATAAAAAGCTTGTAATGAATTATAATTATGGAACTCCAGGTAGTGTTTAGTCATGGGGTCAGTGTTTAGTCATGTGGGTATGGCATATTAAAGATCTTCTCACCTATCAACAAATATGACAAATTATGTTTTCCAATTAGTAACACAATTTAATTTCAGCTGCTTTGAAGAAGAAAAGTCAACAAATATACTGGGCTTTGCTGCATTTGTGCAATGATTCACTTCTCATAGATGAAAACTTGCCATTGGTGGAACACCACAAGTGAAAGCCTCTTTTTGATGGGACCACTTCAATAACTGTAATTAGCTTCCTGATGAAGACTCGCATGGAGAATAAAAGAAACAGATTTATTTTTCTAATTGTTTTCATGAGTCAAACATGAGCGTGAATGAGAGCCTAAATGTGTCCCTCCACATCAAACACAAGTGCACCTTTAAAAAACTGCTGAACTGATGGGCAGTGCTGGGTGTAATATATGCTAAACTTTGCTCTAATGCAGTAATATAAGATGTGTCTCTACTAAATGAAGCAACAGCAGTATGGGTATTGATTAAATACTTGTATTTAGTTCTTCAATTAGATCCATGACGGGTGGATAGAAAAACAATGATCCAAGGTGCTATACTCATACAGCCGATGCTCACATACAATCCGGTTGTTCAGTCTGACGTCACTAGCCGTGTCTGGGTCTAAACTCCGCTGCAGGTCCATATATCAAACGATCACTATGGCATTACTGAGAGTTGAAAAACTGTCTAAAGTCTTTCATCTTTAATAAAATGATCAGCGTTCTGCTCTACCAGGTGTAACAATTGAGTTTAACATCCAGGCATCCATGAAAACGGAATTTATGTCATTAAACGGAGTTAGAAGTTAGCAGGGAGTTAGCTCGCTAGCTTCTATCTAAATACAATATAGCATGTCCTGACTGCCGGGTTTTGGAAACAAATTAAAACGTACAGCTCTGTTATCACTTCCAACATAAATGAAGACAGAAAACTAAACAGCAGTGACGTTTGTAGGGTTACTGAAGTTGGGCTAGCTGGTATACAATGATGTGCTACGTGACCGCTAGCGACACAGCTATGTTAGCATAATATAAACAAGCTAACTTTTTTTCCACTCGATAAAAGTTAACGTGAGTGTTCTCGGTGGTCAGGAACAAATGCAATCGCATGGCAGGATGCTGTAAAAGGACCAAACTTCAGCCAGGAGAACGACTGAGATAATCCATCCACAATACGAGGTTAGTCATTCATATACTGCTGCATGGGCTGGGCTGTAGCTACATCCTAAGGGTTTAAAAACTGAGCTTAAATAAATGATTAGCGGTAATAAAAGCCGAGGGAGGTCAACAGTGATCACCGACTGTTTTAGGAGCTTTTTGAGATTAAATAGAAGAAAATACAAAACATTAAACATGTTAACAACACAAAAGCCATATTAAACGCAGACTACTTTAGGCCCGGAAGTAGGATTCGTCACGTCATCACTGAACGACCGGATTATATATAAGACAGCTTTTGATGATACATTTTTGAAAAACAAAGTACATTTATCGTGTATAAGAATTCAAGAAATTACACATTTAAGTTCAAAAACTTGACCTGCTGTTAAAGATTGAGGAGGAAGACTGATGAAGATGGATCACTTTTCCACCATGTCAGTTTACAAATGTCTCAGTTTACGTCTCGTTTGACTGTTTTTCTCAATCCCAAGAGCAAACAGCATGTTATTGGACATTCTGTAAGTGTTCTTTGAGACCGACTGTTCCCTCCATCATGACACTGATCCTTTCATTTAGACATCAGTCAGACACTGTGGCTCGATTCTGCCACCTCCCGTAGACAGACACCAGGGCTTCTTGTCTCGTTTGTCTTTGTGCGTCTGTATTTTACAAAGACATTGTGCTATTAGTTGTATTGGGGTCCAAGTTCTCAAAGCCCAGTTTACAATATGAAGAATCAGATGCATTTCTAATTGATGCTCCTACTTTCTATCATTTCAAATAAAGTACTGCTGCTCTGCTTTTTAGGCACTTATGTGGGTATTATGGATCATTACTTTCAGTTTTGCTCCTACAAATGCAAACCCTGTTTTTCCCTTGAATTGCTATTTTCACAGGTCTGTACTTTAAAATTTGTCTAACCAACATCGTCGATGTCAGCGTTTCTGCACTACATTTAGTCACCCCTCTCTGTTTTCCTCTCAACTGTGGAAAATGTTTTAACTTTGTGCATCAAAACATTGCCTCTGCTAAATACAGTGATGCTCCTCAGAGAATGGACTCTTTTCATTTTGGACACCTCATGAGCTTTCTCCTTACATGGTACATCTATCTATCTATCTATCTATCTATCTATCTATCTATCTATCTATATATATATATATATATATATATATATATATATATATATATATATATATGTGTGTGTGTGTGTGTGTGTGTGTGTGTGTGTGTGTGTGTCTCACTGGGTAGATGCTTCTCGTGTATCTTCACCTCCTGGATAGACGTGCCACCTTTTGTCCCCCTGCTGGGAAGGATCTAAGAATATCAACATCACCTCTTCATTGAGAAGCTTGTGAGAAAGATAACCTCCCGTGTTTCCTGGAAGGGCTGCAGGGATTTTGATGTCATGCATCTAACGCTGTTCCCTGTTTTTTTCTGTTATACAGTAGAGCAAGAGTCTTGAACCACCTTTCATTTGTTTTGCTTCCAAGGAGCCTACTTTTACCTGATTTTGAAGCAATCTTGAGGAATAGTTGGAGAAGATGTGCTGCAAACCTGAGCTGTGAAGCTAATTTGTTGTGTTCCAGCTTTCTCGTGGGGCAGCTGGATGGAAACTGATTTTCTGTTTGGTTTATTCTTATAATAAGGTCTCAGATGGAGCTTTCTGCTTCCAGTCCAGTATGGATACTCTATTGTTGTCATCATTATGGTGAACATTAGGTCACCGCTGTTACTTAGTAATTATTTGCTTTAGCTCACTGAGTCTCCCTTTTCTTTCTCGTAGTTGCTTACTTCATACCTTGCTTGAAAACATATGTAACATATATAAGTACTTGCTGATCTCATACCAAACTTCCATGTAGACTAAAAGCACGTTCTAATTCTGTTTTAATATTTATTCTTCATGTTTTTACTTTTGTTTTTTATTTCTTTTCATCTATATGCATTAACTGCTAACCTAGTACTTCCCTCTGGATTAAATAGAATAAACCATGAGGTAGTTATCTTATAGATACATGTGTATATGCAGCACTGTGAGAAAATCTTATTTTTTAGTTATTAGCCTGTGTACCTGACACATGTTTGAGAAATGCTCTTTATTGTTAAGCCACATAACAGAGACTATGAAACCTTTAAAAATGAACCTTCAGTCATGAAGCTTTAACCAGTGTTGTGTCCATAATGGTAACTTGGCAAACAACCAGGCTTAAATGGCTGCAGCCTGTTATAAAAATGAAATTGTTTTTGTGGAATTTATTACAAATGCCAAAGATAACGTAGCTTGACAGGCATAAAATCATAATTTTGTGCAAAGAAGGTGTTTCGCTAACAGCTGATGAACAAAAGGACACACTGTGAAGCTGCATGCCTCGGCAGGTTTGCAAAGTCTGCTTAAATAAATTTGAAGAAACTGGAAAAAATGGAGGAAAAAGAAGTGGCTGGTCTAAAAAAAAGGGTGCGGGGCAAAGCAGATGAGCAGCATCTGAAAGTCATGTCCTTTAAGAAAATAAATCCAGAGAGATGCACCCATCAGCTGATCTCCTACTGTTCACTGAAGACTCATCAGGAATGATTTCAGTGGAAAGGTTTGTGTCGGTCAGCTGTTTGTAAAGAAATGAAAAAGGGTAAGAAGGTGGGCACACCAAATTAGGGGGCTGAAAATGGACCTGGCAACACGTCTTACTCAGGGAAGAATGTGAACGTGAAGTTTTTCAATCCTTAAAATTACAGAAGAGAAAAAGATACAACGCTGTGTTCTCGCCTTGTGTTAGGAGTATCGTTCATAAACGGACTACCAGTTTCTTTTCAAGAAACATTTAAACATTCAAAGTACAGCTTGTAATCTTTATTTGGCCCCATTAAAAAGAATTCTTCTCCAGAAAAGGCAGCAGCTAAATAAGACCCAGATTTTAACACAGCAACAGTTTAAAGGCAGCGCTCCCCAACCTTTTGTGCTCCAAGCACCGGTTTAATGTCAGACAATATTTTCACGGACTTTAAGATGCTGCGGATAAATACAACAAAAGAAAATGATACGACCAAGACAAAAACTCTGGTGTTTTGTAAATACAATAATAGACGCAAATTCACTGTGTAATTGTGTGACTTCATTAGCAGCGTCCTCCTGGTCAACAACATTGAGAGTAACGTCCTCCCCAGGGCTGGGGCCCATAACCTGACTGTATAAGTATGGAGAGTAATAGATTTAAGCCGCCATAACTTATTTGAATGCACGACAATGTAAATGTAAATGAAAAGAAAGTGGATGTGACCTTTTGTACGTGGAATGTTAAAGCTGTAAACAAGCCTGTTAAAAGAGGCAAAGTGTTATCACGCTTGAAATCTCTTATCTTCTTACAGGAAACTCATCTGAAACTTAGAAACTGCTCATAATAAACGTAGGTGGAGATGCTAAAAGCAGAGGGGTAGCTATAGTAACTAAGAAGGATACCGTTCAGGCACACCTCCACTACAGCTGATAAGAAAGGTAGATATGTATTAGTGACGGGGAGCTGCACGCCACTCCGATTATTCTACTGAACGTTTATGGGCCTAACCATGGCGTTTTATAAAAAGGGTTTTAGTTTGAGTCCGGATATACCTAATGCTAATTTAATAATTGGAGGTGATTTTAATTTAGTGTTAGACCCTTACTTAGATAAATCCCTCTCCAGAAAACCACACTGTGTAAAGGTAGCAACTTTATAAGAACGTATATGGACAATATGAATATCTGTGATGTGTGGAGAACTTTAAATCCATCAGGCAGAGAGTGTTCTTTCCACTGTCCTGCACATAACGTTTATTCAAGGATTGACTATTTTCTGGTAGATGGAAAAACGCTCCCCTTTGTTCGTAATGTAACCTGTCACAATATTATTATTTCTGATCACTGTCCTGTCACCTGCTCCTTTGCACTTGGCAACTTCACTAAAGTACAACTGGAGATTTGACCCACAACTATTGAATGACTCAAAATGTCAACAGTATATAAACTCTCAGATCTCTTTATCTTTCAATATAAATGATAATGCTGAAATTTCACCTGATATATTCTGGGAAACATTTAAAGCCTATATTAGAGGGTGAATAATATCATATCAGGGAATAAAAATAATAAACTGGAACAGTTAAAATTAGAATAAATGATACATGATTTGGATGCCAACAATGCAAGGGCTCCCTGTTTAGATAAATACGACACTAAAATATAAATTAAATCAAATATTATCGAGCAACATTAACATGGCGTTCACCTTTGTAAGACAGAAGTACTTTGAATTTGGAGACAAGCCGCATAAATTATTAGCTAGACAGCTAAAGAAGTTAGAAAATGACCGAATGATTCACAAAATGAGATCACACAATGGAAACCTGGTCACTTCACATAAAGACATTAATGATAGCTTTAGACAGTTTTATGAATCTCTCTCTACTTCTCATTCCACTGCAGGGCCTAAAGATATTCAGGGCTTTTTAGATAAGTGCGACCTCCCTGTGTTGGATCAGGTGGATCACAAGATCCTGAATGCCGAGATTACAACTAAAGAAATTACTAAATCTGTCGGTGTATTAAAAATGGTAGGAGTCCAGGCCCAGATGGGTTAGGGAATGAATTTTACAGACAGTTTAAGATCAAACTTACTCCATAGCTATTTAAACTGTACAACCATGCATACAAAGTGGGCACCTTACCACCAACATTGAATGAAGCAGTTATTACTGTACTCATATAGACCTATCTCTTTATTAAATTCGGATCAAAAAGTCCTGGCTACAACACTATCGAGTAGACTCAAACTGGTACACTCAGATCAAACAGGCTTTATACCAGATAGGAGTTCCTTTAATAATCTAAGGCGTCTATTTAATATAATTTACTCCTCTAAGGTGCAACAGGACCTACTTATACTTAGCTTAGATGCCCCATGTTGGCCCCATCTCTTTGCTGTCTTAGAGAAATTTCAATTGGGACAAGATTTAATCTCCTGGATAAAATTACTCTACACGAACCCCACAGCCAGAATCCTTACAAACCCAACATTATCCACTGAGTTTAAGCTCAGCAGAGGGACACGTCAGGCATGTGTTCTTAGTCCTGTTCGCTCTGGCTCTGGAACCCCTGGCACAGACAATTCGTACTCACCCTGATACCCTGATTTTTTTTTTTTCCACTTCAGCGGGATTGAAGTCTACTTTAGAGACCATCTAAATCATCGATTGGTGGATTGTTTTTGCTTTTTTGTTCGTCAGTTTATTTATTTATTATTTATTTAGAGAAAAAGGGGGCATAAGTCCTATTAACCTGTAACAACTGTGATACTTGCTTCTAATAAAAGATATATGAAACAAGATTAAACACTGACACAACAAAAAAAACAGCAACATCCTCCTCTCTGCCCCTTAATGCTCTCTGGTCACTATGATAACGCGTAAATCTTTATTTCAAAATAAGACACACAACTACAACACGGGAAAAGACCCGGGGAAACCAAGCTAACGATAAAAACCCCGAAAACCATGAGTTTCACACCCGAGCCTCAACTCTCGTACCAAACAACTCACGGACCAGTACCGGCCCGTGGCCCGGGGGCTGGGGTCCGCTGATTTAAAAGCACTGTCAGATTATCGCATGAAAAGAAAAAGACTTTGAATATTCACATAATCTGTGTCATCATTTGTTTTTATGGCACTTTGGTTTGATATCTCAGTTTCTTTATGGAGGTAATGACGGAATCAGTGAAGCATCTTTCAATAATATTTAGAGAATTCAGCCACTTCCTGTTGTGGCTGCCATGCAGATGTTTCCAGGTCAATGCGTTATCTGCCTAAGAGAAATGTGGTGGAATTAAGGCACGGCGGGACCACGGATCTGTGTTTTGAGCTGTCACAGGGTGGAATGGACAAGTTTAACTTGGTGTTTTTATTTCCTTGCATGTCGCGCTGTGTTTTATTTTTTTATCTTTTATTAGCGTGTAGTGTTTTATTTTTGTGGGGTTATTGCATGCTTTTTGTTTTGATATGTGATTTGTTCCAGGGGGATGCCCATCCCACCGCCCCTCCTGACCATTAACCTGACACACCTGGGACCAATCAGGGTTCGCCACAGCTATTCAATAAGAGGGACAGAGAGCGTGAGAAACAGGAGGAGAGACATGGCGTGGTAACCAGGGTTGGCGACGGCTGCGCAGAGTTTCACGGAGGCCCGGCTATAAGCTAGTGATGGTAAATTTGATTCTTTTTACTGAATCGAGTTTTAATGAGTCACTCACCAAAGTGAATCGGATTTTGAGTCATTTGATTCATTGAGTCAGTTGACCAGGGAGTGCAAAAAATTTACATTTTCACTCAAACTTAATTTGTTTCTCTTTTCATGTAAATCCTACTGCTAAGATGAATGATTCTAAAAGAAAACAACTATTTTACAGAGCAAAAAAAATTCTAAAGGGAACATTTATTTTGTTTATTTTAATTTTCCTTAAATGTGTCAAATATATATTTTCTCATCTAAATGTCCACTGAGCTGTGAGCCAGGGGGCGGTAATGCGCCTTAACATTGGTTGCCAACCAAGAAGAAGAAGAAGAAGCTGTGAGCCAGGAGGGAGGGGGTGAGTAGCTCAAATGTGCTGTTAGCATGTTAGCAGAGCGATGCTACTGTGAACCGAGGAGCTATTGTCTTGATGTGAGCTTCTACTCAGGGTTTTTACTTCCGGGATGGCGCCTTATGTCCCTGGGACAGCGAGACCATGGCTACATATGTGAAGCACAGCAAAGTGGCAGGCAGAGTTAGGAGCTCTGCCCATCCGGGTTAAGTCCTGATTAATCCTGTGTAGGACGAATCTCCGGCGGAATCAAAGGATGGTGACTGCTGCTGCCCCTCTCGCCTTTTTAGTTGGCACCAGAACGACACCAGAGGCAGGCACGACCACGATGCTGCCTACGATGCTGCCTACGATGTGATGCTGCTGGTCTCTGCGCCATTTGGACTTTTATTGGACTTAATGTTCGAGGCTTAGGCCATTGGATTTTAGCTGTATTGTTGTTGATGTTTTTAACTTCATCTTCTGCCTGGCCAGAGTATTTTAATGTTTTCTTGTAAATAGATTATAGTTTTAACTACCTGAGTTTATATTTTCTACTTTCTTGGCTCCTCCATTCCCGTTAGAAGGGGTTCCCTTCTGTTTTAACCTAACACCTAGTGTCCACTTACAGAGCCATCTTTATTCAACATTCAACACACCACCACAACACCTAACAACCCCTGAGTCCTCGTGTTTTAACACGGCGGGTGTGATTGCGGATGCCGTGCAGGTGCGTCCGCACGGCACCGCAGACCACGCCCCACCACATACCCCCACCCCCTGATTGAAGCCGGGGACCCATCCGGCCGAACCTACTCCCCTCCCCCCTGCGAACTGAAGCGAGACCCGGCCCAAACCATTGGTGCCCCCAGCACCTGGCCAAGCGATGGGGAAGCATCCATTCTGGTGGCTGTCCGCGCATCCAGCGGCGACGGTGAAGCTGGTCCGGAGGTCGGCCGTGTAGCAAGCGGACACGGCCCCGCAGGCATGGCCGTGAGCTCCTGCTCACTTGCGGCTGGGCAGACGTTGGGCGCGCAGAATCGGCTTAGCAGGTTCTCTGCTTCCAACTCCGGCCGCGTAGGCTGCCCTGTCCCAGGGACCTCCGTCTCCTCGCTCAGGTGCTCCACCATCACCTCCGCCGCTCCCGGCTGGAGCGGCTCCTCCACCACTCCCGGCTGGAACAGCCCTTCCCGGAGCGGCTCCTCTTCCTCCGGTCGGTGTGGACCCCCACGTGCCTCCTCTGGCAGGTGCAGACTCCCGCATGCCTTGTCTCCCACCTCTAGCTGCCGAGGTGCTCCTCCACCCCTTCCCTGCCATCAGGATACCTCTGGAGCATTGTCAGCAGCTCTGCTGTTCTCCCCAGGTGGCGCTCGGTCTCGACCCGCAGCTCTTCCTGCTTTATCGCCTCTGTCAGTGCGCCCCAGGGCAGCTGTGGCTACAATGTAGCTGCCATCACCAGTGTGTGAATGTGTGGATGACTGGATGTAGTATAAAGCACTTTGGGTGCTATACAAATACAGGCCATTTTCCATTTATCTGGCCGCTATATCCTAACAACGTAAATGGTAAATGGCCTGCATTTGTATAGCACCCAAAGTGCTTTATACTACATCCAGTCATCCACCCATTCACACACTGGTGATGGCAGCTACATTGTAGCCACAGCTGCCCTGGGGCGCACTGACAGAGGCGAAGCTGCCGGACACTGGCGCCACCGGGCCCTCTGACCACCACCAACGTGTCAGCTTCATTGCCAGTTGAGAACATTAGCAATCCAGCAAAGACCTGAATTTCTAACATGTATTTGGATGTAGTGTATTTGTTACGGCTCTTGTTATATTTTATTATAAAGCAGAGTGCCTTGTATGGTTATGAATCACTTTTCTGTAAGGATCAGAAAGTCTGACAGGGTTAGCCATTTTGGGCTGGCTGCGATGTGGCAGCTAGTGATTGGTTCATTGGCCATTTCAAAAACCCTTCCAGAAATCCTTCCTCTGCCAGCAGCTGACAGCAACAGCACAAATCCTGTCCTTGGCCTGCAAACCTTTGGCTAACTTTGTGTTTTCCTGGTTTTGTCTTGGTTTTGGATTTAGTGTTTTGTACAGTTTGCACAGTTTTCTCTCGTTTGCTTAGCGAGGAAGTTAGAGATAGCACTTTTCTTTTGCTTGGTTTTGACACACAATTTTCTTTATTGATTCTGGACATAAGGTCTAACCATACAGTCCAACAATAGTGTCCTGGACTGGAGAGCGTTATCATAACACATTCTTCCACCAAGCTAATGCAAGGTGTCAGCATGCAGCTTAAAAGCTCCCTATTTCTTTTTTTTTTACCATCAATCTTTGCCAGAGGCAGATAAGCTAAAGACAAGTTAGAGTGTACAGCAGGGAAGAGGAGAGGGACCAGTGTTATCCAATGACAGCTTCCAGTTGTATATGGCATGATGCTAGAGGGGACGATTATGTGCCCCAAAGGGACAAGCATATTCAAACCATGACTAACTCCTTGGAAAAGACAAACTGCACTGATATAGCCCCACAGAGGGATAAAGAGCTGAGGAAGCATACCGATCCACAACTCCTTTTGAAGCTGTAGTAAATTAATTACAGAGGCACTGTCTCTCTGTGGATACCAGGATGACATTACGGCCAGCTCAGAGCACCCAAACAGCCAATGGTCTTAATTATTAGTTCAGTTCATTAAAAAAATATGCCGGGATACCCTGCTTGTAAACTTCGTGGGTAATTGGATGACACTATCATCACAAGTTAATTTCACAGGCAGAAAAACAGAAAAACAAACCAAGTCATTTGGAAACACTTTATCATAGCTCAAGTTCTGAGGCTCAATAAGTTTTGGCCTAGTTTCCACAATTGGCAATATTTTTCTACGGCTTCGTTTAGTCACTTGTTAAAAAGAAAGTGCTCTTTGCTGTTTTGTTTGAAACATCTTCATGTTTAGCATCCATCTGTAAGCTGTTTCTTCAAAATGTCAGTAAATATGGAAGTGAGGCGGAAAAAGGAAATAGGATATTTGTTGTTAAGAGACCATTTGGCACATGGAAACAGACTGAATGCCAACATAGGATTTATACTTTTACTTTTAAATGTTTTAGTCCTCAGTGATATATATAAACAAAAAGGACTGCCGTAACAAAAACCAAACCTGTTTGCAAATATTACCAGCAATACTTTCATGTATTAAAAATGTACTTTGACTCATAAGGGCAGTCTTGGACCAAGACCAAGTTTAGATGGTTATCTGGACAGTTGTTTGAGATCACTAAACCAGGGCTGGATTTAAAAAAGCAAATCAGGCAAAAGCTCAGTTTGGTGAATTTGTAATATTTTAAGGTGTTGGTTTCTGTTCTGAAAAGAGTCCCAACTCTGTCAGTTTTTCTTCAACAAATCCTGACTGGGTTTCTCTTCTGAAGAGGATCATTGCTACAGTTGACATCAAAGCACATTTACTGATAAACAGTATATGACCACCGAACGGTGAAGTGAATAATCTGGCATATATATCTACCTGATCCGACTCACCACCAGGTGGTGATCTGGGGCCCGTTCTTCGTACCTCGCTAAGTAGGTTAGCCGGATTAGATTGTTGACGATTTCGCGTGATCCTGGATCAGTCGGTTCCCCGAAGCTCATCCGGGACTTGCTGTCATAGCAACAGAGCCGTAAGCGTAAACCTGCTCGGGAGCAGGTTTACTTTATGTAAACAGGATTAGATCGCGGCCACGCAGGTATGTCCGCTTCATTTATACGAAAGCAACAGCGATATTTTTCCACTGTTTCACCATAAATAAATATTATCAATGTAACTAAAGATAATGCAGCACTTGATCCATTTATTGATTTCACACAGATACATACAGGTCATTTCCTAAAAAAGGGAAATGTACTATTAACATTCTATTACATGTATGTGATTATTACAGATGTAATTCATATTTCAGAGTAGTAATTGTAAATTACTTCGTGTAATCAAGATGAGAGACCACGGCTATAAAAGTGAAGGTGGATTTGGGAAGCCTGTCGCAGCCATGTCCTGTCCGTATACGCGACCAACCCATTGCGGAAGGTGCAAGATTGATAAGGAGAGTCCTCAGAATTCAGCGTATATTGCGGGACAGACAGGATCCTTTAGCTCAGCGCGACAGTGTGCTCATAGAGAGATATCGATTTTCCCGTGAGGGTATTATTTACTTAACCAACTTGTTGACGAGGGGGTGCAGGACCACCACCTGTCTTTTTTTCCTCTGCCCTTTTCTTGGTTGCTGTTATGAACAAACTAACAGAGTATTACAGGCCAGTATTACCTTGCCAAGAGACGCAAAGCAATCTAAGTGATAAATATTACCATTCTGTAGAATACTCCTGTATTCCACTTTTACTTGTTCCCATGTTCTTGTGGGTCCTGTTGTGGCTCTAATGTGAAAGGGGATATAATATAACATATTATAATATAATATAATGCCATATGATATTGGACAATATAGTGTCATATGATAGATCTACCCTACCGCCTACTGGTGTTGGCCAGAGGGGCCGATGGCGCGATATGGCAGCCTGGCTACAACCGTAGCTGCCTCCACCAGTGTGTGAATGTGGGAGTGAATGAATAGTGGTATCGTAAAGCGCTTTGGGTGCCTTGGAAAGCGCTATATAAACCCAATCCATTATTATTATTATTATTAAATTACCTACGAGTTTGATTTGTCAGCAACTTTCTGCCAGCCCTCTCTCCTTGCTTTTGCAGCCTTTGCAGTGTTCTCTTGCGTTTTAATTAAACTCTGAAACTCCTGAAATCCCTCACTCATGAGTTCTTGCTCTGCTGCCGGAAAATACCGAGCACGCCCCTTGGACATTTTCGCCGACCAATCAGCGGGTTGCCGATCAATGTTTCTACTATCGATGCGTAGCCCCTTTTACGACACCCAGTGATGTCACATTCCTGCGTCCAGCTGTAGTAATCGTCAACAGCAGGTGTGTTCGGGGAACCGGATTAGCGAGCTCACGGTTAGCGCGATGATTTGATCTTGGATGTGTCATTTGATCTTGGATGTAGTAAGCGACGTACGAAGAACGGGCCCCAGGTTTGGCAGCTCAGAACCTCTCTTCACCCCAACATCCACAACATACATCCAATCAATTTGTGTGCAAGCTTCACAAGCAACAGTGGTGTGCAAAATACAAGAAACATGAAAAAACAAGGCAAAATGTAAGAATAAGAAATATCAGAATTATAAGAATAAAGAATGTATGCACATGACGAAATATGTATACCAAATATATATGTGTGTGTGTGTGTGTCAAATCAAATCACTTTTATTGTCACATCACATGTGCAGGTACATTGGTACAGCACATGTGAGTGAAATTCTTGTGTGCGAGCTTCACAAGCAACAGAGTTGTGCAAAATACAATAATGTAAACAAGCAAAATACAAGAATGGCTACATCTGAAACTAATAAATATATGTACAATATATAATAGTATATGCATTTCTGGATGTGTATACTAAATATTTTTCTACGTGTGTGTGTGTGTGTGTGTGTGTGTGTGTGTGTGTGTGTGTACACATATTTTACAAATTAAATAGAGTAAACAATAAATAAAATATATAAAAATATACAGAGTTGAGACATGTGCAAAACAGTGGCATTACTATGAGGGGCCGTACAAGCCAAAATTCATACTTTCACTCTCACATACATATATTCTTCTTTCACACACATGTACTTTCACTGTCACGTAGTTGTATTTTAATTTTTATATTTGGATATTTTTATTGTCATGTTTACACATATTTAACACACACATTGCAATATTATGCTCTCTTATACATGTATTTCAATCTACATATTTACACATTTGCACTCTGACATACATGCATTTACATTTATGCATTCCTACATTTTGCTCTCATTTACATGCATTCAAAATGCATTTAATCTTACAAATAATATATGTATGTAAGAAGAGAATGCATACATATCTGAAGAAAATATATGTATGCAAGAGAATAATGTATGTGAATGAAAGAGTATAGTGGAAACGGAAGGAGTTTAATGGAAACGGAAGGCTGGGTGTCTGTACCGCTGTGATTGGCTGAGAAGCACGCGCGGGTCACTTTCAAGTGTCTGACAGCATGGAGGGGGGAGAAGAAAGTTGAGTTCTTCAGCAAGCTGTCGGGTTGTTAAGAAATATTTTATCATCTCCTGAAACGGTCACATCGTTGTCCTCGTCACTTGATCGAGATGGGACGGGCTCAACTGCAGCTAACACCCGGGTATCTTCAACGAGTCAAGTAGCTACACGGAGTTCGACTGGAGTGGGGCAGTCTTTGCGATATCAGACCCAGAAACACTTTGGCAACTGGAACTGCAGATCAAGGAAAAGGTAAGAACGAAACAGTTTGCCACTTAACTATACAACTGCGAAATACAAAATACGAAATGTGCTTTGCTGATTTAGCAACGCACTTTGTTACCCTTATAAATTTTTTGCCCTAGCTAATTTATTCAGCAGCATCCACATTAAAAACATTAAAGACCGTGGCATTTATTTCAATATTAGTGGGTGTTTGTACTTGTGACCCGAGTGTAAGTTGATGCTTACTTTAAGATTACTTTATATTAAATCTTCTTTATTAATGTGGGAGGTGTTAGCTACATTAGCCTGCTAAATAAAAGGTTGGGTTAATTTTCTTGTTGTTTTTGTTTAGTTTTGTATTTATTTATTTATTTATTGGGGTAGAATTTTAATCTTGCTAGAAGACATCAATCCAACTCTGTGTTGTGAGTGGATCAATATCTGTACCACTGTAGAGGTAGATAAACATGGATGCCAAGTCATGGCTTCAGTCCAGTTTCTACAGTGTATGAAATAAGAAAAAAAAATATGATTGGTGTCTTTTTTGTTCTTTAGTCAAAGTAAAAAGTAATAGCAAATGTTTCTTTGTATGCCTCTTTGTAGCCGTATTTCATTTTAAAGAGCAGTAAAAAAAATCCTTATGCAGTTTATTTTTTGAGCTTTTGTGATTGAAGGGGCCGCACTGTAGTTGAACTGGAGCATTTAGATTTTCTTTTCATTGTACTTTGATTGTACTTTGATCTATGTATTTTTTAATTCAAGCTTCAGTGAATTCCAATGGTCAAACCCTAAAACATTTTCTATTTTATGTACATTTTCCAGTTTATTCAAAGGCAATTTATAAGCATGCTATTACTTTATGCATTTTTCGTCTTTCAAATTATGTTTCGGTTATTTGTGTTTGCTATTATACTCAAGTCTTACATGCACGAGCAACTTTAAACATATTCAAGTGGGCTAAATGGCTAGCTGTGATACTGTTTCTGTTAATATGAACTGTGTAACATTTTATTTTATTTATAAAAGCTTAGCAACAGTTTAACGTGTAAGCTGGTCACTACCACGTGACATTAGCAACTTTGTAAAGGAACTGATAGTGTCTAAGTATAGGTAAATAAAAAAAAACATAAATCTGAATATAGTTTCTGTTTTGTTTCATAGGGCCAAGACACATTATCATGATACTTTCAACAAAGATGTCATCCTTCTTCCACGGCCATCAAGCAGTGTTGTTGTCAAGCATCGCACAAAACAACATTTACATGAACAAGGGCATATATTGAATGGATTTGAATTCCAAAAATCCTGGGACCAGAAAACTGTCTCTGAACAAATAAGGGACGCCTTTGGAGATAAACTTTTTATTGATGTAAGGTAGGTCGTGCTAGCAGTCGAAACCTAATGCGACACAGCTTTTGTCAGTAGTCTTTTCGATATCTAGGCATTTCAAAGCTTTACATAACAATTTAAGTCAGAGAACAGGTAGACATGAATCAATAAAGTAAACTAAAAGAACCAAATCAGTTATCGTTTCTTGAACACTCCATTTTTGGCATACTTTTTTGACATTTGTATAAAGTTTACTTCTGTTACTACTGGTTCAACTCTGATTCAGAGAGGAAAACAAGATTAGCTCTAAAAAAGTTATTGGAACATTTTTGCTGTTTTTCATTTTAAACATTTTACAACTTAACTGTTTTCCAGCCTGGAGTTTCTGATGGCTTGTGGCAACAGACTGATTGCGCCCAAACTGCGAGCAGGACAGGAGCTGGATGCAAATCTCATACATAAAATTTATAAATCGAAAGCCCTATACATCAGACCATCAAAACCAATTTTGGTACGTTATTTGACTTTTGAATGAATCTACATAGCACTGTACAGTAATAATATGAAGACCAAAAATTGGTACATAAACAACCTTTGAACTTTCTCATCTCTGTTATTTTTAAACTTGCCTTTCACCTTTTTACTTGGATAGAATAGTACCAAGTTAATGTTCCTTTTTTAAAATGTTAATCCTAAGCTCTGGTATTGACTAAATTTACAGCTGCTCTGTTGGACTGTTTGTGGATTATAGAACGTAAGACTACTGCTGTTCAGGAGATGTGTTACAATTTTGTCTGCCTAGTATGTAAAATTAATTGTGAGAAATATCTATTAACTTTTGAAATTTCTCACCCTATGGTAGCTGGGATAGGCTCCAACCACCCCACCTCTGATAAGAATAAGCAGAAGAGGTTGGATATATGGTATTTAATGTTCAAATTCAATATATGTGAATTATTATAATTATTATTCTATTTCTAAGGATGATATTACAAGCTACAGCAGTGAGGAAAACTGTGAAGAAAACCCTGTTTCATCAAGGCAGCTGCGCTCATCATCTTCAGACAGTTTTGCCAGTTCAACAGCTGCCTTCCAACCAATCTCTGCTCCGACGCAATCTCCTGCCTCATCAGTTTGTAATGGAACATTATTAACGGAAACTCCTGCCTTGACCCATGAAAGTAGTATCTCACACAAGTACAGCAGCGCTTCAACAAACATTTCCTTCAGCCAGTTACCAGTGTCTTCATTGGAAATCTACCCTTCCACTAGTCAGCCTTCTACGTCATCATCTGCATCTTCAAGTGATCCAGTTCTGTTCCTGACGTGCCGAAATACCTCAAGCTCACCCTACCAGACCAGGAATCCAGAGAAGGTAAATTTAGCGTTTTAAGCATTGTGTGTTCAATTTATAATGCGGTGCATCTTTTCATTGAATCAGTTAAAAGTAGAAATGCTTGCTGTGTTTTTTGTCTTTAATGCCATTTTTGACCGTATTGCTTTTCCTTTAGATCAAGACGGAACACAGAAGCTGGGGACAATTCTTGCCTTCGCCACTGGAGCCAACACTGTTCCACCAATTGGCTTCTCTCCACAACCGTCCATTGAATTTCTTCACCAAGAGCCTGATGCACAAACCATGTCTAAACTGCCCATTGCAAACACGTGCATCAATTGTTTAAAGTTACCACTTCGTACCTCTTACAAAGACTTTTAGGAGAATATGGACTTCGCATTAGGTAATACACATGGTTTTGGAATAGCTTAATTCCTGGTCAGGTTAGTATGCTAATCTGAGCTTTGCACTCAGTTAAATTAATGAGTATCAATCATTAAGTAATTCTAAGGGGGGGGGGGGGGGGGGTTGAATATCATAGCATTTTCTTTTCCAGAAATAAAACAAAAAATGTTCAAAATGTTCCACCTAAAACACCAATTGACACACTTGAGACCAAGCTGAATTTACTTTATGTTGCCATATTTCATATGTCACCCACCTATTTTGTGATTGGAGGCTCTGTTTTTGCTTTGACCTTTTAACAAATGTTCATTTGCTTAAAGTCTTTTTTCTTGTCAGGGTACCATTCTACAAGTATACAATAGTTATATATACTAACATAATTCAATAATAATTTTTTCATTGCATTAATTTATGTGCATTGTGATTATTTTTGTTTTGTAGCTTTGTACTTGTTTGTTGCTTTTATTCTCTGGTGTTCTTCAATATTGTTTATGTGACACTTCTATTCTATTTGATCAGTGATCCATGTTTGATGTATTTACTGACTGTATTAATGTTAATGTTATCAGTTTGAGTCATCTTGTTCCAAGACAGTACATCTGGTGGTTGTGATGACCAAAAACCTCAAAATGTGGTTGCACAAATTTATTTTTTCTTTTAACAAGGTGTTTTAAAACAAAACATGGTTGTAAAATCTCAACACACTCACATAATACAACTCATAAATTCTTTAAAATTGTATACAAACCGTCAACATGCATGTAAAGGTTGATAGTAGCATTCTTGAAATTTAAAGCTGTGACTAAACTTCTAATAATACTGAACTAACAACAGTCTTGGCACTGTATTCTTTTTAAGCTGCACAACCACAATTACAGTAAATGAAATTTCTCCAGAGGCCTTATTGATATTTTAGGATTGTCTCTCAAGAAAACAAACAAGGTTGCAAAATAAATCTATACCGTTATTGCCATCATCTTCAAATGGATCAAAGGTCTGTTGAAGTGTAACCATCATGGTGTCACTGATGGAAATGTTATTTGATGGAACAACGACATTATTGTTTGTCTCCAGCTCTGGCAGTGGTCTGCATTCATCAATACCAAAGTCATTTTCACAAATACCATTCATATTTGGGTTATGTATTCCTGCATTGTTGATCATGCCCCTTTGCCACAGCTGAAGAGGGGTTTGCCCTCCTTCTGTTGAAAGTCCATGGTTATTCCACTGGTTCTGAAATTCTGTGGCAGCTCTTTGAATACGTGGCAAATATATATAATGAAGACAAAATAAATGGACCTCATTAAGTGAATCTAATACACTATGCTCCTCCATAAAATAGAAAAGATTAACAAAATGATATGAGACCACTCGAATTAATTCTGCCCATAATCGCTCAATTCTTTGATTATGCACAGACCTGCCAGTGATAACACTACACCTGTTCAGTCCTTGCCTGTAAAGCATGAAACGGGCAACACCAGTGTTTTCTAGTCCATGATCACATCTCACGCTGGATGGCATTCCAAAGTTCTGAACACCAACCATGAACAGTGACAAAACACTTGATGCGCTGTTGTTATCTAAACACGCAAGGTAGATGATGGTTCTACTGAAACCATCCACACAGCCATGGAACACCATCCTCCATCTCACAAGTTTGTGGTTTCCATCTATATGCCTATAGAAAAATGAAATCAGTATAAGTTATGTATGGGGAAACTATGACATGGTCGAGGATATGCACACGTTTGAGTAAATAAAACAATGAGTTATTTTGCTTTAGATAATCCATTTCGCTATAGACTTAGAATCAGGACTGTTTTTCTGTTAGAATTTTCTCATCATAACTGATTGGGGAAAGAAACACTGTACAGTCGTCGACGTATTGCATTGCGTCTTCGGAGGGAATGTCCAAAGGGGTCAATTTCTTGTAGACTTTGTCTTACACGCCACCTTTGGATTCGTAACCCACGTGATCTCAAGCTGCCACGCACATATTGTTCACCTGCATTTGTGGTATACTGAAGAATTTCCCGAACAACCCTGTTCAGGTTTTCATCGGATAATGTTGCATAAGTCAGTGGCTCAATGCCAAGGTCCTCTCTGTGCCTGTACAGAGTACGGGAGCTAACCCCTAAGCATGTTGCAATGCTTTGCCAGTTCATTCCAAGAGATACTAAATGAGATATTTGCTCTCTTGAAATGCTGTATCGCGGTCGACCTTGAGAGCAAGTCATGAGAGGTGGAGGTAGCAAGACAAGTCTGTTCTCAGATGTAGTTCCTTGTCTGGTTTCATAAGCAGTCAGTAAAAAAATTAGCCATCCATTTAAGGACTGTAATGTGTTCACTGCTTCTCTATTTCTTGCATCGTCAACAAATCTTGAGATGGACAAAATTCCAGATAAGGTTTGAATGTGATCACCAAGTTCTCTATGGAGCCTCTGACGAACAAAAGAATCTGTAGCTTCTCTTTGAATTTGTTCCAAACATTCTAATACATTATTTAAAAAAGTTCTAATGTCATTTTCATTACTACTTACTCGACAAATTAACTGCAATACTAGCAAAGAAAGCAGGATGACTTTGAACAGCTTCATTGCTTGGTTCTCCTGGTTTAGGTCTGGGTATGTCAAGTAAGTTCTCCAAGTGTATTACATTTCCTGGTTTAAGAATAACTTCCTGCTTAAAGGATTAACTTCTTGTGTTAGGAAATGCAGATGTGAATGTCAGAGTGTATGTATGCAAGGGTAAAGGATAAACACTGGGATTGTATGTGTATATGAGTGTAGGAATACAAATATATATGTGTTGAAAGGCAATGCGAGAGTGAAAATATATGTGTGTGAGAGTGAAAATATATGTGCGTGAGAGTGAAAATATATGTGTGTGAGAGTGAAAATATATGTGTGTGAGAGTGAAAATACATGTGTGTGAGAGTGAAAATATATGTATGTGAGAGTGAAAATACATGTGTGTGAGAGTGAAAATATATGTGCGTGAGAGTGAAAATACATGTGTGTGAGAGTGAAAATATATGTATGTGAGAGTGAAAATACATGTGTGTGAGAGTGAAAATATATGTGTGTGAGAGTGAAAATACATGTGTGTGAGAGTGAAAATATATGTATGTGAGAGTGAAAATACATGTGTGTGAGAGTGAAAACATATGTGTGTGAGAGTGAAAATACATGTGTGTGAGAGTGAAAATATATGTATGTGAGAGTGAAAATACATGTGTGTGAGAGTGAAAATATATGTGTGTGAGAGTGAAAATATATGTATGTGAGAGTGAAAATACATGTGTGTGAGAGTGAAAATATATGTGCGTGAGAGTGAAAATACATGTGTGTGAGAGTGAAAATATATGTATGTGAGAGTGAAAATACATGTGTGTGAGAGTGAAAATATATGTATGTGAGAGTGAAAATACATGTGTGTGAGAGTGAAAATATATGTATGTGAGAGTGAAAATACATGTGTGTGAGAGTGAAAATATATGTGCGTGAGAGTGAAAATACATGTGTGTGAGAGTGAAAATATATGTATGTGAGAGTGAAAATACATGTGTGTGAGAGTGAAAATACATGTGTGTGAGAGTGAAAATATATGTATGTGAGAGTGAAAATACATGTGTGTGAGAGTGAAAATATATGTATGTGAGAGTGAAAATACATGTGTGTGAGAGTGAAAATATATGTGCGTGAGAGTGAAAATACATGTGTGTGAGAGTGAAAATATATGTATGTGAGAGTGAAAATACATGTGTGTGAGAGTGAAAATACATGTGTGTGAGAGTGAAAATACATGTGTGTGAGAGTGAAAATACATGTGTGTGAGAGTGAAAATATATGTGTGTGAGAGTGAAAATACATGTGTGTGAGAGTGAAAATATATGTATGTGAGAGTGAAAATACATGTGTGTGAGAGTGAAAATATATGTGTGTGAGAGTGAAAATATATGTATGTGAGAGTGAAAATACATGTGTGTGAGAGTGAAAATATATGTATGTGAGAGTGAAAATACATGTGTGTGAGAGTGAAAATACATGTGTGTGAGAGTGAAAATACATGTGTGTGAGAGTGAAAATATATGTGTGTGAGAGTGAAAATACATGTGTGTGAGAGTGAAAATATATGTGCGTGAGAGTGAAAATACATGTGTGTGAGAGTGAAAATATATGTGCGTGAGAGTGAAAATACATGTGTGTGAGAGTGAAAATACATGTGTGTGAGAGTGAAAATATATGTATGTGAGAGTGAAAATACATGTGTGTGAGAGTGAAAATACATGTGTGTGAGAGTGAAAATACATGTGTGTGAGAGTGAAAATATATGTGTGTGAGAGTGAAAATACATGTGTGTGAGAGTGAAAATACATGTGTGTGAGAGTGAAAATACATGTGTGTGAGAGTGAAAATACATGTGTGTGAGAGTGAAAATACATGTGTGTGAGAGTGAAAATATATGTGCGTGAGAGTGAAAATACATGTGCGTGAGAGTGAAAATATATGTATGTGAGAGTGAAAATACATGTGCGTGAGAGTGAAAATACATGTGTGTGAGAGTGAAAATACATGTGTGTGAGAGTGAAAATACATGTGTGTGAGAGTGAAAATACATGCATGTGAAAGAAGAATATATGTGTGTGAGAGTGAAAGTATGAATTTTGGCTTGTACGGCCCCTCATACATTACTGTACAGTGTGGAGTGCATAATGTTGAAGTTCCAGTAGTGAAGCTGAGGTGTCTATGACGTGTTCAGCAGTCTGATGGCCTGGTGGAAGAAGCTGTCTCTCAGTCTGCTGGTACAGGACCGGATGCTGCAGAACCTCCTTCCTGATGGAAGCAGTCTGAACAGTTTATGGCTGGGGTGACTGGAGTCCTTGATGATCCTCCCCGCTTTCCTCAGGCACCGCTTCCTGTAGATGTCTTGGAGGGAGGGAAGCTCACCTCCAATTATCCGTTCAGAGCACCGCACTACTCGCTGGAGAGCTTTGCAGCTGTAAGCGGTGCTGTTGCCATACCAGGTGGTGATGCATCCAGTGAGGATGCTCTCAATGGCACAGTGATAGAAGGTCCTGAGGATGCGGGGGCTCATGCCAAATCTGTGTGTGTGTGTGTGTGTATATAACATATACAGAAATCAGCATTATGAATGTTGTGCAGAAAAATGGCATTTATTAACAATATGGGGTGCATAAGTTTCAATAAGTGACAGTAAGTGTCTGTGCAGTGTTAGTGGTGTTCAGCAGTCTGGTGGCCTGATGGAAACAGCTGTCCCTCAGTCTGCTGGTTCGGGACCGGATGCTGCAGAACCTCCTGCCTGATGGAAGTAGTTTGAACGGTGTGACTGGGGTCCATAGATCCGATGATACAATTCCAAAATCAATCATCGACCTGCTACCTAGGGTGTCCTGGTGCCACGTCCACCAGCCATGTGTTCAAACATGGTGTCAGTTTTGGATAAACTGTTATTTGCACATGCGGCCACCAGCAGAACACCACTCGTGGGCAGGCAGTTCCTCCCAGTCACGCCACTCCAGGTTGCCCTGCTGTTGTCAGTGTGAGCATTGAAGTCTTTCAGTAGCACAATGGCGTCACCAGCTGAAGGATCCATGAGTACACCACCCAGTACTGGGTACTCTGACCTGTCATTTGGTGAATAAGCGCAAACAGCAGTCAGAACATGTTTCTGGACCTGAAGGTGCAAGAAAACAACCCTCTGACCGATTGGCAAAAATCCCACTGTATACATTGTGTCTGACCCCTACAGCACCTCCTGCATGTAGTGGGACTATTATAATTAATCAGTTGTCAATGTAAAGTCAGACTGAGATCACTGGGCATTATTGTAAACTCAGAGTAAAATCTATCATCTTTCTTACACTGTAACAGCTTTCTAACTGTGAGGCTGTGAAGGAGTTTCTCTGCACTAAATAACTTACTGTAGTAACCACTGTTTACATAGATGATTTATTTTCCTATATTTCATTTATTTATAATTCTATTTATCTAAGTGCTTAGAAATAAAAACACTGATCAGTCATCAATCACTGATGGAAAAATGCTTATCATCACAGCTGAAGATAGTGCGACTGAGTCAAGAGAAGTGTTGTCAATATATTATTCTGATTCTAATACTAAAGAAAAAAAATGATGTGAGTTATGAATCCAGGCTGGAGTGTCCTAATGTTCTGACAGCTACATCAGATCACTCATCCAGTTTTGGGTCACTGCCCCAAGTCCTTGGTTTCCAAGAGGTGCACTGAACCCTCCACAGGTTCTTGTGTTCCTTCCTCCTGATATTGCTACATCTAAATTCTTCTATCTGCTAGTGGTACATGCTGTGCAGGGGTCTTTCTGTCCACGTTACTTCCTGTTTTTACACTTGTCCTTTCTCTGGTTTCTGCTGTATTCACTAGCATATGATCAGCTGTTATCTACCCTCCTGATGTACTCATGGATCTTTGTTGTTCCTGGATAGTCTCAGGGTGCTGTACATGGGGCGAGCTATTTTTCTACTTCAATAACTCATGATAGTTGCATTCACTTTCTCCAGACCTGCTGCCATCATCTGCTGAGAGAACATGTTCACACAGACCTTTTAGGGCAAGAATGGCAAGACCTTAAAGTGAAGGTGTTGGGGTGGCTGTAGCTCAGGCGGTAGAGCAGGTCATCTACTGATCGCGAAGGTGGTGGTTCGATTCCTGGCTTCCCCCAGTCTGCATGCCAAATATCCTTGGGCAAGATACTAAACCCAAATTGCTCTCCGATGCATTCATCGGAGTGTGAATGTTAGTTATGAAGCACTTAGAAAGATGTGAATGCACAACTTGTATAAAGTGCTCAGATGAGTAGAAAAGCGCTATATAAGAACCAGTCCATTTAATGCTGACACGGTGCACAGTCATTCAAGTTTACACCTTCAAGAAATATTTGACACATTTATATCACAGTTTTTACACTGGATATATACATGCATGCACAGTTATATACACCCATACAAGCACAGAAATAATAATATCTGGTTTTTCATAATTTTCATATTTAATTCAATTTTATTTATATATCACCAAACCACAACAACAGTCACCTCACGGCACTTTATATTGTACACTAAGGACTCTACAATATTACAAAAAAACAAAACAACAACAATTACATGACCCCCAGTGGGAAGAAATATTTCCCTTTAAACAGGAAGAAACATCTAGCAGAGCCAGGCTCAAGGAGGGGCGGACCTTTGCCTTGATTGGTTGGGGTTGAGGGAGGAAGACAGGACAAAGACAGACTGTTTAAAAGAGACAGATATTAACAATAACTAACGATTAAATCCAGAGTGATGTATAAACACACAGTGAGTGAAAAAAAAATGTGAATCAAGAAGAAACACTCAAGGGAGCAGTTAGTGGAGGCCAAGGTAATGACAGATAGAGCTGGGTGTCATCTGCATAGCAGTGTAAATGTATGCTATGTCTTCTAATGATGCTGCCTAAGGGAAGCATGTATAATGTAAACAGAATTGGTCCTAGCACTGAACCCTGTGGAACTCCATAATTAACCTCAGTGTGTGAAGAGGACTCTCCATTTACATGCACAAACTGGAGTCTATTAGATAGATATGATACAAACCACTGCAGCGCAGTACCTGTAATACCCACAGCATGTTCTAATCACTCTAATAGGATATTATGGTCGACAGTATCGAACGCTGCACTGAGGTCTAGCAGGACAAGCACAGAGATGAGTCCACTGTCAGAGGCCATAAGAAGATCATTTGTAACCTTCACTAAAGCTGTTTCTGTGCTGTGATGAGCTCTGAAACCTGACTGAAACTCTTCAAATAAACCTCTGCAGATGATCTGTTAGCTGTTTGACAACTACTCTTTCAAGGATGTTTGATATAAAGGAAGGTTGGAGATTGGCCTATAATTAGCTAAGACTGCTGGGTCTAGAGATGCTTTTTGAGTAAAGGTTTAACTACAGCCAGCTTGAAGGCCTGTGGTACATAGCCGATCATTAGAGATTGAAGCATTAATTAATGGCAGGACTTCTTTGAGCAGTTTTGTAGGAATGGGGTCTAAAAGACACGTTGATGGTTTGGAGGAAGTAATTATTGAAGTTAACTCAGAAAGATCAATTGGAGAAAAAGAGTCTAACTTAACATCAATGGTACTGAAAGTAGCTGTAGATAATATTACATCTGTGGGATGATTATTGGTCATTTTTTCTCTAATGATTAAAATTTATTTGTGAAGAAGTTCATGAAGTCATTACTAGTTAACGTTAAAGGGATGGTTGGCTCAACAGAGCTCTGACTGTTTGTCAGCCTGGCTACAGAGCTGAAGAGAAATCTGGGGTTGTTCTTATTTTCTTCAATCAGTGATGAATAGTAAGATGTTCTGGCTTTGCGGGGGCTTTTTGTTTAGTTTTTTTCTTTTTTATAGAAGAACAAATTATTTTTCAATCTAAATGAAGATCTTCTAAATTAGAAAGACACAATTGTCTCTCCGGGTTATGAGTTATCTGTTTTAAGGTGCACGTTTAAGAAAGTTACGTGCTTATGATTTGAGGTGTTCTTTTTTAGAGGAGCTACAGTATCCAGAGTCGTACACACAGAGGATGTAGTACTATGAAGGTAATTAATTGTGCTATGCTGATACAGGGCGCTGAAAAAGATAACAGTGGAGGATTTTATCTTAAACGTGGTCACAGGACTTTCAGAAAAACTCTACTGTAATGTGTTCCCCACTCCTGTGTAATCTATTATTGTAAATTTACTTGCTATTACGGATCAGTTAGAGTTTTCAGGAAATACTGCTTGATGTTCAGTTTCTATAGCATATCTCAGAACATGATCCAGATTAAAGTGGTGCATGGGTTATATTACATTTTGAGAGAAGCCAACTGAGTCTAATAATAGATTAAATGGCGTGCCGATGGCATTACCCACAATGATTATTTTACCTGAGCTGAGCACTAAATCAGATAAAACGTCTGAGAAATAAAACAGAAAGTCTGCGTGAGGGTCGGGTGAAGTGGTTTTCTCAGTTAGCGTTGACAGGGCACTGGGCTGTATGCATCCATACGGTTCCACACATGCACAGCACATACATGTTCCACAATCATACCTGAAATTCAGGCTGATCCTTAATCGCTGCAGAGTCCTGAGGGACACAGCTCATGTTCTCCGGCAGGTGTGCATGCAGAGGTGCAATGATGGACAGAGCTGAGAACGTTTCTGCAGACATTAGCAGTGTGGCTTACTTCAGTGGCTCCAGAACTTTCACCACATCCCCTCCACCAGGTCTGTCCGCCTCTGTAAGAGTACAAAGATCTGCTTCTCCTGCTCCATGTGAGAGCAGAGCTGCTGGGATTGCATGTTACAGCTACACAATGGATCTCCAGTATCTCCAGTATAGTGTTTCAGCTGGTCACCCCAGCAACCATCAGGTTATGGTCACTCATCTCAATACCCACTGTAGATAAGTTACAACTTTCATGATTAATGTGCCAATTACATTAAAATAATAAGTGTTAAAAATAAGCCAGAGGGACTGTTGACAAAGCTTTTCCGCGCTGACTTTGTGGAACAGTCTGCATTTATTAAAACATCATTATCTGAAATAGTCGCCTCGTTTTAATGGGACTAAAATGAAGTTTGTGCTCAAAAACATTTGTTGGTGCTGTTGTTTAACAAGATTATTTTTCCCACAAAAAAATGAAACAAACTGCAAATAAATGCAAAAATAATGAATTCATCAGTAGGTGCACTAAACGCTCCATTTTCAAAAACAAAAAGGATTTTTCTGACAAATCTTTTATTGTTCAGGCTGTAAACAGTTAAAAACACGTCAGTGTTTGGAGTTGTTCAAATCTCATCCTGGTGATTCGTACAAGGAGACAAACTGAGCCCAGACTTTGGCCTTACAGGTGAAACAGCCTTTCTGGCCAAAGAACGTGTAATCCACAGGAAATCAAAGAGATCAATACATGCATACTTATACTACATGGTGACTGTGGGCACAGAAAGTCTGGCTTATACAGTGGGGCAAAAAAGTATTTAGTCAGCCACCGATTGTGCAAGTTCCCCCACTTAAAATGATGACAGAGGTCAGTAATTTGCACCAGAGGTACACTTCAACTGTGAGAGACAGAATGTGAAAAAAAAATCCATGAATCCACATGGTAGGATTTGTAAAGAATTTATTGGTAAATCAGGGTGGAAAATAAGTATTTGGTCACCTCAAACAAGGAAAATCTCTGGCTCTCACAGACCTGTAACGTCTTCTGTAAGACGCTTTTCTGTCCCCCACTCGTTACCTGTATGAATGGCACCTGTTTGAACTCATCATCTGTATAAAAGACACCTGTCCACAGCCTCAAACAGTCAGACTCCAAACTCCGCCATGGCCAAGACCAAAGAGCTTTGGAAGGACACCAGGAAAAGTATTGTAGACCTGCACCAGACTGGGAAGAGTGAATCTACAATAGGCAAGCAGCTTGGTGTGAAAAAATCAACTGTGGGAGCAATCATCAGAAAATGGAAGACACACAAGACCACTGATAATCTCCCTCGATCTGGGGCTCCACGCAAGATCTCATCCCGTGGGGTCAAAATGATCATGAGAACGGTGAGCAAAGATCCCAGAACCACACGGGGGGACCTGGTGAATGACCTGCAGAGAGCTGGGACCAAAGTAACAAAGGTCACCATCAGTAACACACTACAACGGCAGGGAATCAAATCCCGCAGTGCCAGACGTGTTCCGCTGCTGAAGCCAGTGCATGTCCAGGCCCGTCTGAAGTTTGCCAGAGAGCACATGGATGATACAGCAGAGGATTGGGAGAATGTCATGTGGTTAGATGAAACCAAAGTAGAACTTTTTGGTATAAACTCAACTCGTCGTGTTTGGAGGAAGAAGAATACTGAGTTGCATCCCAAGAACACCATACCTACTGTGAAGCATGGGGGTGGAAACATCATGCTATGGGGCTGTTTTTCTGCCAAGGGGACAGGACGACTGATCCGTGTTAAGGACAGAATGAATGGGGCCATGTATCGTGAGATTTTGAGCCAAAACCTCCTTCCATCAGTGAGAACTTTGAAGATGAAACGAGGCTGGGTCTTCCAACATGACAATGATCCAAAACACACCGCCCGGGCAACAAAGGAGTGGCTCCGTAAGAAGCATTTGAAAGTCCTGGAGTGGCCTAGCCAGTCTCCAGACCTCAACCCCATAGAAAATCTGTGGCGGGAGTTGAAAGTCCGTGTTGCTCGGCGACAGCCCCAAAACATCACTGCTCTCGAGAAGATCTGCATGGAGGAATGAGCCAAAATACCAGCTACTGTGTGTGCAAACCTGGTAAAGACCTATAGTAAACGTTTGACCTCTGTTATTGCCAACAAAGGTTATGTTACAAAGTATTGAGTTGTATTTTTGTTATTGACCAAATACTTATTTTCCACCCTGATTTACGAATAACTTCTTTACAAATCCTACCATGTGGATTCATGGATTTTTTTTTCACATTCTGTCTCTCACAGTTGAAGTGTACCTCTGGTGCAAATTACTGACCTCTGTCATCATTTTAAGTGGGGGAACTTGCACAATTGGTGGCTGACTAAATACTTTTTTGCCCCACTGTAGCTATTGATGCCTGTCTTCGCAGTAGAAGAGTGTGAAGCTGCATATTGGTGCTGATTCATGTCTGGCTGACACAGCAATAAATCATCCGGTTGATCAGAGGTAAGTGTGTCCTGCGTCTGTCCATTAGGTAAAGAAGTATGTCTGTGAAGGTTCTCAGTCATCCAGGTCATCGTAGTCTAAGGAGCTTGCAAAGAAAAGCGTCTGGACTTCTTTAAGTTGCTTGAAGACGTTTCACCTCTCATCCGAGAAGCTTCTTCAGTTCTAAGGTCAAATGGTGGAGAGTCCCAGATATAAACCTAGTGGGAGTTTCCCCCCACAGAGGGACAAAAGGACCCCTGATGATCCTCTAATCGCCTGAGCCAAGGTGTGAAACTGGGTGTGGGTCCCAATCAGCCAGAGTTTCGGGTGAGTTCATTGTGAAACCTGGCCCCACCTTATCATGCGAATTCCTGAGGTCAGATGGCCCAGGATGTGAGTGGGCGTTAAGGCGTCTGGGAAGGGATCTCAGAACTGGATTATAGATGGCAGAGAGTTGGTGTCATAAACCAACTGGGACTCTCCACCATTTGACCTTAGAACTGAAGAAGCTTCTCGGATGGGAGGTGAAACGTCCTCAAGTAAATTAAAGAAGTCCAGACGCTTTCCTTTGCAAGCTCCTTTGATTAGGTAAAGAAATGGTTCTCATAGCGGAACTCGACTTCTAATGAAGAGCAGGAAGGTGTTGACCTTTGGAACTGGAAAACTTCAGAGAATAGAGGAGCTCAGTCTGATTAAAGACATTTAATCAGTGAAACTATGAAACGTTCATATTTAGAATATGGTGAATGTAGCACCTTGGACTTGTATGCTAACAATTCTTCTCAGAAGAGAAGTCAAATCTTAATAAACACAGCAAGTAAACAGGAAGTGCTTCACATTAAAATCACTCTGCTATTACATGTTTATTTGTTTTACACCAGCACTGGACTAATATAGTTGTCGGGGTTTCTGGGTGTTCACCCAGTGTTTTCAGTTGTTTCATGTTCAGTTTATTCACCTGTTCACATTTCCTGTTTTCATGTTTGCTTCCTGTGTGTTATTAGTTCTATTATGTTCACTGTGTCCTCACCGGTCCCTAATCATCATTTTAGCCAGTGTATTTAAACCCTCAGTTTCTCCAGTCATCTGTAGCTCAGTCTCCTGTCCCCCAGTCGCCTGTCCTCCAGCCAGTCAAGTCTGTAGTCCAGTCTCCCGTAGCTCAAACGCCTGTTGCCCAATCTCCTATCCAGTCTCTGGCCCAGTCACTCATTCATCCTCCTGTTCAGTTCCTTGACCTGCAGCCACAGCATTCAGAGCCGGCTGTGAGCTCTCCCTCTCCTTAGCCAGAGGTTTCCGCACCTGCTGGCCCTGCAGCTGCTCCTCCATCACCGCCGTCGCCTGCAGCTGCTGCTCTGCCGCCATCTCCTCGTCCACGTCGCATTTGGCGTCAGCGGCCACCTTCCAGGCCACTGACTGGACTTTGTTGCCGGCGTGGTCGGCCTCCAGACCTGCTCACTCGCCGCCACTGCCTTCTGGGTGGTCGGCCAGGACTTGCTCACTCGCCTCAGCCGCTGGCCACGCAGCCGCCCTCCTGAACTGTTTCATTTTGGACTCGGTCCCACCGTGGTCCAGCTTTTCTTTCTTTCGGCCATCAGGTGCCGGCCTTTGAAAGGAGGGGGGGTCCCTAATCATCATCATTAGCCAGTGTATTTAACCCTCAGTATCTCTGTTCAGCATCGTGTCATTGTTGATGTTAGTGTGGTCCACTCTGTACGTGTGTTCGGTTCAGCCAGCCATCCTATGTTTGGTTCACCTGCTCGTGATGATAAACACCAGCCTTCACCTACCTGCGGCGTCTGGGTCCTCCTTTCCTCACCCGCACGGCAACCACTGACAATAGTACAGAAATCAGGAATAAGAATGAACCGTGGGTTTGTTGTTAAAAACACATTTTCTGTTAATGGGATGTAAAAATAAAGAAAAGACAATGCTATTCACAGAGAGGGCTGAGCTTTTTGAATAAGTTGGCGACGCACGTATTTGCAGCAGCTCAGTCTTCTTGAGATAGATGTCTGCCATGACTGGAGTGTTACAGTGGAATTCATTTACTCACACAGCATTCCTGTGGAAATAACCAGGACATCCCACTCCCCGTGGATCACCATCCCCGGAGGCCGATGACGAAGGCAGCGCAGAGAGAGGAAACAGAAGCGTTTCTTTGGTGACGCCGCAGGGACTGCACTTAATTTCCTTCTTACAATGATAAGAGATATTCAGATTTTTGTAACAACAACATAGACAACATGGAAAAATAATATTGAATTACCTCCTGTACCATATGTATTGGAACATGCGTGGAGAAATTGGTACGCAGAGCCAAACATAGAGTATTGCAGGGCCAGAGAAAATGTGTCTGCTGTTCATGGGCAGAGTTACATGTAGGCGATGCTTAGAAAACTTCGTAAACACATCCATCACAGTTTCCTGGTTAAGTGAGCAGCTGAGGCAGTCTGTGAAGGCCATTCGCTCAAAGTGCAAATGTCCCCCACAGTGATTTCATGCTATATATCTTTCTATCTATCTCATTTTTGTTGAATAATATCACAGCAGAATCCATGTTTAATCCTTCAGCTACAGTTTTGCTCAGCAGGTTTTACATCACACAGTGATTTCTAATAAAAAAAGCAGCTCCAGTGCTTTAAATTCCCCTAATAATGTGATTTACATTATAATGCCAAAAATATTTGCTTGTCCGCCTTCACAGGCACATCCCGTTTTTAATCCATAGGTTTCTGTGATGTCGGCCATCCTTCACACCTGTAACAGCTTCAACTCTTCTGGGAAGGATTCCCACGAGGTTTAGGAGTGTGTTTATGGGAATTCTTGACTGGGGCAGACGCTGATGTTGGACGAAAAGGCCTGATAAGTTTGGCTTATTTAAAAGTCTTCTGTCACGTTCTTCCACACCGAGCTTACTCGTCCATGTCTTTATGGCCCGTGTTTGTGCACTGGTGCACAGTCATGTTGAAACCAAACCCACCGTTCCCACAAAGTTGGGAAATTATCCAAAATGTCTTGGTATGTTGAAGCATTAAGAGTTCCTTTCAGTGGAACTAAGGGGCCAAGCCTAATTCCTGAAAAACAACCACACCCCTTCCACCAAATTTTAACTCAGACACTCAGACAAGTACTCTGGCAACCAAACCCAGACTCGTCCGTCGGACTGCCAGATGGAGACGCGTGATTCCTCGCTCCAGAGAACACATCTTCACTGCTCTAGAGTCCAGTGGTCGTGTACTGGTGTACCAGTGGTGGGATGCAGCTCAGCCATGGAAACCATTCAGCTCTCTGCACACTGAGGTCTGTAGGATGTAGTGTAGCTCTCAGAATATCAATGAGACCAAAATAAAAAACCCAGAAACTGCAGTTCCTTCACATGCCAAGTAAAGGGAAAGCAAGTCCGTTCCCACACTTGGACATAAACCTGTCTGCTGCCTGGTAGAAAAACAGTTTTGCTCTTTGTTGATAGACTCGTCTTTAGAATAACTGTAGTATAAATGTTTGGGTTAAACATCCCGTATCTGAAGGACATTTCTACAATTGTTTTGTGCAAAACTACTCGAACAATGTTTTCATTTCCTGTTGTATCACTGACCATATTTTTGTCTTGCTTAACATGTCTTTGCTTTTCACTTTTCCCCTGAATGGTTTTGGCTTCTTTTAAATAGTCACACAAATTAGCCTTCAATAATAGAGAGCGTTAGTAAACATTTTGGTTATTTTGTGTCCCCCGGGGAATTTTCATCCTCCCACTCTTTTATGTACTCATTACAATTATAGAAAAAGTCTGATGTGTTCAGGTTGTACACGTCACAGATTCTCTTGATGCTGGAGGTGTAATGGAAAGGCCTCAGCAACATTAGAGAGCAAATGTTTCTATTTGAAAGAACAGTTCACTGAAGAACAGCACTCTTAGTTTTTGTTTTCATTTACATTTTGTTTGTTTCTTGCTGTCTAAATTTGTTCACACAATGTGAATTAACCTAAGCAAACCCACAGAGTTCAACAGTGTGGACACGGGATCCTCATGTGACAGGTGTATGAATGAGACCAAACTGCCTGTTAGCTGCTGTGTTGTAATATTTGAAGCATCAAGAGTTTATAAAGCACAAAATGACCTTTTTTCCAAGGTGACAGTCAGACTTGGATACTGATTTCTGTCCTTCAAATACAGCAGACACATTTGAGACGAGTGTGTGTCCTTGTTTTAGTTCAATTCAGTTTTATTTACAGAGCGCCAAATCACAGCAACAGTCGCCTCGAGGTGCTTTATATTGTAAGGCAGACCCTACAATAATACATACAGAGAAAACCCCAGCAATCATACGCCCCCCCCTATGAGCAGCACTTTGGCGACAGTGGGAAGGAAAAACTCCCTTTTAACAGGAAGAAACCGGCAGAACCAGGCTCAGGGAGGCGGGGCCATCTGCTGTGATTGGTTGGGGTGAGAGAAGGAAGACAGGATGAAGACATGCTGTGGAAGAGAGACAGAGGTTAATAACAGGTATGATTCAACGCAGAGAGGTCTGTTAATACATAGTGAGTGAAGAAGAAACAGCCAGTGCATCATGGGCATCCACCAGAAGCCTACACCTATTGTGTGTGAATGGGTGGATGACTGGATATGTAAAGCGCTATATAAATCAGGCCATTTACCATTTATAGCAGCATAAGTAAGGGAGGCTTCAGATGATAAACAGGCACATGGCTCAATACATGAGTGGGACACAGAAAGGGATGGGCAAGATCACCATCAAGTACAGGATCTAGTGCTCAGTGAATACCTCAGGCAGCAGAAACCCAAGAAAGAGAAAGAAGAGGAGAAACCACCATGGAAGGACAGGCCCCTGCACAGTATGTACCACCGGCAAATAG
This sequence comes from Copadichromis virginalis, assembly GCF_057382275.1. NCBI lineage: Eukaryota > Metazoa > Chordata > Actinopteri > Cichliformes > Cichlidae > Copadichromis > Copadichromis virginalis. The sequence continues at coordinate 3,818,453 of NC_140633.1, forward strand.
AGGAGGTAGCTGACATCCATAATTCCTACCACCACCTGGAGAAAGCCGGACTAAAAGCCGAATAAGTCTTGAGGTTAAAATGTACCATATCACCCCTCTAATAGGGTGATATGGTACTACAAGGTCATTAAGATAAGATGGGGCCTGATTATTTAAGACCTTGTATGTGAGGAGCAGGATTTTGAATTCTGGATTTAACAGGAAGCCAAAACAGGAGAAATATGCTCTCTTTCTAGTCCCTGTCAGGACTCTTGCTGCAGCATTTTGGATTAGCTGAAGGCTTTTCAGGGAGTTTTTAGGACTTCCTGATAATAATGAATTATGGACCCTGTGGTTTAGTTACAGCACAACCTGATGTGGTTAGAACTGACGAGATGGCCTTGTGTCACACATGTCAGAAAACATCACACATCTTTGGTATACTGTAGGTTTGGGCCAATTCAATGTTGTCAGGATACCAGAGCACTGTGGTTACAGAACCCGTGAACAGATTTGAAAACACCAGATGTTTATTATTATTTATCCTCACCTTTTTTATTGAGTTGGACAGATTCATATTTGGCAAGACTATACAATATGTATGTTTTTAAATGAGGAGGACTACACAATAGGATTTCAGACATATTTTTTCTTTATGCGGAAAGATTTGAATCAGCAGTTCTTTGATGTTTGAGTATTTGTCCCTCTGGCTCTCCATAAGCATTTGTTTATTTCATGCTTTTTTCTGTAAAGGTTGCAGTATGACTGATTGATGATCAGGACTGATTGCATCCATCATGTCTAGGCAGAGAAGAGAGTCAGTTCCCTCCCCTGAGCCTGTGATTGAACATAGTAGGGGAGCAAATATAAAACCAGTCCAGACTCAGTGAAGCTTAGCATGATGTTGCCACTCAAGTTGCTCTTGGACATAATAATAAAAACAGACATGTGCTTTGTTGGTCAAGTGCTCTTTCATGTGCTTTAGTCTGAATTCCTTCAAACCTCAATTTAATTTGTTTCTACATATGTGTAAGTAATCAGGGGTCAAAGTGCACCTGCTCCTTTCCTCTTGGGTGCACCAAGTGTCCTTTTGTTTTTCAGTCCTGTCTGTGCCCCTCAGCAATATTTTTTAACTATTAATCACAATTTTGCTAAATAAAAGGATCTGGCTTGTATCAGAATCTATATACATATGTCTATATACATATATACATAGCAACAATAGTTATCAACATTAGAGCTAAACACATGGTACTGTGAGTCATGAGGAAAGCTGTGGAGGTCCGCTTGAGTGATCCAAAAGGATCCAATCCAGAGGTCCGGGTGAGAAGGCAGGGAGGCAGGGAGACAGGCAGGCAGGCGAGAAGTTGGAGTCTGTGCTGGAGCTGAGGCAGCGATGGTGGCAAGTGAGACCAGCAGCCAGGCTGTGGGTTACTGCGAGCGGTTAGTGGATATCGTCCGTGGAGAAGAGTGAAAATGAGAGACAACAAGGTAAGTGCAAACTCAGAGCAACAAAGTGACATGAATGAGCCAAGAACTGATGCTGGTCAGCAGACGATCTGCTCTTAAATACAGCCACGGTAATAGAATAAAATAGAATTCAACTTTATTGTCATTGCACATGCACAGGTACAGGGCAACGAAATGCAGTTTGCATCCCTCCAGAAGTGCTTTAGCCATTATATAGAAATATTACAAATATATATTAGCAATAATATAGATATGTAAGTATATTACAGAAATGGGTCTATTACGGTATGTTATAATGTACACGGCATGAAGTATGTTATGAATATGCTTTAACTATAAGTATGTACAGGCTATGAACAGGATGTAAATATGAAAACTACACAGAAATATGAACTATGCAGGTTTTAAACAGTTGTAGAATGAAAAATTATCGTATTGTACAGAATGATTATTTACACAGAATCATACTGTGCTCCAGGCGCAGCTGAAGGGAGGAAGTGAGGTTGGCTCCGCCCAAAGGAGGAGCCACGTTGCTCTAAATACTGCCATTCACCCGGACCGTGACAACAGTCAGGGCTTTTCCTGCCATTATGCAGGGCTTATATTTATCTAATATGCATATCCACATAATTACAGTTATTATAATTATGATATTTTAAAAAACTCACACACTGTATTTTAAAGGAAATGCATTAAGAAACAGATTATATTAGATTTATATTTCAAATATGACAAAATGCTGATTTTACAGCAGCAAAGTTATATTATGTCTACAGTTTAAACATTTAATAAGCGTTTTGCCTGCACAGTGGATAGTCAAACAAATTATTACTTTATTATTAAAGCACTGGGAATAAATAATAAGGGAAGGATTCTGGATCAGCACTATGATGTAAACTTGTGGCCACAGTATATACAGCATACTGGGCAAGCTATAAAATGATGTCACTGTGTGCGTGTTTGTGTGTTTTTATGTATATAGATTTTTAAATTATTACTCATGATACAACATTGTCCAGACTTGCCCTGTAAGGAAAGGAGGAGGAAACCGTGACAGAAGGCGCTGTGTGAGGATCCCTCAGCAGCTGGATTACAAAGAGCTCAGGTCACAATAACAGCTGTACCAGGTGTTGCATTGCAGAGGTGTTCAAGTATAAAAACAATAATAAACACAATGTTCTGCTTCTGTAACATTGTCTGTCATTGTCAGATTAATGCAATAGTAAAGTGTGCTTTGTTCTCAGATGGACAGCAAGTGGAGAGTGATCGATGAGGTAAAGAGTGATTCACAGGCAGAGTTTAGTTCCCACAGTTTTGTTTCCTTATGGTTCCAAGCTCTGTCACCAGTCTTTGCATTTTATTATTATCTCATAACACATGTTTAATCAGCTCCCATCTCTCCTGTGGACTCCTTAATGTCTCCAGTTTGAGATCAGCACAGCCCTGCCCTCCAGCACCATCAGCAGCAGCAGCAACATTGCACCCATCAGGTAAAACTACATTTGCTTTGCATTGTCCCCACATGATGATGATGATGATATAGTATGATGTGATATGTGAGGACTAGAAAAGTTTGGTTTACAAAACCTGTGCTGGCAAATGGTACCGACTGTAGTGAAATTTTAGATCACGTTAATGGTTAATTGTATACTGAGCTCTCCAAATAAAAAGAAGAAAAGTTACAGATTCCCACGACCGAGGCTTGTTTGTGGAAGGCTGTGTGCAGGACTGCAGCAGTGAACCAGCAAGGTCAAGAAACAGTAGCTCTCACAGAGAGCTGCTACGCATGAAACTGGATAACAGGTCAGGGAAAAGTGTGTGTGTGTGTGTGTGTGTGTGTGTGTGTGTGTGTGTGTGTGTGTGTGTGTGTGTGTGTGTGTGTGTGTGTGTGCGCGTGCGTGTGTGTGCCCATCCCTAGGTGAAGCTGCACCCGATGGAGGAGAAGGAGAGTGCCAATAAGGGGGCTAAAGTCTAAACCGCGGCTCTTCTAAACAGTTTTTGACCAATCAGGTAGAAGCACATTTTCTTTTACAAATATGTGGGTCATCTGTCTTCGTTGGCCACAGCAAACTGTGTGTTTCAAACTGGACACAGATCCATGCACACAGACTGTTTCTGAAATACTAGATTCTTTATGAATGTGGGTTGTTGTCATTCAGCCTGGTTCTAGGTGGCCCTTGTTAACTTTGAGCACCACCCCTTCAAACATCTCAGCGCGGCCCTGCAGCTGATCTAAAGGTTTGCTCATTCTGCACATAATAAGGTTTTAAAAGCTTATTGTATTGGTAGTGTCACACGTACGTTTTACAGTGTTTGTGTATTACTTCCAGAGCGAGTTTGATGGTTCTCTGTCCCCAACATCCTAGTTATGTTCAGCTGGCGACAGCCTCCGTGAAAAGAACGCACACGGCTGTAGTTTAGCTCCTGGGCCTGTGCGTTGGGAGACGACAGCTCCTACACCGATGTCTGATGCGTCTACTTCTACAATAAATGGCTTATTGAGGTCCAGTTGGATCAACACTGGGAAAAAGATTAGGATGTCATCTAGGCAGACGTAGACAAAGCGGTTTAGAAAGTCCCATAGCACATCATCTACTAAACTCTGGAACACGGCTGGAGCGTTGGTTAACCCAAAGGGCATGACGAGGTATTCAAAATGGCCTAGCGGGGTGTTGAAAGCTGTTTTCCATTCGTCACCCTCTCTGATGCGGACCAAATGGTAAGCATTGCAGAGATCCAGTTTAGTGAAAATTGTGGCCCCCTGAAGGGGCTCGAAGGCAGCACTGATGAGTGGCAGGGGGTATTTGTTTTTGACGGTGATGGTGTTGAGACCTCTATAGTCAATACATTGGATGGTTTTGTCTTTCGTAGCCACAAAGAAGAAACCCGCGCCTACAGGAGAGGATGAAGGCCGGATAATTCCTGCTGCCAGAGAATCATGAAGGTATTTCTCCATCGCCTCTCTTTTGGCTTGGAAATGTTGAACAGACGGCAGGAGGGAAGTGGAGCTCCAGGTCAGTGGCACAGTCATATGGTGTGTGGTGGAAGTGAAGGTGCTTTGTCTTTACTAAACACCTCTTGGAGGTCGTGATGCTCGAGAGGAACAGTGGTAAGGTCTGGAGTGTCGATGTGGGAGACGTTCTCCTTCATGGTTCCAGGCGGCAGACACGAGACAGTGGGCACGACAGAACAAACTCCAACTCACAACTTTATTCCCTAACCAGTCTATATGGGGATTGTGTTTCAGGAGGGGTAACCTAAAATGAGTGGTGAATCCGGGGAGGTGAAGGCGAACAGTGTAAGGGTTTCTCTGTGATTACCCGAGGTGAGAAGAGTAACTGGACCAGCTTGGTGAGTAATCTGAGAAAACACTTGGTTGTTTAGAGGAGGATTGGAGGATCTACTGCCTCGAGTGGCAAGTGGAGGCTGTTGTGATATTTTGATACCATGGTAGCATTTACAGGATATTGTTTTATAGTGATATTATACAGGAAAACTGTTACTCAATAAGGCCCATTTACTAGTTGTTTTTCTCTTTCTCTGTGACCCAAGAATTAATGTGTAAGAATCACAGGATGGTACCTCAAGGTCGAAAACACCACAGAGATCACTTCCTTACTCCCATCCTCCCTTCTTTATCTCCTAGAAAAGAGCTTGTTAAAGGCCAGGTGGTTTGTTTCAGAATTCACTAATGAAAGAACTCTGTATTCTATGTCTAGGAGTGTATTTTACTGGAATGATCATAAATTGTAGCTGAACTGATAAACTACACAAAGGATACTTCTTTGCTCAGAAGGCAGGAAGACGTTTCCTTATTTGGTCTGTACCGGTTTGAACTGAGAATCTGCTGACACACGAACCTTTTTTTTCCTCTATATAAACTGTTGTCTGATGAATAAACCTTGAGTTGATTTTGGAAGAGCAACCTGAAGCAGTTTCTGTGTCATTTTGTTCTCCCAAGCTACTCCCGGCGCTGTAACTAACCTGCTGAACGGCATACCTGAGCTTACTTTGAATAATTAATTTTATACAGAACTCTGCTTATCGGTGCTCACGCCTTGGAGGAAACCCGATCCATGGAGAAACCCGGGACGGAGATTTCTTTCAGAGGCGTTCTGCGAGTGCGGCATCAGTTAAATTCTGTTCAGCCCCTGAATCGACTAAAGCGTGAAGGGAGTGAGAAACGTGGCCAAAACATAACGTGACTGGTAACACTAGACAAGGTTCAAGGTTCAAGGTTCTTTATTTGTCACATGCATAGTTATACAAGTATAACACACAGTGAAATGTAGCCTGACACGCTCCTCGACATGTGCAAAAAAATTGGGGGCGGGGGGGGGGGGGGGGGGTGTAGAGGAAAAACATTATATATATATATACACATATAGTATATACATTGGGTGAATGTGCAGCAGTAGCAGCAAGCAGGGGAATTCTGTACATTGATATGAATAGATATCCCGACTATTTTACAGGATAGACAATATAAACATATTTAAAGTTAAAGGAATTGAAATGTACATTGTGCCTTGGTTTAGAGTGTCTGGAAGAGTCCTGTCTCAGTCAATTATAGATGATGTGAGAGGGCGGGTGTGTGTGTTTAGGGCCCGGATGGCTTGGGGATAGAAGCTCCTCTTGAGTCTCTCTGTCCTTGCCCAGAAGATGCGGAACCTTCTACCAGATTGCAGAAGTTGGAACAGTTTGTTGCCTGGATGGGACGGGTCCTTCAGTATCTGCGCTGCTCTAGTCCGGCATCTCCTGGTGTAGGTGTCCTGAAGCGGGGGGAGAGCAATCCTGCAGCAGCGTTCTGCTGTACGGATCACTCTCTGGAGAGCTTTTTGGTCCTTCACACAGCTGTTCCCAAACCACGATGTCATGTTCTGTGTGAGGATGCTCTCCACAGCGCCTGTATAGAAAATCCTGAGGATCTTTGGAGAGACCCTGAACTTCCTCAGTTGTCGTAGGTGATACAGGCGCTGCCTAGCCTTTTTGGTCTGGACCTGAATGTGGGCAGCCCATGTCAGGTCTGAGGAGATGTGGACACCAAGATACTTGAAGGACTGCACCCTCTCCACTGGAGCTCCATTGATGATAATGGGCTTGTAGTCTCTGTGCTGACCCCTTCTGAAGTCCACCACCAGCTCCTTGGTCTTGCTGACGTTCAGCTGGAGGTGGTTGTCCTGGCACCACGATGCCAGATTCTTCACTTCATCCATGTAGGCCGCCTCATCGTTGTTGGAGATGGCACCCAACACCACTGTGTCGTCAGCAAACTTCACAATGGTGTTGGAGCCATGGGTGGCCACACAGTCTGAAGTGTAGAGGGAGTAGAGCAGTGGCGAGAGGACCCATCCCTGAGGTGCTCCTGTGTTGATGGTGATGCTGTTGGAGAAGCACCTGCCCACCCTCACCACCTGAGTTCTGCCAGTGAGGAAGTCCAACACCCATGCACACAGACGGCTGTTAAGTCCCAGATCCCTCAGCTTTGTGAACAGTCTGCAGGGCACTATTGTGTTAAACGCTGAACTGTAATCAACAAACAGCATTCGCACATAGTTACCCTGTTTCTTGTCCACGTGGCTGAGAGTGGTGTGTAGGACGTGGGCGATGGCATCCTCTGTGGATCTGTTGGATCTGTAGGCGAACTGCAGCGGATCTGTGGTGTCTGGGATGGAGGAGGAGATGATGTTCTTCAGCAGCCTCTCAAACACCTTCATTACTACCGAGGTCAGTGCAACTGGCCGGTAATCGTTCAGGGATGAGGGTTTGCTGTTCTTGGGCACAGGGATGATGGTGGATCTTTTGAAGCATGGATCTTTGAAGACGGGGTTTAGCACTGCACAGGGATCCGCCCACCTGTATCCCCGAATCTACCAGTGGGCGAAACCTTTTGGCCGCACTGTACATTGAGCCAACATGTGATCAAGCGCGCCGCAGTAAAAGCATGCACCGGAGCGGCGACGTCGCTCTTTTTCCTCAGCAGTGAGATGCGAGCGGCCGATTTACATGGGCCCCGGTGTAGGATCCATATTTGCGGGACCGCCGGCGGATGTTGTTGCCGAAAGTGGTGGAGGCAGAAGCGATAGTGTGCTTACGCACAGAGGGCTTCTTCTCCGCTTCTCTCTCCCTTAAACGATTGTCAATTCTTAGGAAGAGGGAAACCAGGTTCTCAAATGATCTTGGTTCATCGCGGGAGCTTAACTGATCCTTTAAGTCCTCGCTTAACGCACAGCGAAAGATGCTTTGAAGTGCACGATCTGGCCATTTAGCCTCGGCTGCTGCTGTGCGAAAATCAACGATAAATTCAGCAATGCTCTGGTTTCCCCGTTGGAGTCCCAACAACCTCTCCTCCGCACTGCCTTTGGCCACCGCGTGAGCAAAGGTCCTTTTGAACTCACCCAGAAAGTCATCATAAGAGCAGGTTGGAAGAGGATGGACGGTGAGGTATGCCGCCTGGGGGTTGACCGTTGTGGCCAGAGTGGCTGACGGGGCTTGCACAGCTGGAAGCACTGCCCGGATCTCCTGTAAGGAGGCTAAAAAATTTTCTTGGGTGGCATATAATGACTGACACTGCGCTCTGAGAGCTTGTAAACCCTGTTCATGTGTGCCCACAATGGCCACTTGCTTAGCAATCACAGCCTCTACTGGGTCTGCTGAGTCCACAGTGTCTGGCCAGTTTGTACTGTCACAATGGCCACAGGCCGATAGCTAAACTCAAACGCAGATAACCACAACAGAGACGGCTCGTACGTTTTACAGTGTTTGTTTATTAGGTCAACAGGTGAATTCATGGCAAAGTGTTGCTAATGATGTGGCCGTGGGTCAGTGGGCTGAACGGGGGATTGGCAGGTAGTGACGGGGACGGAGCGGGTGCGTGGATAGTCGGGGTGAACTCGGCTTTGAGGGAGAGGCGGTGAGGATCCAGGTGAGTAGTGGCAAAGGCTGGCTGACCTGTGTGGTGAGTGGTGGCTGGAGGGCAGGCAGGTGAGGTCCTTCGTATTGCTTAACCTCAACCTGATTACACAGAATCAGCCTCAGGTGTGCAGGACTGCAGGAGGGATGATGGCTCCGCCCAGGGGTGGAGACCAAGGAACTCAGGTGCCTGATGGAACTTTCCAGTCAAACCTCCAGATCCTGACAGGAAGTTGGACATCTACTACCGTCTGTGCTGATCCAAAACCATCTCATCAGTTTCAGGTCAGATTTCTTAATGTGGTGTGTCTCTCTCATATAATGTCTCTGCTGCTATTCAAGACCTAACAAGGATACCACTTTCTTTCCTCCACCAGTCCAACACACTTCACCCATATAACTGTAGCACATTACTGCAAAAAGGCAGGATTAGAGCTAACCGGAGAACATGAAGATAACCTGATAAGTGTTAAGAGCAAGGATAAACCCACAGTACTTACTGTCACCAAATCAGCATGTGAGACGTGTCTCTGATGTCATCTGGCTCACAGGGTGATTGACCCTTTATGTCTGTCAGACTATTTATCCATTTCTTTAAAGGCCTGTCCAGCTGAGGGTCATGGGGCCTGTTCCAGCTGTCACTGGGTGCACCCTGCACAGCTCATCTCAGGCTGCCAGGAGTACATAGAATATTAAACATTTAAATGCCATCATAAAAAATACATGAAGTAATACTACTAACACTACAAAATCGACTCTTATGCTCCGGTAATAAAATCAATTCTTGGCACAGAGCTGCAGTCTGTACTTAACTGTCTGTTAAGCTCTTTTTTTTTTTTTTAATCAGCGCGATGTGTTCTGCGTCCCGATCGGCTGTAGGCCGTTGTCAGTCTCGTGCCGTGTCTCCTGTACAGTACAGAATGCGTTCAGCTTGTCTAATTTACATCTATCTTCGATCGCTAGCAGTGTGACTCTGACGTGCTGTATTATGTTTGTTTTCTCCCCAACAAACACAAAAATGTCGACGAAACGTTTTGCACCGTCAAAGGCTCCTGCCGTGGCACCCCAAAGGCAAAGGAAGATGCTAACAATCACACAAAAAGTTGGACTTTTGGACATGATGCATTGAGTTTTTCCTTTCCAGTCACCTTTCTCACTCACTATGTGTTAACAGACCTCTCTGCATTGAATCATATCTGTTAATAACCTCTGTCTCTCTTCCACAGCATGTCTTCATCCTGTCTTCCTTCTCTCACCCCAACCAATCACAGCAGATGGCCCCGCCCCTCCCTGAGCCTGGTTCTGCCGGAGGTTTCTTCCTGTTAAAAGGGAGTTTTTCCTTCCCACTGTCGCCAAAGTGCTGCTCATAGGGGGTCATATGATTGTTGGGTTTTTCTCTGTATGTATTATTGTAGGGCAGGGGTCTGCAACCTTTAAGACCCAAAGAGCCATTTGGACCCAGTTTCCACGCAAAACAAAACGCTGGGAGCCGCAAATACTTTTTGACATCTAAAATGAAGATAACACTGTATATATTGTTTTTTTACCTTTATGCTTTGTGTGAACAACTAAGGTGTGCTGCTTATGAAATCCTTGAAGTGCTACAGAGAAAATTACATTTTATTTATGTAATTAACACATTTTGAACTCTTAAAGAAATATAACAAAAGCAAAGACACCCAGCTGAACTAAAATGATCCAGCAAACAAAAACTGTTGTGAGCCGCCATCCTTATATCGCCTTTGGGCTTTTGGAGCCTTGACCTGACTTTTAAAAAATAATTGGGAAAAAAGCTCGATGCTGCTGAAAAATGAAAAATAGATATTTGCAAAATTCTCCCTAAATATGTATTTTACCTGGTCATAAAGGTGGATAGTGAAGGAGGAGCCAAGATAGTAATTTTAGAAGGTTTATTTAATGCTGGTGATGAGATTTGGGTTCAGACTGAGGTATAACTTCAGGGAGAGCCAAGGCCAACATAACAAACAAAACATCCCTGATGTAAAAATAAAAGAAACTTACCTAAATCCAAAGAAACAAAATATACAAGCTATAACCATAACCTACCTAACAACACATAAACAGGAGAAAACAGGATGTCAAAACAAAAGGCAGCTCTCCCCTACAAGCAGTCTGAACATGAAAACAACAATGCACATACAAAAGCATGCAAGCCTGCACAGGTATGGCAACCAAAATAGCCAGAGGGCACAGAAGCACAGCTCCACAGACCTTAAGTAGTGCTCTGCTGGTTATCAAGTAGCCGGACTCTGCGCAGCATCCAATCAGGACAGAGGAGGTGGAGCCTGGACAAAACAAAGAGTTAGTAGGGAGAAGAGACATCCTCCTGGGGGATGTAACATCCCCACCCAGAAAAACAAACGTATAAGTTTGTTAACCTTACACCATCACATTCTTGAGAGGGCATCGGCCACAATATTTTCACATCCTCTCCTATGCTTTATTTCAATGTTGTAGTTTTGTGAAATTAAAGCCCACCTCATCAATCGTTGATTGTTGTTATACATACGAGAGAGGAACACGAGAGGATTGTGATCAGTGAAGACCTCTACAGGTTGGGAAGTAGATCCCACATACACATCAAAATGTTGAAGAGCCAGAAGCATGGCCAGAGTCTCCTTTTCAATTGTCGAGTACCGCCTTTGATGAGCATCGAACTTCTTTCCAAAGAAGCAGACAGGATGACTCACTCCTTGTCCATCATCCTGAAGAAGAACAGCTCCAGCCCCCACCTCACTGGCATCCACTTCAAGCTTGAAAGGTTTAGAAAAGTCTGGAGCAACAAGAACAGGTGAACTCGACAGAAGACCTTTTGCAAACATTCAAACATTCAAAAGCATGTTGACACTCAGGACTCCAAATGAATGGTACCTTCGGGCTGCACAGGTTTGTCAGTGGTGTTACGACTTCAGAAAAATTCCTACAGAAACACCTGTAGTAACCAACCATCCCCAGAAATCTACGCAGCTCACGGCGTGTTGTTGGCACAGGAAAGTTGAGGATGGCAGTAACCTTTGCACTGATAGGGCAAACCTTGCCCTGCCCTACTTCCTTTCCAAGGTAGGTCACTGTAGCCTTACCAAACTCGCATTTAGCCAAGTCGAGGGTCAAGGAAGCATCAGCTAAACGCTTGAACACAGTGGTTAAAGTGTCGACATGCTCTGACCAGTTGGAAGAATAGATGACCACATCATCAAGATAAACACTACAGTTTGCCACACCAGATAATACAGTTAACATTAACCTCTGGAAGGTAGCAGGAGCATTTCTCATTCCAAATGCCATGACTGTATATTGTAAAAAGTGATCAGGTGTTACGAAAGCTGGGATTTCTGATGCTCTTTCTGTCAGAGGTACTTGCCAATAAACTTTAAGAAGGTCAAGCTTACTCACATAAGCAGCAGATCCGATGCTGTCAATACAGTCCTCAATACGGGGCAGTGGGAAGGAATCAGGCACTGTTACTGCATTTACCTTGAGGAAATCTGTGTAAAAGTGAGGTGTTTCATCTGATTTTGGCGTAACCAGGCACGGAGAGCTCCATGGACTATAGCTTGGGATAGCCAATCCATGCTTCAGAAGGTAGTCTACTTCTTTGTTTATCATTTCTCTTTTTGCCATATTCACACGGTAAGCATGCTGCTTAATAGGCACTGCATTCCCAACATCAATGCCGTGCTCTATTACAGTAGTACGGGAAGGCATGTCCCCAAAGAGTTTTAAATGAAGGTTGACGAGCCTTTCAATGTCTAACTGTTGCTCACGGGTCAAGTGAGACAGATATATAGACAACTGGGACAGTACCTCAGAATTAAGCATTCTGGCATTCTGGTAGCTGGCATCACAAAGTTTGAGCCCGTCTTCATCTAAACTCGACCTCAATCCTGAGGAAGAGTTCAACAAGAGAGTTTCTGGAGATGAGATTTGCTCTGACGGAGATGCCACAGACGTATCTGCAGGACCACAGAGAGGATCAGCTCTAGAATGAAAAGATTTGAGCCTTTTGACATGGCACAAGTGTGTTTTACGCTTCCTGTCTGGTGTTTTAATCACATAGTCAGTGTCATTTACTTTCTTATCCACCTGATATGGTCCACAGAAGCGGGCAGACAATGCAGAGCTAGCAGTTGGTAGGAGAACCAAAACCTTGTCACTTGGATTGAAAGATCGAGGAACGGCTTTCTTATCATACCAACTCTTCATCTTCCCCTGAGCAGAGGAGAGGGCTTCTGCAGCTGCCAACCTGACCTTATGGAGGCGCTCTCTGAACTGTGAAACATAATCCAGAACATTAGTTTTCACAACATGGTCTGTTGACAAGAACTGTCCTTTCAACAACTTCAAAGGTCCCCGAACAGAATGACCAAACACTAGTTCATTTGGGCTAAACCCAAGGGACTCTTGCTTAGCTTCGCGCATGGCAAACACCATCAGGGGTACTCCCTCATCCCACTCTTTTCCAGTATCCAAGCAGTATTTCTGCAACGTTGCCTTGAGTGTCTGATGCCAGCGCTCTAATGCTCCTTGAGACTCAGGATGGTATGCACTTGACACGACATGCTTAATCCCCAGAGTCTGCATGACCTGCTTGAAAAGTTTAGACAGATAGTTCCTTGGTCTGTCTGGACTACTTTTGGTAAACCAAAAGTAGTGACGAACTTTGTCAAAACTTTAACCACCAAAGGTGCAGTTATTCTTCTGAGTGGGACAGCTTCTGGAAAACGAGTCGAAGTACACATTGCAGTCAGTAAAAACTGATTACCATTCTTTGTCTTGGGCAATGGACCAACACAGTCCACAATGACACGTTCAAAAGGTTCACCCAGTACTGGTATAGGATGAAGAGGAACTATAGGAACTGTCTGGTTTGGCTTTCCTGCAATCTGACATGTTTTACAAGTGCGGCAAAACTCAACTACATCAGCCTTCAATCCTGGCCAAAAGAAATGGTTGAGTATCTTATTGTGCGTTTTTGTAACTCCCAAATGACCAGACAGAGGGTGCTCATGTGCAAAGGAGACTACGTAGTGACGATACTCAAGATTCAGTATCTGTGTCGGGCTGTGAGCTGCAAAGCTACAGTCGGCTGTGTGCGTACAGCGACCGTGTGTGAAAAGTGGTCAATAAAGAGAAGCTGAAAAGCGCGTTCATGCAAACATCGTCGGGTCTGCCGTGATATGTTTACAACGGGACTTCTGCTCCTGAACCTCTGCGCACAGCGTCTGCAGGTCGGGGCTGTACGAAGTCACTTTCATCTCTACAGGACTGTAAGCTGTCGTCTGTGAGGCGTGTTTGTTTTAACATAGTTCACGGTGGAGCTGCTGACATAATGTGGATCTGAACATCCATAATTGGCCTACCTGGGGTTGAAAATCTCGATAAATGCAGGCGTTTTGGCGGGTACACCGGCTTCCGCCAGTGTGACGCTTATTTTGAGCGATGAAGAAATAATAGAATATAATTTAATTTTTATATTTCAAAATCACAATAATCTTCCAGTTTAGAACTACAAGGTAAAAAATAACAAACATAAATAAAATACACTTCAGCTAAATACTTCTAATTTATTTTCCCAAACCACGCGGAGCCGCAGTATAAGGACTAAAGAGCCGCATACGGCTCCGGAGCCGCAGGTTGCCGACCCTTGTTGTAGGGTCTACCTTACAATATAAAGCACCTTGAGGTGACTGAAAATAGAATAGAATAGAATAATCCTTTAATTGTCCCAAAAGGGGAAATTTGGTTGTAACAGCAGCCAGAAAGACACATATACAAACAAACAGGACACAGAACAGAAACATACAGTTTTTCTTACATATTTACTTTAAGGACAGTGGTTACTATATACAGAGAGTACTGTACAGTTATTAAATTAAAAAAAAATTAACTACAGATAAGAGGCAGACCAGGTTGTAGTGCGAATCGATTGGTTAAATTATTGCAGTTACAGCGCTGACGTAAACATCTATGATTGTTGGGAGCAGTTCTGATTGTGCAGTCTGACAGCTGCACGGAGGAATATAAGGCGCATTAAGTCAGATAAGTCAAACTTCACTCAGCTGATTCTTCTTGCTTCCTCTACTTCCGTACCATTGATTCATTAATGTTGAAGCTGCTCTATTCCCATGTTCTGGACCTGAAAACAGGGTTTGATCTTTGGTTTCATTCTATAACACTGGACTTATTTTTCTACGAAGGTTTGAACTTTGTGAGTGTTTAAACGTGTCAAAATGTTCATGCCTGTCTGAGAAAAGAGTATACAGTGTGTAGTGAGGGGTTTTACAGCCTTAAACATCTATAATAATTGTAAAAAATAGAGTTGGCTACTTCATGGATTTCACCTATCGCGGGTTATTTTTAGAACGTAACTCCCGCGATAAACGAGGGGCCGCTGTAGAGAGTGGGAAATGCTACGATATGGGGCTGTATGAGTGCAAAAGATATGAGGGCGATGACATGACTACTGGTAGATATACACTATGACATCAAGTCTGACAGAAGTGAATTTGTTTTTAAAAAGTGAAAGCTTTGATTCTGGAAATGAACTCAAACAGAACATCTTTGGCATATTTCTGGGACAAAGGCAGTGCAACACAACTTGACAGTATTTCATTCTTATGATTTCATGGGTAACTCATTAAAAGCAATAAACCTGACAAATATCCTGCTTACAGTACATGGAGTGCTTCTGTGCTCTGTAACAGCTTTGAAAATGCTGTTTGCTCCTTTGCTGTCTTAAATGTTGGTGTCGTGCATCTCCAGAGCATCCTTAGCATACTTTAGGCAAAGCTGATGCAGCAAGATAAAAGTGGCTATAATTGCACAATTAATCAATTCTATTGTTTTGTAGATGCACCACATAATGGAGACAAGCCAATTTAGCATCTGTCAGGATAGATTGCTCTGTTTTCCACTCCAAGAGGATTCTGAAATCAGTTTCAATACTTCAGGTGCTTTCCTGAGGGTCATCAGTTGATTTGCAATTTTCAAAGAATGGATCAATGTGTAATTTAGCGACATTCAATAAAAGAAGGACAATTATGTGCTTCAAGGAAACACTGACACCTTTTCTGCCAGTGAACTAAAATGCACGGCTTTTTTCTTTTGGCATCAGACAAACTACATATTGACACCAACTGCTTAGTGGTTAACATGCTTCACACAAAGAACAGATGGACGTCCTCTAATGCAGAAAAGTTGTTAAAGTGACAGTTCCACTTTCTTTTTGCGTAGCCAAATCTGTGCACCAGACGCTATTTAAGAGATTAGAGCAGACGCCGTCCTTCTTCACTCTCACACGGCTCCTAGTGCGTTCAACTCCATCCTTAACCACTCTTGTATATGACTTACATCCTACGCTGTAATCACTCTGCCTGCCCCTGAGGATGAGGCTGCTTTGCTCACCCACTTCCTACTTCGTGCTCAATCCTTCCTTCTCTGATTGCATGTGCATGGAAAATCTACTGCTGTCCCAATTCACTCTGTCGAGTGGCTGGTTAACCTTCCCCATCATCTTCTAAATTGGAGTTTTTGCACTTGGCAACTGTAATATTTAATCTGCAGAAAATAGTCTTCACATTCCAACTGCAGCAAAGAGGCGTCCAAAGCCAACTTAGACATTATCAACCAAATACTGTTTGTACATGCAAAACCATTCCAGAATCTAGTAGTTTAATGGGATTTTCAAGTGTTGCCTCCCTCCACAGTGCAGATAATTTGTTGACATGTTTAAAATCAAAAGGTTTAACCTAGGCCATTAAGAACAAAGACTCACCTTAATCATAGCTAACATATTCCTCTAGAATTGTTCTTTCTGAAATGTGTTCACTGCCTCTAACCTCTCCACAGACAATCGTTTAGATTAAAGGAAAGAAATTACCTTTAACAACAGGAAGCTGATGTAAAAATGAAAAAGGAGAATGGAAGGAAGTCTGCGTGCTTCACGGATAAATCTAATCCTTCTGGACCTGACCCTTCTGCTAACCCTAAACAGGTCACTGGTAAGAACTCAAAAATCATTTTAGACTTCGTAGAGTCTGCATTAATAAAAGCTAGTTCCAGTATGAAGATTAAAGTTACTGAGCTGAAGTTTAAATGCATACTTTAGCTTTGGTTTAGCAACACTGGAGCCTGAACATTAGTGAATCCATAAATAAAGACTATGTGGCCAAAATAAAAGCCAACGTCATCACTGTTGAAACTTTTTAAGGGATTTGGAGGCTTAATTGTGAAAATTGGTATTGATGTTGTAAATGGACTGTTACTTATATAACCTTTTGTAAAGACTAAAAGCCTGCAGGGTGTTCTTCAAACTGGAGTATTTACAGGATGTTTCTATACATGCAGGTTTTACCCAGGTTTGAACAGGTGGACGAGGGAACAACAACCATTGATTTCAGTCATGTCCTGACTGCATGTGCTCCTAATTTAGGTTAAGATAACAGAATGAGCAGTGGTATACTGCACAATTAGCCTTTCTAAGCAATACAAAGCATTTCTGCTTTCTGTTCTTTAGCAGCAAACCAGTAACAAGCAAAACAGCCCACGGCTCCAATAACCAGTGAAAACCTGATACTCACATTGCAGCACGTAATGTGGGCAATGTGAGCATTTTTGCAGTGCAGGACACGGATCTCAGCCGAACAAAATCATGAACACTTAAATACCAAAAATGAAGAAAGAAAAAACCCACATGCACACCCATATGGACAAGATGTATATAAATCTTATAGAGTTTGTATCTGTGTTGTGTGAAACTTGTATGAAAAGCATACAAAAGTGAAAACACATATAAAAGTAACACCACTGTTTAAAAATGGTGACAGACACCAATTCACAAATTATAGGCCTGTCTCTCTACTTTCTCAATTTTCAAAAATACTGGAAAAAGTCTTTAGTAATAGACTTGACAAATTTATAGATAAACACAAAATAATAACGGATAGTCAGTATGGTTTCAGATCAAATAGATCAACATCATTGGCATTAATGGAACTGATCGAAAATATCACCAACAATATAGATAAAAGACAATGTATAGTTAGTGTATTCATTGACCTAAAAAAAGCTTTTGACACAATTAATCATGACATATTACTTGATAAACTGGAGTACTACGGCATTAGAGGAGTGGTGTTAGAATGGGTAAAGAGTTATTTGAGAGACAGGCAGCAATTTGTGAAAATTGGGGAATATCAATCAGAGTGTATGGACATTGTTTGTGGAGTTCCGCAGGGGTCAGTATTGGGACCAAAGCTGTTTATCCTCTATATCAATGATATATGCAGAACATCAGATATACTACAGTTTATTCTATTTGCAGATGATACAAATATTTTTTGTGCTGGAGAGAACTTACATCAGCTTTTGGAAATTGTCACACAAGAAATG